>NC_044922.1:16099000-16117324 GCF_003576645.1 Ipomoea triloba
TTTTTTTTTTTTTTTTTTTTTTTTTTTTGGTAAATTTCATTCACAATGTTCTGATAGAGTTTTCATATTGAGTTTGTAATTTGATTCTTAAGAAGGATAACAATGATATATTAGAGATTTAAAAAAATTATATGAAAGTTTAAATGAACCAAATATCTTATTTAATTTTCTAGATAATTTAATTCTTACATTTTTAGGATAAAACCAAACATATTAATTAATTTTTCCCACAAAGTCATTCTCATTAAATACATTCTTTGAAAATTGATGTAGTAATTACAGGGTATTCTCCTAATTCATATAGTACTAAGATCGGTTACGGTTCGGTCCCTTTCTCAGTATGCTTGTTGGTTTAAGCCTTTGAACTTGGGTTGTGTAACAGTTGGTTAGAGGTTCTCGAGCTTCTTAAGGCTAAATAGAAATGGGCCAAAAGTCCCCATCCCGCATTTAATGCGGTATTTATAGGGGATACGAGAGAGCACATGTCGGAGGGTCGGCATATATGCTTGACACGTGTCCTTCATGCACCCAGAGATCCCAATGACGAAAAAGGTGCGTCCACATGGGTGAAGATGTCAGACTAGTGTCAGGGCTTGGGATTAGAGTAAATAATCAAGTCGGGACTGAGCATGTATAAGTACACAGGCTCACGGCATCACTGGGTCGTTTTCCTAATAGGGTCGGTCAGTCAAGTATTGTATTATGGTCAATTCAGCTTGGGAAATGACCCTCGCTTTAGGGCGGTTCGGATCTGACTAGGTATGTAATACGGAGCATAAAATTGTGCGTGTCTCAAATATTACTAACAAATGTCCTTTAAAAGTCAATTGATATTCAAAAAGTTATGGACATTTATAAACTCTTTTACATTAGGACTTGTGTAAAAAAATTATCTCAAACATAAATAGTTGAAATCCTTATCTCAAACTTCAAGCTTTTAAACTCTATATACTTTGTTTACTATTTAAACTCTACAAACATTCGGTTTAATTTGTACAAATTATTTTTTATTCGTTATCGTGCTTTTACAACCTTTATTGTTCTCCTAAACTCTACGAACTTTTTTATTCATTATCATTTGAATCTTTCCAATTGAGGACACTGATAAGGAAAACACTTCAATCAAGTTAGCTACTAAAAAAATTCAATATTCTTCTCTTGTTTATAAGTGCTATATTACAATTTATCGTTTAATTTATAACATACTATGTTTTTGTGCCAATCACATTTAATTATTTATATTTAAAATATTTATAAAATAAAAAAGCAAATTAAACGATTATAAGTAATAAGAACAACCTGGTTAATTATTATAAAACATTAATAGATGTTGCGACCTACTTACCTGCTTTGCCCACATGACGTCCAAAATTTTGCATCAGTTTTTCCCACAATGACAGTGCGGAGCTACCTATCATGTGTACAAAAACTTATTTTTATCAAAATTCATTTGTCATATTTTTTTTTTTAATAATGCAAGGTGCCTACAAAATTTTACATGTAAATCTAAATATGCTTATGTAAAGTCATAATTTATGTCAATATGCAAAATTTTGGGTATAAATTTAGGTAATTTTTTTAAACATAAATATATTTCAATTTGTGAAAATTACCAAGTGAATCACTTGAAAAAAAACAAAAAAAAAAAAAAACAAAAAACAAAAAAAAGGCATAGTCCCTTTATAATACATGAATTTAAATGTGGCAAATCAATCATTATATTCTGGACCATATCTACTTTGTTAATTTTATAAATTTGTAACTAATAGATTATGTATTTATGGTAGTACTTTTTTTTTTCTTTTTTTTGAGTGCGGCTTACTCTATTACAATGCAATATCTGTTCATAACTACTTATTTCATATGAGAGTGCAACCGGGTGCCACTAGACCACAAGGTCTTGACACCAACGTTGTTTTTAATTTTTTTGAAAAAAAATATGCCAGTAAAGGCATCATTTATATAACATATGAAATAACATTATTTTGGACTAAGATCCATGATATAATGATTTTTTACAGCTTAATCCAGTCCACGAACCGAACTAAGCAACATTGATTTACTATGTATAGTAACCTGAATTAGCCCATCCGATATAGTTTGGCAAATTATACTATGGACTCAAGGTAGACCCGGGTTTATGTTCACAACTTTAGAACTCCGCGTTCACAATTTTAGAACTCTATATTTATAATTTTAGGTCTTAATATACAAAATTACATTACTCAATATTTACAATTTTTTAATTTTATATTCACAATTTTGTTATATAAATTTTTAAAAAAAAATAGTGTTATACGGTTAAACATAGAGTTTTGATACTGTTGAACATAGAGTTATAAAATTGTGAACATAGAGTTATAAAATTGTGAACATAGAGTTATGAAATTGTGAACATCGAGTTATGAAATTGTGAATATGGACCCGGGTCCACCTTGCAAGGTGCACTCGGATCCATGGCATAACAACTGATATAGTTTATCATTGGATGAAGCTTCGATAGTATGTAAGGTGTACATACCTTTAGTACATGGTATGCTACAATGTGCTAAAGATTTATTGGTTAAACTGACTCTTTTTTTTTTGTTTATTTTTTTAAACACAATTTTATAACTTTTAATTTTAATTTTTTTGTGTGTATAATAGTACTTTTAATGTAGTTTCTAAATATATACATTTTATCTACTAATATTATGAAAAAATTAAAATGTAAATAACTTCAGTCAGACTTCATTGTTAATTGAACAAATATATAAAATGAGATAGAGAGGTATGAGCAAATTCCACTTTTAGTCCTTGACTATTGTGGCATTTCCACATTTAGTCCTACTCTTTTAATTTTTCCATATTACGTCCTTGACTTTGAACGACTTCCACTTTTAGTCATCGACTATTGTGGCATTGACGCATTTAGTCCTATTCTTTTGCCATATTACATCCATGACTTTCCGTTAAAAATTACATTATTTTCCCGTTAGAATTGACAAATAACCAAGAAAGAAAAAATCCTTACATATCATAACTCATATTTCAAACATATTAGAAATATCGTAAATAGCAAAGGATGTTATATCTTACAGATAGAAATATGAGTTACGATATGTATACGTTGTTTTTCCTTTGTTATATGTCAATTTAAGGATATCATTGTGTTTCAATATCGTAACTCATATTTCTAATAGTATTTTTAACAGGATTTTTAACGGAAGATTAATGGTGACAATCAAATGAAAGCCATGAATGTACTACAACAAAATTTAAAAAAAAAAAAAAGGACTAAATGTGGCAATGTCATAATAGTCGAGAACTAAAAGTGTAAGTTGATCAAAGTCATGATGTAATATGGAAAATTAAAAGAATAGGACTAAATGTGGCAATGCCACAATAGTCAAGGATTAAAAGTGGAAGTTGTTCAAAGTCAATGATGTAATATGACAAAATTAAAAGAATATGACTAAATGTGACAATGCCACAATAGTAGATGACTAAAAGTGAAATTTGCTCATTTATGTTTCTAAACTCAAATGGATTGGTTTTAATTTTAATTATAATAATAAGGTGTATTCAATCTACAGTTTTATGAACTTCAGAAGTATGAAGGCATTATATTTAAACTTTTACCAAGTATTAAAAGTTGGTTGATATTCGATTCAGATATTTAAAAGTTTTAAATATCAAATGATATTCAATCCAAACTTTTAAATATTCTTTAAAAAGTTAATTCCACCAGAGGACCCTTGTCTTTGGTGACAATTCTAAATTTAATCCCAGACTATCGGTTTTACCATTTAATCTTCCAGACTATTATTTTTTGGACACTTTTAGTCATTCTCATGATTTTTCTTATTTTTAATAAGGGAATTTTTGTCTCTTCATACTTTTCTTTTTTTATTTTTTCAGTTTCAACCAATTTAATTAGTTTAGGACTTTACTAAAAATCCATTGAAAAATATGGTTACTAAAAATCAGAGGTTACTTAAAGTCCTGAACAAATTAAACCGGTTGAAACCAAAAAAAAAATAACAAAAGAAAAATATGAAAAGACAAAAATGACCTTACTAAAAATAGAAAAAGTCATGAGAAGGACTAAAAATGTCTAAAAAATAATAGTCTGGCATATTAAATGGAAAAAACAATAGTCTGAGACTAAATTTGGAATTACCACCAAAGACAAGGAACCTTTGACGGAATTAACTCTTCTTTAAAAGTCCATTGGTATTCAAAAAGTAACCAACTTTTAAAAATTCTTTCACAATAATGTAAATTCTTCCCCTAAATTCTACAAATTATTTTTGATATTCAATTCATAGTTTAAAAGAAAAGTCTTTAAATTTCAAATGATATTTATATCAAACATTTATTGGTATTCAAAAAGTGACCAACTTTTATAAATATAATTCTTTCAATATGATCAAATTATGTAAACTCTTCCCCTAAATTCTAAACATTATTTTTTCATTTTCATTTGAGTCTTCCATACATAGGATAGTGATAGGGAAAGCCCTTTTCTACACAACTTAGTAGTCTTTTTAGGGTGTGTTTAATTTGCACATGAAAATTGGAATCGAAATGAGAATCAAATACTTGGTAATAGTATGAGTTTTTGTAAAAATATTTTGCATGTTTGATAGTAGGGTGAAATTGGAATGATTATCAATATTGATGTTTAGTTATGTATGACCATATAATGGAAATAAAGGTTTTAAATATATACACACACATACACATACATACATTATTTATTGTAAAAATAGAGTATAAATTTTAACAAAATTGTTTACATTATTGATAAACAAAATATAATTTTTTTCTCTTTTCTTTTAATCTCTATAATTTTTAAATAAGATGATTAAAATTTACTACTCTAAAGAATTGTGAAAAATAATTTGATTTAAAAGTTTTAATTATTTATATTTATCAATATTTTAATATTAAGCATGAATTTTATTGTATATATAATAAAATGGTAGTGTACGTAATAAGAAGGGCCGAATTATAATAAGCATTAACAGATGATGTTACCTGGTATTCTTGGTAAAGCCGGATGGCCCACATGACTTAGGAAAATCTGCATTAGAATTTCCCATCCGCTACCTATGTGTACAAAAACTTTTATTAGAATTCATGCATTTATGAGTATGACATAATTAAGGAAAAAGGATGAAATTGGTCCTAAGCTTAAGTCAGTCGAATAGTGTAAAAATAAAGTCTATTTAAATTTCTTAAATTGGTAAAATTGTTCAATAAAATCCAATTAATTTGTTTAATAGGTACACTCTTCGTAAGTTTGACACATGTCCTTTTTCTTAAGTCTTATTTTAAAAAATTAAATTTATTTATTAGAAATTAAAAATTAAAGCCACCGGCTATTCGATGATAAATATGTAAATTTAAAAAATTTGTAGTAAATATTATTTAATTACTATATACTTACAATTAACATATTATATAGTTATAGTATCAACATGTTTCTTATTAAGCAAAAAAAAATAAAAAATAGTGTCACTAATAGCAAAATTTATATAAATTATGAAATTGTATCATTTTAGATTGTTAAGGTAGACCCTAATTTAGGATATAATAAATGGCTTGAATTAGTCCTAACAGATCATAGTTTATGATTGGGTGTATGCGAACCGATCTATATGCCATCTATACTCTATAGTGACTATGTAACTATGTAAGATGTACACATGTAGAATTTATACCTGATGGTGATAATATTGCGGCGTGAAGAGCATTTCGACCAAGTGGTCCAACATAAGTAAGATTTTGGCATGTCTCCAGTATCTCCTTCAAACAATAAAAAAAATGTGATTCTGCAGCCAAGTAAATGGGCGTCTCACCCACATCATTATTGCAATTAGTAGGATACGGAAATCCATTGCCCTCTTGAATCAATAACTTGACCACGCCCGAATGCCCCATTCGCGCTGCCTTGTGCAAAGCCATGTCCTTCACATCATCCGTCATCTGTATCATCTCTTTCACTCCAACACCAGATTCAAGCTCCTCATCGTTGACGGCTTTAATGAGGGCAGAAACTATGTCAGCGTGGCCTTTCTCCGCTGCACAATGTAGCACAGTTTCATTTTTGTTGTTCCGAGCATATAACATAGACGACGACGAGGCAGCAGCATGAGTCTTTTGTTCTCGTAGGATTTTCTCCACAAAATGCTTGTTGCCCTGGAGCACGGCAACGTGCAACACAGTATTTCCATTTGGCATAACTTGACAGTCCTCAGCTCCTTCCGTCCTCATCTGTCGGAGGGCCGCATGATAATCTTCAAGTGTACCTGCCGCTGCCGCTCTGTACAAAGCCGGCTTCATATGGGGAATAATGCCCATAGCTGCACCTGGTTCCATTTCACCACTACTGTAGTAGCAAACTAACTATATATATATATGTGTGTGTATCAAATTAAATTAAGATGCTTGAGGTTGTAAGAATATAATGTGTGTGTCGCCCATAGAAATAATAATGTCCAATGTGCAGGCAGTTGTAATGGAAGTGCTAATTCAATTATTATATTCGAGTAGAGGCTGGGAGGAAAGTGCTTGGTATTTTCAAGATTGTGGTTATTACCAACTTGTAATGAAAGTTCTAATTCAATTATTATATTTAGAGGTTAAGTCATGAATGGTGTCCTGTTTCACTAGACTACACAACCAAGTCAATTTTAGTCTTTTCCTGTGATATTACCTTTCCGCTGTCTTGCACCCTTGCACTTGCATTCAGTCCAATATGGTGTACTCCGTAACTCTTGACCATTGATGTTTAGACTTCTTTTAGAGCATCGAACAATTAAAGATATTGATGGGTGAGGAGTAGAAGTCAAATATTCGGAAGGGGAAGGCAGCCAACGTTGGCCAACTTAAGTCCATGGATTTGGACCCAGCGGAGACCGACCAAGAGTAGGAGTCAGTTGGTGGAGAGTGTCAATTGATTGGAGGTCGATTGGCACTCATTGGTGAATGAGTGGAAGAGATTCCATGAAGAGGAGAAAGGGAAGAAGAAAGGGGTCGGGTCAGAGTATCGACCTCCGATCTCTGTCGATTGATACTCATTGGGTGAATGAGTGGAAGAGATTACATAAATAGGAGAAATTAGAGAGGGAAGACTCTTCGGGGAAACCAAGTAATAAGAAAGTGTTGGAAAATAGCATAAAAATGGCAATTTAAGTGGCTATTTTGTGGTACAAATATATGTGGGGTCCACTTTCGATTTGAGTTGGGTCAAAGTGGATTCGGGTTCTTCGTAGTTAGACAAAGAGATTGATATATTATACGCACAAAACGGATAATGAGTGAATGAGAAATTGGTTCTCAAAGTTGACTCATTTGAGTTGGAAAATGGTGGGAAAAGCTTTAGAATGAGGTTTTGTCCCACATTGGTTTGGGAAGTGGGTTTGCACCACTATTTATACAAGAGCCTTTCTTAGGCTTAGTGAATCGTATAGCATAAAGGTTCTCTCTTGCGACGACTCAAGCAATTAGGATTCGTTCTGGTTCACCTCGGTGTAACTCCTCGTCTCAGGTAGTAGTCTACCGTTACAAGCATGGTTTTATGATCAGATGAAGTGCGTTAATTCCAATTTTTATTATTTGAATCAATTCTTAGGTAGTGGTCTACCGTTACAAGAGTGGTCTACCGTTACAAGAGTTACAAGCATGGTTTTATGATCAGATTAAATGCCTTGATTAAATGCTATTAATTCCAGCAACTCCTATATAAGATCATGGTAGAAGCAACGGATTTACATACACAACGAAATATACATTTCTCTCGCGAAAATCTGCTTCTACTTCCTTCTTTGCATACTGTGTTCAGATCTTTGTTCTTGTTCGCTGGGTTTCGAAGTTAGAGTGCTCAAACTAGAAATCGAAGCTTGTTTTATCTTGGGAAACCTAGGCTACAACGCTCCTAGCACCTTAGGAGGTAGCAAATAAGGTTTTAAGGACAGTGTAGTGAGTACACGACTCAAGCTTACCCTTATCCAGAAATTCCTTTTGTTTCTTTTGTGCTTGTTATTTTCTGGAAATATTGTTTTCGTAATATTATTTCCTAACAGGAAGAAGAATACAAGGCCAAGGAAACTGATTAGAAGGAGTCTGACTCAGAGTCATGGTAGAGGGTTGATATGAGAATTTGAGAAGATTGACCGTGCAATCAGAAAGGGAGCAAATCCGGAGCTCGTCCCTGGCAAGCCGAGTGAGAAGGTCTGGCCGACTAGGTAGTCGAAATAGTGAGGCGCCTGGACGATGCAGATTAGGAAATTTCCTAAGACAAGGGAGACCGGACACGAATTTTATAAGTGCTATAAGGAAAGTAGATCAAAAGGCTTTAGGAAGTTGAATTAATGTAATAAGGCAAGAAATCGTGTACATTTATGATAGTTTAGAGTTGCCATGCAAAGATTAGACCCCTCCTTGTATAAACAGGGGTATTGGACCTTGAAAAATGGTAAGCAATTCTTAATAAAAGGAGAGCCGAGTTTCAATCTCTAAAAACTTTACTATTTTTTAGTGATGTTGACCTGCCGTTCGACCACCGTAGTTGATAAAACCAACAGATATCAATTTGATATTTATGTTACTTTTGCATAATCATTTCTCTTCTAAATGTATCCTTCATTACTATTGGTGCAAGGTGAGTAAATTAAACTTTGAGTTGGTAAAAACTGTTGTGTCACTTGAGAATGAAAACTCTCTGTATTTGGAAGTTACTGTTGAAGCACATCAAACAGAATTAGTGGTCAAGCACTCAAGTAGCTTTGATTAAAATTCTTCAGCCTAGTGGTAATAATAATCAACACTAAAGCAAGGTTAAGTCCTTCATCCATTTGATTATGGTGATGCACTCATGCACTGATGCGGTATGTGCTGTGAGATTTGTCTGCAATTTAAGGTATGTGCTGCAGTCACCACAATCAGAAGCCAGTACTATATTGATTAAATTTTCCAAACGGATTCAAAGCTTTATCAATTATAATTTCTTTTAAGGAAAATAATGGATACATAAAAATTTAAGGAAAGATGACAGTCCTATGGCTTTGAAAGTTGGCCATGCATCCACCTCCGAATCATTTCCAGCGATGCTTCGGGCTGATCCATTGGAACCATGTGCCCAGCATCATGAACCTTAAGGAAAGTGAGAGGTCCATAGCTCTTTTGTATCCCTTTCTCCTGTCCATCCACTGAAAATGTCACGTTTGGAGCTGCACCAAAGCCCCCCTGCCCAGACCACTGCATAGCTTGAACCCATCTCGAGTTCCCTGTTTCATATCAAAGTGGACTTTAGGTTGACTTATCACTGTATATATGTATGGAATTCATTTCAAAAGCCAGAGTTCTGCACTTGGCTCTTTACCAGCCTCTGCCCAATAATCTCAGTGCTGAACTTGGCCCTTACTGGCCTTTGTCCAACAGAGTTGTTGTTATGATGATGAGAAAAAGTAACTTACCAAGCCAGTTGCAGATAAGATCATATTCGCCCGCGTAAACCAGCAGATTGATACCATCCTCTAGCATAGATGGAATGCCCACTGCAAGATTCTTGAACCAGTCCGATGACATATAGTCGTACACTTCAGAGCTGCACGAAACCCAATCAATGCCGCCTACCCCGAGAGCATCCTTCACTGATTGTGTGTTGAGGAAAGTCTCTACATTTGAGAAGTTATAGCAGAGTGATCCCCCATCACATTTCCTCCGGATATCATAGTACTGTAGCAATTAAATCACAAAAAGCAACCTTCTTTAGTGAATGGCATTTGGCAAAATATACCTCAAGAAAAGAGAGTAAAGCACATTCTGTACATTTATGTTCCCTGCTATCCCCAATATCTGGTTGAAGATGACTTGGCAGCGGTTATTAGCCTCGCCGCAAGCATGTCCACCAACACTGTTACATTGCCTGGCAGCCTCTTGACAATCCGGGACAAGTTGCATCAAGTCATCACGGTCAGATTTTGAGATTAATTTGTTGTCCAAAGCAAAGTCTGGGTATGCTGGATACTGTAATTCTGGATTAGTGAGTCCATTGCCTATCGCTAATCCCTGTTGCAAAAACAGTTGAATGGCATCATGTTCCAAACCCAGATTCCAACAGAAAATCAGAGGTTGTCAATCTTGTCATTGTCATACCTTAAGATTTATGGGAATTCCTTCTTTCTTCTTGTTTCCTTGGTTGACCCGTGAGCCCAATGCAGGAATATAATGCCCAGCATAGGATTCTCCAGTTATAAAGAAGTCATTATTTGCATATTCTGGGTGAGCCTTGAAGAACTCCTGTATTTAATTGTAACAAATGACAGTTTAACTTCTCCATCATAATTAATTATGGATATAGCAAAGGGAAAAGTAAAATTTATATATATATAGTTGAAGACCTGTAAGAAGGCATAAAGATCATTGCTGACACCATTTTCATTAGTGCGGAGGTCTTGTTCACTGGAACTATAGCTGAACCCCGTTCCAGTGGGTTGATCCACGTATATAAGGTTAGAAGCCTGTCATTTGAATACCAATTCATCACAATCAACAGTGCCATAATATTTAAGATGAAAACATCCTTAAAAGATGATTACCTTGTCCCAACCATAATCATTCCAAATGAGGGATTGGTTGTCAGCAATATAAAAAGGACCATTCTCATAAAACAAAGCCAATGAACTGCTGCACCCTGGGCCTCCAGTCAACCATATAACAACCGGGTCACTCTTGTTGCTTCTTGATTCAAAGAAGAAATAAAACATCCTGCGCCAAACCAAAAACATCTTTTGAGCATCTATAATATATAAACTAACTTAGTTCAGACTTTTAGTTGAAATGAAACACATAATTTAATTTAATATCAGAACTAATTTGAGTTCAAATCTCCTCTGTCACGGATAAAAAAAATACTATAGTCCACATGTTGCTTTGAGCTCATAAAAAAGTAATCAACCAAAAACTCGAAAAATCAACCTTGCATCTACTGTGTCTAGAAGCCTGTAGTAGCCAGCATGATGACCCAAATCCTCAACAGTCGCCCCAGAATCACCAAGAAGATTCAACTTGAACTTCTTCTCCACCAATCTCGGCGAATCCGCTCCCGCCGGCGAGTGGCCGGCGGGACCCCTGTTGAGATCATGCTTTGGGAACAAATTGAGTTGCCTGATCATCTTCTCCGCCCGCTGCTTCGCCATGGAATTTTCCGCCGCCCCATTTGCTTGCCCAGGCGACCAAACCAAAACGAGCACTACAAGCACAAAAACCCACATGGAGTACAACGTTGTCGCCATATTCCTCGTTGGGATGACAAGAATATGTGTGGTCTTTGATACTCTTATTATAAGGGGATGGAGTGAACGCTAAAGCGCGCAAACGACACGAGGGTGTGAACACGGAAGAGTCAAACCGACAATTTGGTTTAGGATTTTTGTCTTATTTAAGACGCGTGATCACCGGAAGTTCCGATGTTATTCATCGAATGTTCTTCCCCTTCTATTCAGTATTCACTAAAATGTGCGTAATTTTATAAGGATTGTATAGATCTTCTAAAACGTATTACGGTATGAAATGAAATTACGTAAATAAAGGTTAATCCCGTATTAATTCCTAGATATAATTAATTCATTTTTATAATTATTAAATGTATTTATTAAAGTGAAATCAATTCGATTAATGCGTTGGTAGTCAACGAAAATGATTACTTTTATGTTATTGCGATTTTATTAGGAAAATTGACATATTTCATATTATTAGATAATTATTAGCTGTATTATTTTGAAGTCAACTATTTTAGTATTCTATTATTGTTAGGCTCGAAAGGTGACTTTGGTCAAGCAGTCAAGCATTGGATAATTGAAGTAATAAATTTTTGTTTTTTTTGTAATGTTTTTTTTTTCTTTTTTGATTAGAAAACCCGAAATCACAACCACTATCCGATGTGGTGTGCACTGTCTCATGTATAAAGACCATATGTCGTCCAGATGATGTTAACAAGAATTGAATTCATGGTCATCAAGTATGAGAATTACATTCTAATTACTCTCACCCTTTTTAGACAATAATAATATTTTTATGTATGTGTGTGTATGTATATATTTGGAGCGAGGTGGATGGTATTGGCCTAATATGAACAATCTATTCCTTTAATATTTCTTATGTTTTAAAATTTGTGGATCTTCTTTTCAAGGAGTGTTACATTAGGGTGTTTAATTAATAGAAATTTTATTGAAATTAAAAAATAAAAAGTTTCTTGATATTAGAATTTAGTACATTTTACATAAAATTATTGTTGACAATTTTGGTGATGAGGGAAACCCACAACCACTTTCCAGGAGTGTATACTGGGTAAATCTCGCTTTGTAAAGAATCACAAAGAGGTAAATCAGTCTAAGTTATCCATAAAATTTAATTATTTTTTATTTTATTGTGACCAAGTCCGCCCTTAATTGACAGGTCAAGAATTTATTAAATTTGAAAGAGATTTTCAAACCATTCTATGCCACAAATCTCCAATGGGAAGGAGTGAGAGGAAAAGGACCGGGGCATGCAGGGGCCGGGTGATAGAGAGTTTAGAAAATTCTTAATTTATTAAAACATTACAATTTATACGAACAATCACCATTCATTTAAAAAAACAATTAAAAAAAAAAGACTATTCAAGATTTAGTAGTTAAGGAACACAAAGGTTGATCATTGCTATATATCCATATGTTTTTTCTTGTTCTGGTTTAATCAAAATAGTGAAGGAGATTATTGTATTTATTAAAGTGGAATAAAGTCAATTAATACATGGGTAGTCAATGAAAATAATTTATTTTATTTTATTGTGCTTTTATTAGGAAAAATATCACCTGCCATATTATTAGATAATTATAAGCTGTATTAGTTTAGAGTCATTTACTTTTGTGTTAAAATTGTTGTTAGGGTCGAGAGGTGACATAGGTCAAGCAGTCAAGCTAAATCAAGTTGTTAATTTGGTTTTAAATAATAATTTTATTTTACGACTTTAAGAATTTAAGAATTGAAATAATAATTTAATACTCTATATTTTAATTTATATAATTATATGTGCCTTTATTAGTTATATTATATATAAGAATTTAATACATTTTACAAAAAAAAAAAAAAATTTTGGCAAATTTAAGTCTTTTTAAAGGTGACCAAGTCTTCCTCTTAAATTAATTGATGAGTCAAGGGTTGATTGAATATGAAAGATTGCCAGCCCATTCTATGGCACAAAACCCCAATTAGTGGAATGAATCAGGGCCGGTCCTGAGGACCGGCGATCGCCTAGGACCCATTCAATATGTATATATATATGATAGGATTTCAATGAGATAACTTGTTGTTTAAGTAAGACTGTGAGATCAGATTTTATGCATCAATGCAATATTTTTTAATGGTTTATATTGATTGACACACACTCCGTTCGCACATATCCAATCACTGTTCGCACACAATTTAACTTGAAATCTTAATCAATCTAGACCATTAAAATAATTTGAGATCAAATCTTGTAGATCAATCTAAAAATTTTAATGGTCTAGATTGTTTGACACACCTACTCCATTCGCACACATTTAATCATCATTCGCACACATTTAATTAATTATTATCAAAATTTGGTAAATAAGATTTTGTTATCAATTAAACTTTATTAATTTTTTTATCAATTAATTAATAATATTATATTGTGCGGGAAAGTTGAAGGGGTGATTTTTCTTTTATTAATAGTATTGATACGTGAATATAGAAACAATATTATATTATCAATTACTCCGTAATAGATATAAGTTAATTTCCATTTTACATTTTCTTACCAAATAAGCTTTATTAATTATTTGACCAATAAAATATTTAATTAATTAACTACAAAAGTTTGTGCGAGAAAATGAAATAGAAGGATTTTTACTTTTATATATAGTATAGATTATGTTTAATTTTGTAGAGCATGTGTTGACTCTGATGCTAGCTTTCTGCTTAGACTTCCTTATGAGTTTTGTATGGTGTCTAGACACCGGGCCTGTGACCCTTATGATTATGAAGGATTATGAAGTTTTAATTTGATGACTTAGCCTGCTAGCTATCCCAGTATGGATAACTACGGTGATAACATCCCATTCGTTTTGGGCTTTATCAATTAAAAGATATATACTAGCAAGATGTTTTATGATCTTATATTTATGCCTTAAGCTTTAATGCATTTAGCCTAGGCTCGTATGTGAGTTTTGGGGGTGTTACATCTATTATTTAGTATACAAATAATCCACCTAGTATATTAAAGATGTTCACTATTGGGGCCAGACTGCCAGGTAAGTAAATTAAACTATGAGTTGGTAACTGTTGAGAATGAAAACTGTGTATTTGAAAGTTACTGTTGAATTGAAGCACTTCAAATTAGAGTTAGAGGTCAAGCACTCAAGCGAAAAATCTTTACAAAAATAATTAGAAAATTTGAAGAAACAAATTAGAAAGTTGAACACAGACTGATAATTTGAATAAAAATCTTCGGCCTAGTGGTAATTAATAATCACACTAAAGCAATGTTAGTCCTCACCAATTTGATTATGGCTATTCGGGGGTTGTTATGCCGTGGACCCAGGTCCACCTTGCAAGGTGGATCTGGGTCCACAGCATAATTTGCCGCTATTCGGGCACTAGGTTATGCTCGTTTTTAATAAACCCGTTTTAAATCAATTTTGTTGGCGTGAGTAGTTGTGCACTCTTATGCATTAAGAGAGGTCAGGAGTTAAGAACTGGTTTCATTCGAATTGAATTGTATGGGAAACATGAAAACTAGAGATTTAATCAGAAGCCGGTAGTATATTGATTAAATTTTCCAAACGGATTCAATGCTTTATCAATTATAATTATTTCTCTTAAAGGAAAATAATGGGTACATAAAATTGAAGGAATGATGAGAGTCCTATGGCTTTGAAAGTTGGCCATGCATCCACCTCCGAAGCATTTCCAGCGATACTTGGGGCTGATCCATTGGAACCATGTGCCCAGCATCATGAACCTTAAGGAAAGTGAGAGGTCCATAGCTCTTTTGTATACCGTTCTCTTTTCCATCCACTGAAAATGTCACGTTTGGAGCCGCACCAAAGCCCCCCTGCCCAGACCACTTCAAAGCTTCAACCCATCTCCAGTTCCCTGTTTCATATCAAAGTGGACTTTTGGTTGAGTTATAACAGTATATATGTATTTAAGTGGTTTCAAACGTCAGGATTCTGGACTTGACTGTCCAACAATTTTTCTAACCACATGGTGCTGGACTTGGTCCTTACTGGACTTCGCCCAACAGAGTTGTTATGATGATGAGAACAACTAACTTACCAAGCCAATTGCAGATAAGGTCATATTCGCCCGCGTAAACCAGCAGATTGATACCATCCTCTAGCATAGATGGAATGCCCACTGCAAGATTCTTGAACCAGTCCGATGACATATAGTCGTACACTACAAAGCTGCACGAAACCCAATTAATGTCACCCACCCCGAGAGCATCCTTCACTGATTGTGTCTTGAGGAAAGTCTCTACATTTGAGAAGTTATAGCAGAGTGATGATCCCCCATCACATTTCCTCCGGATATCATAGTGCTGTAGTAAATCACAAAAAGCAGTTAACCTGCTTTAGTGAATGGAATGGCATTTGGCAAAATATAGCTCAAGAAAAAGAGAGTAAATACATTTATGTTCTTTGCTATCCCCAATATCTGGTTGAAGATGGTTTCGCAGCGGTTATCAGCCTCATCGCAAGCATCACCACCAACACTGTTACACTGCCTGATAGCTTCTTGACAATCTGGGACAAGCTGCGTTAGGTTATCATGGTCAGATTTTGAGATCAATTTGTTGTCCAAAGCAAAGTCTGGGTATGCTGGGTACTGTATTTCTGTATTAGTGAGTCCATTGCCTATAGCCATTCCCTGTTACAAAAACAGTTGAGTGGCATCATGTTCCAAAGTCAGATTCCAACACAAAATCAAAGGTTGTTGTCATTGTCATATATATACCTTAAGATTTATGGGAATTCCTTCTTTCTTCTTGTTTCCTTGGTTGACCCGTGAGCCCAATGCAGGAATATAATGCCCAGCATAGGATTCTCCGGTTATAAAGAAGTCATTCTTTGCATATTCCGGGTGAGCCTTGAAAAACTCCTGGATTTAAGTGTAACCAGAGACTGTTTAACTTCTAATTATGGAGATGGCACAAGGGAAAAATAAAATTTAGTTGAAGATCAGATAGACCTGTAAGAAGGCATAGAGATCATTGCTGACACCATTTTCATCAGTGCGAAGGTCTTTGTCACTAGAACTATAGCTGAACCCGGTTCCAGTCGGTTGGTCCACGTATATAAGGTTAGAAGCCTGTCATTTGAACCAATTCAGAATCAACAGTGCCATAATATTTAAGATGAAAACATCCTTAAAAGATTACCTTGTCCCAACCATAATCATTCCAAATGAGGGATTGGTTGTCAGCAATGTAAAAAGGTCCATTCTCATAAAACAAAGCCAATGAACTGCTGCACCCTGGCCCTCCACTCAACCATATAACAACCGGCTCACTCTTGTTGCTTCTCGATTCAAAGAAGAAATAAAACATCCTGCGCCAAATCAAAAAAAAAACATCGTACTAGGAAACCATAAAACCCCCATAAAACCCATAAATTAAATTAAACCCACCTTGCATCTACGGTGTTTGGAAGCCTGTAATACCCAGCATGATGACCCAAATCCTCAACACTCGCCCCAGAATCACCAAGAAGATTCAACTTCAACTTCTTCTCCACCAATCTCGGCGAATCCGCTCCCGCCGGCGAGTGGCCGGCGGGACCCCTATTGAGATCATGCAAGGGGAACAAATTCAGTTGCCTGATCATCTTTTCCGCTCGCCGCTTCGCCATGGAATTATTATCCGCCCCATTTGCTTGCCCAGGCGAACAAACTAAAACGAGCACAAGCACAAAAGACCACATGGGATATAAAGTTTTCGCCATATTCCTCGTTACGATGACAAACATATGTCCAGTTGGAGATAGACTGTGATTGTTGGTAAATCAATGGAGATGAATTGTCGTCAGTATTTATGTGCGTGTGTGAACACATATGGTTTAGTATTTAAGACAGGTATGGAAACTCATTTATTTTATATCAAATCAAATAATAATAATAATGTAATTCTATGACAACTGTATAAATTTTAATAAAGGATTAATATATGAGATTTTTTACTTCAAATCAATTTTAATTGGATAATTGCCGTTTTATATGGAATATAGAATAAAGCCGATTAATATGTGGTATAGACAATAAAATAATTTACTTTATAGTGAGTTTATTATAAAAATTGACATATTCTATATTATTAGATAATTACTAGTAAACTACCTGTGCAATGCACGGATTAATTTTTATATTATATATTTAAATAATACAAATTAAAGGTGAAAATATAAATAATTATAATATTTGAGAGTATATGTTTATTTGATTATAGAGATTAATCCAAAAGTATCAATAATATATGACTCATTTAATTGCATTTATTTTAAAAAATTTACTATATAATATGATTTATGTGACCATTTTATGGATTAAAAGTTCTTTTTCAATGTGAGAACCATTTTGTGGCTCTTATTTTTATTATTCACCCTTATATATACACTATCTACCTTATTAGCAAACATACCGGATTTGTTTAATACAATATAAAGGATTTGACTTTGTAAAATATTTAATAGTATTTATAATGGTTTATAACATCCTAAAATCATTGATAAAACATAAAATACACATGTGGTATATATACTTATAGAAAATTACCCGTGCGATGCACGAATAAACTTTATATATATATATATAGGCCGCCCTTAACGTGCGGTCAGTGCGGCCTCACCACTATATAGAAATCTGTTCAAATGTGGCAACGCCTTCCCGTGCGATCGGTGCGGTTCACACCACTCAATGTTAGAAAACACACCACAATGAAAATACAGAAAAACACCAAAAAATACACCACACACCCAAAATAATGCACCATAATTTCCCTGCCCCTAATGGTTCATTTGCTAACACTGTGTGGTGTATATTTGTATGTCTAGTGGTGTATTTTTTGGTGATGCGTACCTAATGATGCATATTTGTGCGGTGCATTTTCTAACATTGAGTGATATATATTTGTATACATAGTGGTGAGGCTGCACTGACCGCACGTTAAGGGGTGGCCACACTTGATTATGACACTATATATATATATATATATATATATATATATATATATATATATATATATATATATATATATATATATATATATAATGA
>NC_044922.1:16118579-16142238 GCF_003576645.1 Ipomoea triloba
TATATATATATATATATATATATATATATATATATATATATATATATATATATATATATATATATATATATATATATAATTGATGATGAAACTATAAACAATTCTAATATTTGAAATTATAAGATTTGTGTATTAGTGTTGAAATTGATTACTTAAAATTTATATTAGTAAAAGTCTAAAACAAAAATTAGAAGGAAGAGCATGGCTAATTGATACTATTTTTTTTTTTTTTTGAGAAGCTAATTGATACTATTTTAAATAACAAAAATAAATTATAATCAAATGAAAGGAATCTCTATATTGGCTAAGCTCTATCATAATAATAATAATTACAATCAATAATTAATATTATTCTATCATAATAATAATGATTACCATATTACGAAAATACCCCTACGTTTGGGCGGGAAAACTTTAGAGGAGGATATTGCTTTTATATATAGTATAGATAGATTAGCTATATTAGTTTGAAGTCGACTATTTTAGTATGAGTTAATACCCAAAATTGTCCTCGACTATTGTGATTTTTCTCAATTTTATCCTAAACGACTTTGGTGTCATAAAGTGGTCACAGACTTTAGTGTTATCACTCAAAATTGTCCTCCGTTAATTTAGCCGTCAAAAGGGTGTTAAGTTCAGGGATAATATAGTCATTTCATCAAAACATGCTACCTTATTTATAAAAAAAAAAAAAAAAAAATCTTGCTACCAAACACTAATGCCAAACACTACCGCCGGACCTTGCTACTGTCGCCGTAAGTTGCTCGTTGCCGGAAAAAGAGGAGGGAGGTCGCTGCTACGTTGGTTCTAATCACACGGCCGGCTAACACCGAGAGAGGGAGAAAGGTTGCGGTGGCGAGCTTGGTGTCGGTGGAGGAGAGAGCTTCTAACGAGAGAGAGAAGAGAAGAGGACGGAGACATGGCTGCTGCTCGGTCTTCGCTCACCGTGGGTGCGGCTTCGCTGAGGGAGGACGCCGACCGCCACTGCCTTGCCGCCGCCACGCCACGACGATCCACCGGTGCTGCCTGTCGCTAGTTACCGTAGTGGTCCTTGTAGTTTTGCAATGCTTCCTTAGGGTTTTTTGTTGGAAGAATTTACATGGCAAAATTGATTCGCAGTTTCGCGATTTGAATCCTTATTTGTGCAAGAAAATATGCAGTAATTCTTATGTAATTATTGTCCTCACTCCTCATATTTACTGCAAATTGGGTTCTTGTTCGCCAAGTTGAAGATACAATAACATTTGCACTTAGTCAACGTGGAATAAAGCTAAGGAGACCAAGAAGATCTAAAATGAAAATGATCATATTATCCCTGAACTTAACACCTTTTTGACAACTAAACTAACGGAGGATAATTTTGAGTGATAACACCAAAATCTGGGATCACGACACCAAAGTCGTTTAGGACAAAATTGAAAAAAATCACTATAGTCGAGAACAATTTTGAGTATTAACTCATTTTAGTATTCTATTGTTAGGGTCGAAAGGTGACTTTGGTCAACCAGTCAACCATTGGATAATTGAAGTAGTAACTTTTTGTTTTATTTTTTTAATGTTTGCTCTTTTCTTTTTTTTTGTTTTGTTTTGTTTTGTTTTTTTTTTTTTTTTGATTAGAAAACCCGAAATCACAACCACTATCCGATGAGGTGTGTACTGTCTCATGTATAAAGACCATATGTCGTCGAGATGATTTTAACAAGAATTGAATTCATGATTTACAAATATTATGAGAATTACATTCTACTTACTTGATCACCCTTTTCAGACAATAATAATATTTTTATGTATGTGTGTGTATGTATATATTAGGAGCGAGGTGGTATGGGCTTAATATGAACAATCTATTCCTTTAATATTTTTTATGTTTTTTTTTAAGGTAAACATAGATATTCCATTAATTCATAATATAAAACGTTTACATCAACGATCAATAAAATGGTAAACAATTCCTTACAGTCAGACATAGAAACAACTTTTCTAACTATGCTATATAGAAAACTTGAATCGCAGGCTGTTTCATAACTAGGAAGCTATGTTTCTTCAGGGAGCTTAAAGCTTCATCAAAGATCTGGGTCTTCGTCATCATTCTTTTTTGCTTGTTGCCCAGGATAAGATCAGCACTTGCCGAAACCAAACTAAACGATTTATGCTAATGAAAATGAAAAGCTCGTGAAAGTAACGAGAGGAAAAATGCTCGTGAAAGTAACAAGAGGAAAACACAATAATAGAGAAAATAAAAAGTGGGTAAAGTCAAAGTGGGTTGGGAGTTCAAGACTACCAACACAAATGACAAACCCCAATACCTACCTACTATTATTTTATTCAAAAGGAGAGAAAACAGAAGAGGAAGATCTGTGGCGGTGGTCGGGACGGAAGAAGAGCGAGAGCAAACGTAGAAGGTGACCAAAACCGCCGACTCAAAGCTCCATTAGAGCTCCGGCCGGAAGCCGTCAGTGGAAGCCGAAGTTGAGTAGCAGAGAAAATCGTTTGGTTTTAGAGAGAGGAGGAAGGCAGCATTAGTCTTATGTTTTAAAATTTGTGGATCTTCTTTCCCAGGAGTGTTACATTAGGGTGTTTAATCAATAGAAACTTTTTTGAAATTAAAAAAAAAAAGTTTCTTGATATTAGAATTTAGTACATTTTAATTTACATAAAACATTAAAACTATTGTTGACAAATTTAATTTTTTTGGGTGATGAGGAAAACCCACAACCACTATCCGAAAGTGTNTCTATCATAATAATAATGATTACCATATTACGAAAATACCCCTACGTTTGGGCGGGAAAACTTTAGAGGAGGATATTGCTTTTATATATAGTATAGATAGATTAGCTATATTAGTTTGAAGTCGACTATTTTAGTATGAGTTAATACCCAAAATTGTCCTCGACTATTGTGATTTTTCTCAATTTTATCCTAAACGACTTTGGTGTCATAAAGTGGTCACAGACTTTAGTGTTATCACTCAAAATTGTCCTCCGTTAATTTAGCCGTCAAAAGGGTGTTAAGTTCAGGGATAATATAGTCATTTCATCAAAACATGCTACCTTATTTATAAAAAAAAAAAAAAAAAAATCTTGCTACCAAACACTAATGCCAAACACTACCGCCGGACCTTGCTACTGTCGCCGTAAGTTGCTCGTTGCCGGAAAAAGAGGAGGGAGGTCGCTGCTACGTTGGTTCTAATCACACGGCCGGCTAACACCGAGAGAGGGAGAAAGGTTGCGGTGGCGAGCTTGGTGTCGGTGGAGGAGAGAGCTTCTAACGAGAGAGAGAAGAGAAGAGGACGGAGACATGGCTGCTGCTCGGTCTTCGCTCACCGTGGGTGCGGCTTCGCTGAGGGAGGACGCCGACCGCCACTGCCTTGCCGCCGCCACGCCACGACGATCCACCGGTGCTGCCTGTCGCTAGTTACCGTAGTGGTCCTTGTAGTTTTGCAATGCTTCCTTAGGGTTTTTTGTTGGAAGAATTTACATGGCAAAATTGATTCGCAGTTTCGCGATTTGAATCCTTATTTGTGCAAGAAAATATGCAGTAATTCTTATGTAATTATTGTCCTCACTCCTCATATTTACTGCAAATTGGGTTCTTGTTCGCCAAGTTGAAGATACAATAACATTTGCACTTAGTCAACGTGGAATAAAGCTAAGGAGACCAAGAAGATCTAAAATGAAAATGATCATATTATCCCTGAACTTAACACCTTTTTGACAACTAAACTAACGGAGGATAATTTTGAGTGATAACACCAAAATCTGGGATCACGACACCAAAGTCGTTTAGGACAAAATTGAAAAAAATCACTATAGTCGAGAACAATTTTGAGTATTAACTCATTTTAGTATTCTATTGTTAGGGTCGAAAGGTGACTTTGGTCAACCAGTCAACCATTGGATAATTGAAGTAGTAACTTTTTGTTTTATTTTTTTAATGTTTGCTCTTTTCTTTTTTTTTGTTTTGTTTTGTTTTGTTTTTTTTTTTTTTTTGATTAGAAAACCCGAAATCACAACCACTATCCGATGAGGTGTGTACTGTCTCATGTATAAAGACCATATGTCGTCGAGATGATTTTAACAAGAATTGAATTCATGATTTACAAATATTATGAGAATTACATTCTACTTACTTGATCACCCTTTTCAGACAATAATAATATTTTTATGTATGTGTGTGTATGTATATATTAGGAGCGAGGTGGTATGGGCTTAATATGAACAATCTATTCCTTTAATATTTTTTATGTTTTTTTTTAAGGTAAACATAGATATTCCATTAATTCATAATATAAAACGTTTACATCAACGATCAATAAAATGGTAAACAATTCCTTACAGTCAGACATAGAAACAACTTTTCTAACTATGCTATATAGAAAACTTGAATCGCAGGCTGTTTCATAACTAGGAAGCTATGTTTCTTCAGGGAGCTTAAAGCTTCATCAAAGATCTGGGTCTTCGTCATCATTCTTTTTTGCTTGTTGCCCAGGATAAGATCAGCACTTGCCGAAACCAAACTAAACGATTTATGCTAATGAAAATGAAAAGCTCGTGAAAGTAACGAGAGGAAAAATGCTCGTGAAAGTAACGAGAGGAAAAATGCTCGTGAAAGTAACAAGAGGAAAACACAATAATAGAGAAAATAAAAAGTGGGTAAAGTCAAAGTGGGTTGGGAGTTCAAGACTACCAACACAAATGACAAACCCCAATACCTACCTACTATTATTTTATTCAAAAGGAGAGAAAACAGAAGAGGAAGATCTGTGGCGGTGGTCGGGACGGAAGAAGAGCGAGAGCAAACGTAGAAGGTGACCAAAACCGCCGACTCAAAGCTCCATTAGAGCTCCGGCCGGAAGCCGTCAGTGGAAGCCGAAGTTGAGTAGCAGAGAAAATCGTTTGGTTTTAGAGAGAGGAGGAAGGCAGCATTAGTCTTATGTTTTAAAATTTGTGGATCTTCTTTCCCAGGAGTGTTACATTAGGGTGTTTAATCAATAGAAACTTTTTTGAAATTAAAAAAAAAAAGTTTCTTGATATTAGAATTTAGTACATTTTAATTTACATAAAACATTAAAACTATTGTTGACAAATTTAATTTTTTTGGGTGATGAGGAAAACCCACAACCACTATCCGAAAGTGTATACTGGGTAAATCTCGCTTTATAGAGAATCACAAAGAGATAAATCATTCTATGTTGCCCATCAAATTTAATTATTTTTTACGGTGACCAAGTCCACCCTTAATTGACAGGTCAAGAATTTATTAAATTTGAAAGAGATTTTCAAACCATTCTAGCTATGCCACTGGGGCAGGGGTGATAGAGGAAGTTTAAGAAAATTCTTAATTTATTAAAACATTACAATTTATACGAACAATCACCATTCATTTAAAAAAAAAAAAAAACCAATTTTTTTAACAAAAAAGACTATTCAAGATTTAGTAGTTAAGGAACACAAAGGTTGATCATTATATTGCTATATATCCATATGTTTTTTCTTTCTTCCCAAACTAGTTCTGGTTTAATCAAAATAGTGAAGGAGATTATTGTATGTATTAAAGCGGATGATGGATTTTAATAACTCGGATGGTCCGAATTACAAAACTGGATTAAATAAAAGGGTATGACAAGTGATGTATCAAAGTGTACCGCGGGGTAATATATATTAAATAACTATTACAAATAATGCATGTGTAATAACAAGACAAGAGTGATAAGAATAAGTGTAGATGTCCTAACAAGACAAACTAGCATGCTTTTATATTAGCTTTAGGCCTAGCAGACCCGGAGGAATCGCGGGAAAAGCGCGCCCAACGGCTCAGACAACAACCTCCGCCGCGAGACCCGAGCACGCGCGAACCCAAGACCCTTCACTTAGCCGAGGGCTGACCTCGGCCAAATGACGGGCTTGGCCGAGGCTGACCTCGGTCACGCGCGGTCAGCCCGTGGCCGAGGGCTGACCCCGGCCACGCGGCTGACCCCGAGTCCCGTGCCCGCTCCGGTACCGGTTTGCTCCGTTCATGCTCCACACCCGGTCCTAATTATTCCATCAGTGGAATAAAGTCAATTAATACATGGATAGTCAATGAAAATAGTTTATTTTATTTTATTGTGATGTTAATAGGAAAAATATCACTTGTCATATTATTACAAAATTATTAGCTGTATTAGTTTAGAGTCAATTACTTTTGTGTTAAAATTGTTGTTAGGGTCGAGAGGTGATATAGCAGTCAAGCTAAATCAAGTTGCAAATTTGGTTAATAATAATTTTATTTTATATAGAAGTACATCACCACTGAATAAGGAAAAGAAGGTTTTGGGTTTTGCAAAAGGTGAAGTAGGAAGGAGTGTTTTTTTCTTGATTCAAAGCAGTGTTGTTTTTTATTAGTAAGTTTTGTTATTATTATACCTTTCGTTTATTTATCGAATTTGTTTCTTCTCGCATCTTTAGCAAGTTTATTCCCTCTCGCTTCTTTTGCGAGTTTATTCCCTCTCGTTTTTTGGCGAGTTCTTGTTATAAGCGTAGAACGATAATTGGTTATGGCGTATGTGAACCACAAAAGAATGAAGATTGATACTCGGGTGGTGTCAAAACGACTTTTGAACTAGAGTATGCCTTCGTTATGTTTGACCAAATTACTATTGACAGTAAAGAAGCTTGGAGTGCTCATGTCGACTTCAGCTTCAAATTTATGAAACAGTCTTCGATTCAAGTTTTCGATAACATTGTTAGGAAATTTGTTTCTATGTCTGACTGTAAGGAATGTTTGTCCATTCCATTAATCTTTCTTGTAAACGTTTCCGCTTATAATTCAATGAATTAGTCTCGAGAGATTATTATCAAAAAAATAAATTATTTTACGACTTTAATAATTTAATAATTGAAATAATAATTTAATACTCTATATTTTATTTTATTTAATACATTTTACAAAAAAATAAATAAATAATTTTGGCGAATTTAACTCTTTTTAAAGATGACCAAGCCTTCCTCTTAAATTAATTGATGAGTCAAGGGTTGATTGAATATATATGAAAGATTGCCAGCCCATTCTATGGCACAAAAGTGACAGAACCCCAATTAGGGGCAAATTATGCCATGTACCCCGCTCTACCTTACAATGTGGATCCGGCTCTATGTTCACAAATTTAGAATTCTATGTCCACAAATTTAGAACTCTATATTTACAATTTTGTTATATTACTCAATATTCACAAATTTTTGAACTCTATATTCACAATTTTGTTATATAGATTCAAAAATTGTGTTATACTGTTGAACATAGAGTTTTGATACTGTTCAATATAGAGTTATGAAATTGTGAAGATGAAATTATAAAATTGTGAACATAAAGTTATGAAACTATGAACATGGAGTAATCAAATTGTGAACATGTAGTTATAAAATTATGAACATGGGATCTATGGCATAACAACTGCCAATTAGGTGAATGGGTCAACTACAATTTCTTTTTCATCTATATCGATACTATTAATAAAAACAAACTCCTTTATTTTAACTTTTCGCCCAAAACACTCATATATATTATGGTTTGTGTAATACTATAAAATATGGTTTTGTACTACAATTGTACATTAAAATATGGTAAAACAATTCCTAATACAATATATTCTTTTCTACTTTCCTATTCTAATACAATTCTAGATTAAAATTACTAATCGTAATAATATAATACATATACTTTCCTGCAACGCAATATTGTAAAATATGGTAATACAATTCGTATTCGTACTACAATTATACATTAAAATTACACAAGCATCGACATAATCGTGATCAACAATATACTTGTAATAATAAAATAAAATTTACAATAACAATAACAATTACAACAACAACAACAACAACAAAAATAATAATACGGAGTAATACAAAACAAAACAAAACAAAACTATATATAAAATTAAATTAAATTAAAAAAAGAAGAAGAAGAAGATGATGATAAAGAGGAGCCAGGAGCCACTAGCTCCACTTTGTAAATGATGTGGGATTTTTTTGATCCCACCTCGAAAATGTTTGGAAGATGAGTTCTTGAGCTTCTCTTCCAAAGATTATTGCTTGCCCATCCGTTGATGGGCAGCATTGAGCTTCTCATTTTTAGGTTTTTTTTTAATTAATTAATTAATTAATAGAGTTAATTCCATTTTTGGTCCTAGATTTATAGGTGTCATTCCACTTTTAGTCCTCTTTTATCAAAACATCCCCATTTGGTCCTAGTATTATTGTGGCATGACCATTTTTGGTCCTCCGTCAACAAAATTGTTGAAATGTTGTCAAATACAATGGTTTTTCAATCATTTTTATACACAGTAAGTTGACCCCGCTATATTTTTATGTTTATTTTTTTGAAAAAATCTATAATTAAAGACCGAAATGCCTTTGTATTTAACGACATTTCAACAATTTTGTTGACGGAGGACCAAAAATGGTCATGCCACAATAATACTAGGACCAAATGTGGATGTTTTGATAAAAGAGGACTAAAAGTGGAATGCCACATATAAATCTAGGACCAAAAATGGAATTAACTCTTAATTAATATATGAGGGCCCTTTTGAGAAAAGATTAATCTTTTCTCAGTATGCTAATCTGAAACGCTGCAAAATTTAGTCTTTCATTTTTCAGTGATTTGGAGTAAACCGCTGAGTTACCAAATGGTTTATTTGGTGTTTTAGCGGTTACCAAATGGTTTATTTGGTGTTTTTCTCAATACGTTAAATTGAAATGATGCAAAATGCAGCGTTTCAGTTTTCAACAATTTGGAGTAAATTGCTGCACCAAACCGCTGAGTTACCAAATGGTTTATTTGGCGTTTTGACCAAGGTTAAAATGTCAAAATGGCGGATCTGTCAATAACCAAATAAGTCCATAGTGGAGAATTGCAAGCCTTATATTTAGGGACAAACAACTCTCAAATAATTTAAACTTCATTACTAATTTACCTGCAACAAAAAAAATATTATGATAAAAATGTTAAATTTTTATTAGGAAAAATTACATATTTGGTCTAATTTTTGTTAGAAATTATTATTTCCTAACATTGATTTATAAATAAAGGTTGTAATTGCATAAGGACTCACGTTGATGATTAGTGATGTATAAAGGCGGAATTACTGGGTGAAATTCCCTCCCTCTCATTCTGTTAAAATTTAAGTATATAAGGGTTAAAAGATGTATAATGGAAAAAGGATATGGGTTCTCCTAAAATGAGGTTTCACATTCCTAAAGGGATTTCTATTCCTGAAATGAAGTTTCCCATTCCTTTTGAAAGAGGGTTTCTCATCACATCTATAAATACCTAGGAAAACTCTAGGGACAATATGGTTTCTGATCATAAGGTTTTAGTCTCTGAGTTTTCTAGTCTCCGTATCATCAGAAGGTGATTAAGGTATACAGATCAGAGAGGTGAAGCATTCTTGATTGTTCATGTTAGAGATTACATCTCAATGGAATCAAGTAAGTCTTTATCTTTATTCTTGTTTTAATTAAAGATCCATAATCATGAACATTGTTTAGTTGATTAATTTGATTTACATGCGGTTCATTGTTATTTGTGCTTCCGCATTCAAGTTATAAGCGCATAAAGGGTTTTAATTAACATTTGGTATCAGAGCCTGCTTGTAAATTGATTAATTACTAAAATTAGGGTTCATGATATTTGGGGATTTTTAATTATAAGGTTCAATTTAATTGTAAGTTTCTTGATTATCACAATTGAATATTTTCGTGACTGTGTATATATATAATTATGGAATCAACGGTATGTGTAGCATATATGTGTTGTTCGTTGATGTTGGAATTGACAAATATATATATATATATGATTATTTGTTGCATCATGTACGTACTGTTTGAATAATTGAATTGAAATCAAACATATGTAATTATATGTATATGTTAATTGATTCCCTTGTTTCACTGGAATCAAATATGCACACGACAAACATATATATATATATACAATTGATTTTGTATGTGATAACTGTTGATGTTTAATTTATTTATATATATGAATTGTTTGCATGTTTTACTGGAATCAACATGTGTAGCGTTGTATATATATAAATGTATAACTATTGATTTCGAATCAATATTTTTCGTGGAATCATCATACATTTATGTCAATTGTATATGATTTATGTATGTTATGTATGCTTATCAAATCATGTATTATATGTTATAAGAGAATGATATATAAATTAAGGCTTGTTCACATAAATATGTTCGTGGAATCAAAATCAATTGAAACCAACAAATATATACATGTACTGTTTGATTATATATAAGTTGATTTGGTTGGTTTCTGGAATCGAATATTACGTATGTGTACTCCTATTACTGGATTATTTGTATGAATGTTGGAATCAACTACTGCAATGGAATCAAATTTGGAGTCACGAACGGCTATGGTGGCGTAGCTGGGTTCCCACGACGGAGGGCATACGGTGGAGCTTCTCCAATTTCCGGCCGGCTCTATAAGAAGTATGAAGAGGAAAAGACAAAATGATTGATTATTTTGTTGGACCAATTAATTTGAGCCTATTTGAGTTATTTAAAGTATTATGGACTTACTTTAAATTCTAGGCTCATTTAATTTGGGCTTAAAATATAAGGGATTATATATAAATTTGGGCCCTTACGGTTTGTTTAAAGCATTTGGACTAGCTTTAAATTCTGGGCTCATATGTATATATAAAGGATCAATTATGGATGGAGATTTGATCCACTCTTAATTTATATGTTATAATAGAACGACATATAAATTAAGGTTTATTCGCATACATGATTTATTAGCATAAGGCGAGTGTGTTAGTCGCCAAAGCGGCCCACTCATGGTAAATAGCTAAATAATCATTTATGTTTATGTTTACAACATAAATTAAGTTTTACTCACATAAATTAATTATTAACATAAGGCGAGTGCGTTAGTCACCAAAGTGGCCCACTCAAGGTAATAACTAAATAATTATTTATGTTTACAAATGTTTATTATACACATGATATTTTGCATCATTGAATGACACTAAGGATTGATAAACATTTGTGATCATTAACACATGGTTCTAGCGGTCACCCAAAGGTGGATCAGACATGTGATTAACGACAATTTAGGAGATTATGATTCTTGTTTTGTTAATATGTAGCGCATGTCCAAAGATGGCCTATATATTAAATTTGAACTTGATGAATAATCTCATTCAAGTATGTGTGAATGATGCATGTCGGTAAATTGACATTGTATTTAAATTTGACCCAAAGGCGGGTTTAAATACAAACTTAAGGTTTATATATCATAGTCTGAATAAAGGTTTGTTAACTCAAGGAAATTGATATGTGAGATAAAAGGTTGCAGTGAACACTATTGTATCACGCTATAATGGTGGCAGTTATGATGCTAGTGATAATGGCAGTAACTCTAAAAGTAAAAGAAGGGCAAGCATCCTATGAAGGTGCAAGGTGCGTTCAAAAAGTGCATAAATGCTATTTCTGTAACAAACCTGGTCACAAGAAGGCTGAATGCCTAAAGAGGATAACTTGGATGGAAAGGAGAAGTATACATTCAGTTTCAGTATGCTTTGAATTCAATTTTATTGAGGTTCCTTCTAATACTTGGTGGTTAGACACTGGTGCTACAACACATGTTTCTAACATTATGCAAGGTTTTCTGATGTTTCAACCTCAAAGGGAAAATGAAAAGTTTCTTTTCATGTGAACAAGATGAAAGCTAGAATTAAAGGTATTGGAACTTATAGCATTAAGTTGGATACATGCTTTTGCTTTGATCTTGAGAATTGTCTATATGTTCCAAAATGTTCTAGAAATCTTGCTTCAGCATCTAGGTTGGACATATTGGGTTTTAACCTTAAGATTGGAAACGAATATTTTCTTTGTATCATCAAAACACCTTTTTGTGGTTATAGTGTTTTGTTGGATACTTTATATTGTTTCAATCTTAATGTAGACTTTATTAATTCCTTGTTTAATGTTATGAGTGAGGTTAGTGTTAAAGGAAGTGCACCGAATGAATCTTTTACTTTCTTGTGGTGTAAAAAGGCTTAGTCATATATCCAAATAAAGGATATTGAGACTTATTAAGGTTGAAATCTTGTCTCAATTGGATTTTATTGACTGGAATGATGCATGTGTCGATTGCATAAGGAGATAGCAAGTCAGACATGTATCAAAACACTCAGCCACAAGAAGCTTGGGATTACTTGATACATACAAATATCTGTGGCTCTTCTGATAGGCAAAATCATACTTTTATGAAAATAGTTAGGAGTATGGTTAATAAACTGTATATTGCCTGTTTCATTGTGAATGTATGCATTAAAGACAACAGCATACTTACTCAACAGGGTTCCTAGTAAGGTTGTTTCTAAAAACACCTTATGAACTGTGGATAGGAAGGAAACATAGTTTGAGGCATCTTCACATTTGCGGCTGTCAAGCTAAAGTGAGAATATATAATTCACATGAAATAAATTGGATTCCATAACCATTAGTGGTAATTTCATTGGATATCCATAAAGGTTTAAGGGATACATGTATTATTATCCTAATCATAGTACGATGATTGTTGAGTCTGGTAATGCTCGCTTCATTGAAAATAGCAAAGTCCGTGGGATTGTGGGAGCTCGTAATGTTGAGATTAAGGAGTCATTGATGGATCCATTTTCATAAAGTGATCCTTTCCTTGCTGTAGTTCCTATTGCTGCAAGTGCAGCCTTATGGAAATACTTTGGAACAACAGCAACTAGATGCTCCAATTCCACATAAGGAAGCTATTGTAAATGAAGATGAGGTTGAAACTCAAGTTGATGATCAAGTGCAAACTCAATAGGAAGTGGCATTAAGGAATATATTTCTAAGAACTTTGAAATAAAGGATAAGGGTGAGACTTCATTTGTGATTGGAATAGAAATGTTTAATGATAGATCACAAGGGATTTTAGGTTTATCCTAGAAGGCTTACATTAACAAAGTTTTAGAAAGATATAAACTGGTAAACTGCAAAGAAGGTCCTGCAATAATTACAAGGCACGAAGGACCACATGCTCACATATAGAAGGTAGAATAACCTGAAGGTTGTAGGTTATTCAGACTTAGACTATGGCGGATGTTTGGATAACAGAAACTCCACATTCGGACATATTTTCCTACTTGCTGGTGAAGCAGTATTTTGGAAAAGTGTGAAGGAGTCTGTCATTACTCCTTCCACTATGTAGGCAGAATTTGTAGCATGCTTTGAGGCTACAGATGATTGTTGAGTGAGAATATATAATAGGAAGGAAACATAGTTTGAGGCATCTTCACATTTGCGGCTGTCAAGCTAAAGTGAGAATATATAATTCACATGAAATAAATTGGATTCCATAACCATTAGTGGTAATTTCATTGGATATCCATAAAGGTTTAAGGGATACATGTATTATTATCCTAATCATAGTACGATGATTGTTGAGTCTGGTAATGCTCGCTTCATTGAAAATAGCAAAGTCCGTGGGATTGTGGGAGCTCGTAATGTTGAGATTAAGGAGTCATTGATGGATCCATTTTCATCAAGTGATCCTTTCCTTGCTGTAGTTCCTATTGCTGCAAGTGCAGCCTTATGGAAATACTTTGGAACAACAGCAACTAGATGCTCCAATTCCACATAAGGAAGCTATTGTAAATGAAGATGAGGTTGAAACTCAAGTTGATGATCAAGTGCAAACTCAATAGGAAGTGGCATTAAGGAATATATTTCTAAGAACTTTGAAATAAAGGATAAGGGTGAGACTTCATTTGTGATTGGAATAGAAATGTTTAATGATAGATCACAAGGGATTTTAGGTTTATCCTAGAAGGCTTACATTAACAAAGTTTTAGAAAGATATAAACTGGTAAACTGCAAAGAAGGTCCTGCAATAATTACAAGGCACGAAGGACCACATGCTCACATATAGAAGGTAGAATAACCTGAAGGTTGTAGGTTATTCAGACTTAGACTATGGCGGATGTTTGGATAACAGAAACTCCACATTCGGACATATTTTCCTACTTGCTGGTGAAGCAGTATTTTGGAAAAGTGTGAAGGAGTCTGTCATTACTCCTTCCACTATGTAGGCAGAATTTGTAGCATGCTTTGAGGCTACAGATGATTGTTGAGTGAGAATATATAATAGGAAGGAAACATAGTTTGAGGCATCTTCACATTTGCGGCTGTCAAGCTAAAGTGAGAATATATAATTCACATGAAATAAATTGGATTCCATAACCATTAGTGGTAATTTCATTGGATATCCATAAAGGTTTAAGGGATACATGTATTATTATCCTAATCATAGTACGATGATTGTTGAGTCTGGTAATGCTCGCTTCATTGAAAATAGCAAAGTCCGTGGGATTGTGGGAGCTCGTAATGTTGAGATTAAGGAGTCATTGATGGATCCATTTTCATCAAGTGATCCTTTCCTTGCTGTAGTTCCTATTGCTGCAAGTGCAGCCTTATGGAAATACTTTGGAACAACAGCAACTAGATGCTCCAATTCCACATAAGGAAGCTATTGTAAATGAAGATGAGGTTGAAACTCAAGTTGATGATCAAGTGCAAACTCAATAGGAAGTGGCATTAAGGAATATATTTCTAAGAACTTTGAAATAAAGGATAAGGGTGAGACTTCATTTGTGATTGGAATAGAAATGTTTAATGATAGATCACAAGGGATTTTAGGTTTATCCTAGAAGGCTTACATTAACAAAGTTTTAGAAAGATATAAACTGGTAAACTGCAAAGAAGGTCCTGCAATAATTACAAGGCACGAAGGACCACATGCTCACATATAGAAGGTAGAATAACCTGAAGGTTGTAGGTTATTCAGACTTAGACTATGGCGGATGTTTGGATAACAGAAACTCCACATTCGGACATATTTTCCTACTTGCTGGTGAAGCAGTATTTTGGAAAAGTGTGAAGGAGTCTGTCATTACTCCTTCCACTATGTAGGCAGAATTTGTAGCATGCTTTGAGGCTACAGATGATTGTTGAGTGAGAATATATAATAGGAAGGAAACATAGTTTGAGGCATCTTCACATTTGCGGCTGTCAAGCTAAAGTGAGAATATATAATTCACATGAAATAACTTGGATTCCATAACCATTAGTGGTAATTTCATTGGATATCCATAAAGGTTTAAGGGATACATGTATTATTATCCTAATCATAGTACGATGATTGTTGAGTCTGGTAATGCTCGCTTCATTGAAAATAGCAAAGTCCGTGGGATTGTGGGAGCTCGTAATGTTGAGATTAAGGAGTCATTGATGGATCCATTTTCATCACGTGATCCTTTCCTTGCTGTAGTTCCTATTGCTGCAAGTGCAGCCTTATGGAACTACTTTGGAACAACAGCAACTAGATGCGCCAATTCCACATAAGGAAGCTATTGTAAATGAAGATGAGGTTGAAACTCAAGTTGATGATCAAGTGCAAACTCAATAGGAAGTGGCATTAAGGAATATATTTCTAAGAACTTTGAAATAAAGGATAAGGGTGAGACTTCATTTGTGATTGGAATAGAAATGTTTAATGATAGATCACAAGGGATTTTAGGTTTATCCTAGAAGGCTTACATTAACAAAGTTTTAGAAAGATATAAACTGGTAAACTGCAAAGAAGGTCCTGCAATAATTACAAGGCACGAAGGACCACATGCTCACATATAGAAGGTAGAATAACCTGAAGGTTGTAGGTTATTCAGACTTAGACTATGGCGGATGTTTGGATAACAGAAACTCCACATTCGGACATATTTTCCTACTTGCTGGTGAAGCAGTATTTTGGAAAAGTGTGAAGGAGTCTGTCATTACTCCTTCCACTATGTAGGCAGAATTTGTAGCATGCTTTGAGGCTACAGATGATTGTTGAGTGAGAATATATAATAGGAAGGAAACATAGTTTGAGGCATCTTCACATTTGCGGCTGTCAAGCTAAAGTGAGAATATATAATTCACATGAAATAAATTGGATTCCATAACCATTAGTGGTAATTTCATTGGATATCCATAAAGGTTTAAGGGATACATGTATTATTATCCTAATCATAGTACGATGATTGTTGAGTCTGGTAATGCTCGCTTCATTGAAAATAGCAAAGTCCGTGGGATTGTGGGAGCTCGTAATGTTGAGATTAAGGAGTCATTGATGGATCCATTTTCATCAAGTGATCCTTTCCTTGCTGTAGTTCCTATTGCTGCAAGTGCAGCCTTATGGAAATACTTTGGAACAACAGCAACTAGATGCTCCAATTCCACATAAGGAAGCTATTGTAAATGAAGATGAGGTTGAAACTCAAGTTGATGATCAAGTGCAAACTCAATAGGAAGTGGCATTAAGGAATATATTTCTAAGAACTTTGAAATAAAGGATAAGGGTGAGACTTCATTTGTGATTGGAATAGAAATGTTTAATGATAGATCACAAGGGATTTTAGGTTTATCCTAGAAGGCTTACATTAACAAAGTTTTAGAAAGATATAAACTGGTAAACTGCAAAGAAGGTCCTGCAATAATTACAAGGCACGAAGGACCACATGCTCACATATAGAAGGTAGAATAACCTGAAGGTTGTAGGTTATTCAGACTTAGACTATGGCGGATGTTTGGATAACAGAAACTCCACATTCGGACATATTTTCCTACTTGCTGGTGAAGCAGTATTTTGGAAAAGTGTGAAGGAGTCTGTCATTACTCCTTCCACTATGTAGGCAGAATTTGTAGCATGCTTTGAGGCTACAGATTCAAATCATCATGGTTGCGCAATTTCATTTCTGGTTTGGGCATTGTCGATACTATAGCCAAACCATTGAGGATTCATTGTGATAATGCGGCAACTGTGTTCTTCTCAAAGAACGATAGATATACTAGAGGTGCCAAGTACATGGATTTGGAATTTCTGTCCGTTAAGGAGAAGGTACAAAATCAAAAAGAGTATCAATAGTGCAATTTTTTGCACTGATCTTGTTAACGCGGATCCGTTGACTAAGGGATTGGCGCCCAAAACCTTCATTGGCCATGTTGGTAGAATGGGCATATTGGTAAAGTCCTTGTATAATGGTGAATCTTGCCATACATGTATGGATTTATGTTTGATTAGCACATTGGGATGTTGATACTCTTAGATATCTATTCAGGTTTTGATTTTTTTATTGTTGATGTTGATCACTTATTTATGCATAATTCAGAAGTGATAACATTGGTCTTATTTAGTTAAGACATAAGGAATAAGTTTATTTCGGATTTTGACCTTATTACTATGGTTTGAATTCTTATTAACTGTGATACATGGAAGGGAGCAGGACGCTATGTCAGGCCTGTAACCGCCATGATTCGGTTAGTAAAGTTCGATGAGGATCTGACTTTTACATTTTCATATTAAGTGAGCTCAAATTAAGGATTGAAAATGTAAAGTCATGCTTATATGAATCAAGTGGGAGAATGTTAGAAATAATTTATTCCTAACGTTGATTCATATAATAAAGGTTTCATGCTTATATGAATCAAGTGGGAGACTGTTAGAAATAATTATTTCCTAACATTGATTTATAAATAAAGGTTGTAATTGCATAAGGACTCACGTTGATGATTAGTGATGTATAAAGGCGGAATTACTGGGTGAAATTCCCTCCCTCTCATTCTGTTAAAATTTAAGTATATAAGGGTTAAAAGATGTATAATGGAAAAAGGATATGGGTTCTCCTAAAATGAGGTTTCACATTCCTAAAGGGATTTCTATTCCTGAAAGGAAGTTTCCCATTCCTCTTGAAAGAGGGTTTCTCATCACATCTATAAATACCTAGGAAAACTCTAGGGACAATACGGTTTCTGATCATAAGGTTTTTAGTCTCTGAGTTTTCTAGTCTCCGTATCATTAGGAGGTGATTAAGGTATACAGATCAGAGAGGTGAAGCATTCTTGATTGTTCAGGTTAGAGATTACATCCCAATGGAATCAAGTAAGTCTTTATCTTTATTCTTGTTTTAATTAAAGATCCATAATCATGAACATTGTTTAGTTGATTAATTTGATTTATATGCGGTTCATTGTTATTTGTGCTTCCGCATTCAAGTTATAAGCGCATAAAGGGTTTTAATTAACAATTTTTAGTGAGGAACCAACATGTTCATTACATGACAAACATAACTAGGGACGAAAAGCGAGCATAATCAATTTAATTCATAGAGGGTAAAGTAGAAAAAATAACAAAAATACTGAAATCAAAATAATATGAACCATTTATTATTTCAACCAACAATTACACCAATATTTTTTAGTTTTCGTTAGGGATTTAACATTATTGGCTCTAATTAGGCTGGTAGACGTAGAATCAACGTAACTGGTCCAAATTTTTGGTAGTATATATGTGATATAAATTTGTAATTACTAATTCATAATTTATTAAAATATACTATATATAGTCTATGCTTATCAATACGTGTTCTATATGTATATATCTGTGTGCACTAGCGCTTTGTTAGAGTAAATCATGCATGCATGTACATTAAGGTTAACCACCTCTTGCCGACAACATTATTTTGAGGCAACCGCTGACGCAACTAACGGTGTCGATTCCACACGACGTTGGACATGTAACCGCCGTCGAAGAAGCCTTCAAACCGCACTCGGCGATGCACATTACGATGTCTTCACCACAACTGGTAAGGCATTGCCCTAAGTCCCCTTCAGCTTTCTGCACCATCGCATTATTGCATAACACCAACACCACCAATAAGGCCATCGAGGTTGCGTGCTTGTGAAGCAAGCTCATGGTTCAAATAATTTTTAAGGTTTTTGTGTTGACTATGATGAGATGATGCAAAGTTTTGACATGTTATGTTGGAATTTATAGGTGAAATTAAAATGGGTTATTATAAGGTTGGACCATAAAAGGAGGGCAAAATGTTTTGAACTTTCTGTCAGAAAACACACAAAAATTGTGGTGCCAAAACAGCCTCATGAAGTTGTAATGACATGAGATAAAACAAACTGGATATAAGTATAAATATACTGAATGTAAAAAGATAGTTTAACTGTAATATTTTTATTGCCTATTTCATTATTATTTTTATTTTAAAAAATACTTTAGTTGCAATAATGGTTGTTTGAAGGATTTAGATTGACAAGCTTTAATAATTCTTAAGGATCAGCCCATGACATTTTCATGGTTAGGAGAAAGGGATACAAAAGTAATCACTATTATTCTGTGGACCATAAATAAAAAGTAGATTTAGGATAAGGACTCAAAATCAAGTCTAAGCAACAGAAATGCAGTTGTTATGCCATGGACCCGTGTCCACCTTGCAAGGTGGACCTGGGTTCATGTTCACAATTTTAGAACTGTACATTCACAATTACATAACTTCATATTCATCAATATAATACAATTTTTGAATCTATATAACAAAATTGTGAATATACAATTCAAAAATTGTAAATATTGAGTAATGTAATTTTGTATATTGAGATCTAAAATTATGAATATAGAGTTCTAAAATTGTGAACATATAGTTCTAAAATTGTGAACATGGACTCGAATCCACTTTGCAAGGTGGACCCGGATCCATAGCATAATTTAATTTACCACAGACATGGGTCATCCAATCCTAATGCATTTCTACTATACTAATAAGAGCCAAAGAGAGTTAGGCCTAAAATGGATAGAAAAAATGGCGGTCAAATTATTTAATCAAATGGATGGTTCAGATGAATTATTTAATCAAATATATGGTTAAGATAATTCAGATTAATATTATTAATAGAGATTACCTAATTTAACCTTACTTTTATGATTATCCGTTAAGTTTTCCGTTAAATATTCTCTTCTCTGTTAATATTCCGTTAACTTTTAACTTACCCATTAATTTCTATAAGAAAGGTCTTAGGTTTGAACCTCATCTCAATCAAATTTGACTTAATTAAGTTTCTCACTCTATTTTACTCTTATTAAATTAAATAAATTAGTAACTACAACAAAAAATGATACATATGTATTTCTTTAATTTAGAATTATGTGTCTATAATACCTTTATTTCAAAAAATTATTCATTATCAAAAAATTAAATTAAGTAAGAGAAATAATTTCATTAGTTATACTGTCTTTATTTTCTCTCATGCAAAGATTCTTTACATTCAAATTTATCAATTGATATTCATTACATTGTCCATTATCTTATTTTTACAATATCTTGTAATTAAATATCAAAGTTATAGTACAAAATAATGTTATATATTTATTTACCAAGTATTTTATTAATACTATGAAAAAAAATTTAAAATAATTTGAAGCTAATTATATTAACTACTTGGGGATTGGTTGACAAAGAGAGTACTCAAATAATAACCCAAAAAATTGAAGCGGAATCACTCTTTTTACTCTTATTGAATTAAATAAATTAGTAGTTACACCAAAAAATGATGCATATGTATTTCTTTAATACCATGAAAAAAATAAAAAAGAATAGTTTGAAACCAATCATATTAACTACTTTGGAGGATTTGTTGACAATGAAAGTACTCAAATAACTCATAACCCAGCAAATTGAAGCGAGAAACTACCTTTTAATATCTTTGGAATACATAATATTTTAAATTTTCAAATTTTATTAATTTATTTAATCTTTTTTCTTAAACTAGGAATTTCTTTATCCACAATAACTCATTCAACAATAATGGTTGAACCAAATGAACCCCAAGCAGAACACCTAAAGGAAAGTCCATAGCTCCTATATCATAATCACATTGCATGACGTTGTCATCTATGCTACCAACAATAACCGAATTGCAAATAACGCACTACCAACAAAAAGGAAGAGAACAAATAGTAAAGATGAATACAATGACAATGTTACTCAAAAGAGAATTAAAAACACTTAGAAAAATTCANTTGACATGTTATGTTGGAATTTATAGGTGAAATTAAAATGGGTTATTATAAGGTTGGACCATAAAAGGAGGGCAAAATGTTTTGAACTTTCTGTCAGAAAACACACAAAAATTGTGGTGCCAAAACAGCCTCATGAAGTTGTAATGACATGAGATAAAACAAACTGGATATAAGTATAAATATACTGAATGTAAAAAGATAGTTTAACTGTAATATTTTTATTGCCTATTTCATTATTATTTTTATTTTAAAAAATACTTTAGTTGCAATAATGGTTGTTTGAAGGATTTAGATTGACAAGCTTTAATAATTCTTAAGGATCAGCCCATGACATTTTCATGGTTAGGAGAAAGGGATACAAAAGTAATCACTATTATTCTGTGGACCATAAATAAAAAGTAGATTTAGGATAAGGACTCAAAATCAAGTCTAAGCAACAGAAATGCAGTTGTTATGCCATGGACCCGTGTCCACCTTGCAAGGTGGACCTGGGTTCATGTTCACAATTTTAGAACTGTACATTCACAATTACATAACTTCATATTCATCAATATAATACAATTTTTGAATCTATATAACAAAATTGTGAATATACAATTCAAAAATTGTAAATATTGAGTAATGTAATTTTGTATATTGAGATCTAAAATTATGAATATAGAGTTCTAAAATTGTGAACATATAGTTCTAAAATTGTGAACATGGACTCGAATCCACTTTGCAAGGTGGACCCGGATCCATAGCATAATTTAATTTACCACAGACATGGGTCATCCAATCCTAATGCATTTCTACTATACTAATAAGAGCCAAAGAGAGTTAGGCCTAAAATGGATAGAAAAAATGGCGGTCAAATTATTTAATCAAATGGATGGTTCAGATGAATTATTTAATCAAATATATGGTTAAGATAATTCAGATTAATATTATTAATAGAGATTACCTAATTTAACCTTACTTTTATGATTATCCGTTAAGTTTTCCGTTAAATATTCTCTTCTCTGTTAATATTCCGTTAACTTTTAACTTACCCATTAATTTCTATAAGAAAGGTCTTAGGTTTGAACCTCATCTCAATCAAATTTGACTTAATTAAGTTTCTCACTCTATTTTACTCTTATTAAATTAAATAAATTAGTAACTACAACAAAAAATGATACATATGTATTTCTTTAATTTAGAATTATGTGTCTATAATACCTTTATTTCAAAAAATTATTCATTATCAAAAAATTAAATTAAGTAAGAGAAATAATTTCATTAGTTATACTGTCTTTATTTTCTCTCATGCAAAGATTCTTTACATTCAAATTTATCAATTGATATTCATTACATTGTCCATTATCTTATTTTTACAATATCTTGTAATTAAATATCAAAGTTATAGTACAAAATAATGTTATATATTTATTTACCAAGTATTTTATTAATACTATGAAAAAAAATTTAAAATAATTTGAAGCTAATTATATTAACTACTTGGGGATTGGTTGACAAAGAGAGTACTCAAATAATAACCCAAAAAATTGAAGCGGAATCACTCTTTTTACTCTTATTGAATTAAATAAATTAGTAGTTACACCAAAAAATGATACATATGTATTTCTTTAATACCATGAAAAAAATAAAAAAGAATAGTTTGAAACCAATCATATTAACTACTTGGGGATTTGTTGACAATGAAAGTACTCAAATAACCCATTACCCAGCAAATTGAAGCGAGAAACTACCTTTTAATATCTTTGGAATACATAATATTTTAAATTTTCAAATTTTTATTAATTTATTTAATCTTTTTTCTTAAACTAGGGATTTCTTTATCCACAATAACTCATTCAACAATAATGGTTGAACCAAATGAACCCCAAGCAGAACACCTAAAGGAAAGTCCATAGCTCCTATATCATAATCTCATTGCATGACGTTGTCATCTATGCTACCAACAATAACCGAATTGCAAATAACACTACCAACAAAAAGGAAGAGAACAATAGTAAAGATGAAGACAATGACAATGTTACTCAAAAGAGAATTAAGAACACTTAGAAAAATTCAAATTAAAAGTAGTATTTATTTAGACTATCATTTTTAGACCAAATATTTAGACTATCGATTTTACAAGGTTGCAAACATTTATTTTAGTAATAATTATAATGAATTTTCTATATTATCTTGGATTCATATACTTTGAGTTAGATATTTAAATAAAAAAATTCGACATTCAATTACCCATGTATAAACTTCTCCTATATAATCTTGCATTGATATACTTTCAAATATTTATTTAAATATAACATTGGGCATTAACCCATTCGCGCAATGCGCGTATAAACTAGTAATACTATAAATAATGAGCCAGTAATTAAATTTTTGCTTTACTTTTATTTTACTTTGTTCCTCAGAATCAATTTATTATTAATTCAACATATTTTAATTTTTAAATCAAATAAATTAAACAATTAAAATAATTTAAAAAATTTCAAAATTAAACAATAAACAGTGATTTAAACCAAACAAATTATATTTTTTAAAAAAATCTATTTAAAAAATTATTTGGATCAATTTTGACCATTAGGAATTGAATTTGTTTAAATAATTAAATAGTGATTTTGGGAGACAACTATCGCCACCATTACGCGTGCTTATGGTAGGCACACATGCTAATTACTTTATTACTTTACTATACTTTTAATTTTAAATCAAAATAAATTAAACA
>NC_044922.1:16142263-16165995 GCF_003576645.1 Ipomoea triloba
AAAAAAATTTTAAAATAATTTGAAGCTAATTATATTAACTACTTGGGGATTGGTTGACAAAGAGAGTACTCAAATAACCCAACAAATTGAAGCGGAATCGCTCTATTTTACTCTTATTGAATTAAATAAATTAGTAGTTACACCAAAAAATGATGCATATGTATTTCTTTAATACCATGAAAAAAATAAAAAAGAATAGTTTGAAACCAATCATATTAACTACTTTGGAGGATTTGTTGACAATGAAAGTACTCAAATAACTCATAACCCAGCAAATTGAAGCGAGAAACTACCTTTTAATATCTTTGGAATACATAATATTTTAAATTTTCAAATTTTATTAATTTATTTAATCTTTTTTCTTAAACTAGGAATTTCTTTATCCACAATAACTCATTCAACAATAATGGTTGAACCAAATGAACCCCAAGCAGAACACCTAAAGGAAAGTCCATAGCTCCTATATCATAATCACATTGCATGACGTTGTCATCTATGCTACCAACAATAACCGAATTGCAAATAACGCACTACCAACAAAAAGGAAGAGAACAAATAGTAAAGATGAATACAATGACAATGTTACTCAAAAGAGAATTAAAAACACTTAGAAAAATTCAAATTAAAAGTAGTATTTATTTATACTATCATTTTAGACCAAATATTTAGACTATCGATTTTACAAGGTTGCAAACATTTATCTTAGTAATAATTATAATGAATTTTCTATATTATCTTGGATTCATATACTTTGAGTTAGATATTTAAATAAAAAAATTCGACATTCAATTACCCATGTATAAACTTCTCCTATATAATCTTGCATTGATATACTTTCAAATATTTATTTAAATATAAACATTGGGCATTAACCCATTAGCGCAATGCGCGTATAATACTAGTAGTTATCTATAAATGTTAAGTGATTGTGCTCACATATGTAATTAAATTAAACAATTTAGGAGATCTTCATTCCTTCTTATTTCGTGGGCACAACTCTTTCTCTTATTTCTTCTCATTTTATGCCCCCCAATCATCCCGATTATCTATTACTTTATTCACTTTACTATACTTTTAATTTTAAATCAAAATAAATTAAAACAATTAAATGAAATAAAGAATTTAAAAAAATTCAAAAATTAAACAAATAAAACAGTGATGATTTAAAACAAACAAACAAATTAAATATTTTTTTAAAAAAATCTATTTAAAAAAATTAATTTGGACTGAACAATTTTGACCATTGAGGAATTGAATTTGAATTTGTTTAAATATTAAATAGTGATTTTGGGAGACAACTATCGGCCACCATTACGCGTGCTTGATGGTAGGCACACATGCTAATTACTTTATTCACTTTACTATACTTTTAATTTTAAATCAAAATAAATTAAAACAATTAAATGAAATAAATTAAGAATTTAAAAAAAATCAAAAATTAAACAAATAAAACAGTGATGATTTAAAACAAACAAACAAATTAAATATTTTTTTGTTTAATTGGGCTGGCATGTGTAAATTAAACAATTTAGGGCTGGTTCATTTCTTCTCTCCATTTTGTAGACACAACTCTTAGCTTTCACATCAGTATTTAATCCATTCTATTATTTTCTCTGCAATTTTTCCCCTATTTTCTCATAATTTTGTGGGTCTCAATCCTCATAATTATCTATTATTTTATTCACTTTACTATATTTTTAATTTCAAACTTTGATTTTAAATCAAAATAAATAAAATCAAATAAATGAAATAATTTTTTATTTAAAAATAAAAATTCAAAAAAAAAAAAAACAATGATGGTTTAAAACAACCAAACAAGTTAAATAAATATAAATATAAATATAAATATATATATATATATTTAAAAAATCTATCTAAACAAAAAAAAAAAAAACAATGATGGTTTAAAACAACCAAACAAGTTAAATAAATATAAATATAAATATAAATATATATATATATATATATATATATATATATATATTTAAAAAATCTATCTAAACAAAAAAAAAAATTAAAAAAATCGGCATCAACGATCAAAACCGTTGAAGAATTTGAAAATTTTAAATATTGAAATAAGGATGTTGGGGACAACTGTCCCCCACGATCATGTGTACTTGTAGGCAAGCACACGTGCTAGTGGTGCATGTCTGCACGCATGCCATCCCCCTCCCCATTTTTCTCTAGATAGAACTTTCTCTCGGGCGCCGACTGTTTCTTCTCTTTCCTCCATCCCTTTCTCCTCTCTTTCTCCCCTAATCTTCCCTTTTGGAGGTGCCTTTACAAGTAACTATTTGATATTGTAACATGCATATAGATATGCAATTTGCATGATAATTATAACATGTGTTATGAGCATATATGTTTACTAAATTGTTTAAGAATCAATATTATTAAGGTAGTATTGACAATATAAAATGTGTTGGTCTCCGTACATTTAATTTATTCATTGTATAGTAATAAAATATTTTCAAAGTTATAGTATTTCTTTTGTTAACTTTTCCCTTTTATGTAATAAATATTAGAGTTAATTATATTTTTAGTTTTAGATTGATATGTGGCAATCCACTTTTAGTCATTCTTTTTCATAACGTCCAATCCATTTTTTGTCTTAGTATTATTATGGTATGACCATTATTGATCCTCCGATCCGTCAACAAAATCATTAAAATATTGTTAAATACAAGACCATTTTGATCATTTTTTTATATAAAGTGGTTTAACCCGTTATATTTTTTTCTTTAAAAAAATCATAATTGAAGACCTAAATGCCCTTGTATTTTACGAAATTTAAACGGTTTTGTTAATGTGAGATAAAAAATGGTCCTTTTACAATAATACTAGGACAAAAAACGATGGTTTGAAAGAAAATAAGACTAAAAACGGAATGTCAATTATAAATCTAAGACTAAAAATATAATTAACTCTAAATATTATTACTTGAAATTTCAAATTCTTGAACTCATAAAGCAAAATTATTATTTCAAACCAAATTAACAACTGGCTTGACTGCTTGACCTAAGTCACCTCTCGACCCTAACAACAATTTTAATACAAACATAGTTGAGCCAAAACTAATACATCCAACCTGGAGGGTATTGTTGAGTAGAAGAGACTCATTCATTCTTAATCAAAGGTCAATGGTATGATTCTTGACTTTGGGTTTGGAGCAGTCTAAAATCCCAACGGTGAAAGCCCTAAGCTCCACCCAAAAAAAACTAATATATAAAGTGTGTATTTTAGACGGGGTCCAAAAAATAATTTTCCACCCACATATTAATCGGCTTTATTCCATATAAAACGTCAATTATTCAAATAAAATTTATTTAAAAGTAATCTCATATATTAATCCGTTATGGAAATTTATACATTTAGAATTACATTATTATTTGATATATGAAATAAATGAGTCCACTTTCCATACGCTTCTTAAACCCCAAACCATATGTGTTCACACACATCATAAATACTGACTGACGACAATTCATCTCCATTGAAACCCAACAGCCCTTAACAAGAATCACAGTCCATCTCCGACGGGACATATTCTTGTCATCCAACAAGGAATATGGCGAAAACTTTATATCCCATGTGGTCTTTTGTGCTTGTGTTTGTTTTAGTTTGTTCGCCTGGGCAAGCAAATGGGGCGGATAATAATTCCATGGCGAAGCGGCGAGCGGAGAAGATGATCAGGCAACTGAATTTGTTCCCCTTGCATGATCTCAACAGGGGTCCCACCCACTCGCCGGCGGGAGCGGATTCGCCGAGATTGGTGGAGAAGAAGTTGAAGTTGAATCTTCTTGGTGATTCTGGGGCGAGTGTTGAGGATTTGGGTCATCATGCTGGGTATTACAGGCTTCCAAACACAGTAGATGCAAGGTGGGTTTAATTTAATTTCTGGGTTTTATGGGGGTTTTATGGTTTCCTAGTACGATGTTTTTTTTTGGTTTGGCGCAGGATGTTTTATTTCTTCTTTGAATCGAGAAGCAACAAGAGTGACCCGGTTGTTATATGGTTGACTGGAGGGCCAGGGTGCAGCAGTTCATTGGCTTTGTTTTATGAGAATGGTCCTTTTTACATTGCTGACAACCAATCCCTCATTTGGAATGATTATGGTTGGGACAAGGTATATAATAATCTTTTAAGGATGTTTTCATCTTAAAGATTATGGCACTGTTGATTCTGAATTGGTATGCAAATGACAGGCGTCTAACCTTATATATGTGGACCAACCGACTGGAACGGGATTCAGCTATAGTTCTAGTGAAAAAGATATCCGCACTGATGAAAATGGTGTCAGCAATGATCTCTATGCCTTCTTACAGGTCTATCTGATCTTCAACTAAATTTTATTTTTCCCTTGTGCCATCTCCATAATTAATTGTGATTAGAAGTTAAACAGTCTCTGGTTACATACATTTAAATACAGGAGTTCTTCAAGGCTCACCCAGAATATGCAAAGAATGACTTCTTTGTAACTGGAGAATCCTATGCTGGGCATTATGTTCCTGCATTGGGCTCACGGATCAACCGAGGAAACAAGAAGAAAGAAGGAATTCCCATAAATCTTAAGGTATGACAATGACAAGATGGACAACCTTTGATTTTGTGTTGGAATCTGGGTTTGGAACATGATGCCACTCAACTGTTTTGTGACAGGGAATAGCTATAGGCAATGGACTCACCAATTCAGAAATACAATACCCAGCATACCCAGACTTTGCTTTGGACAACAATTTGATCTCAAAATCTGACCATGATGACCTAATGAAGCTTGTCCCAGATTGTCAACAAGCTGTCAGGCAGTGTAACAGTGTTGGTGGTGATGCTTGCGACGAGGCTAATAGCCGCTGCTTAGCCGCCATCTATGATCAGATAGTGTTTAATATGGGGGACAAAAATGTATGTAAATCTTTACTCTCTTTTCTTGAGGTATATATATATATTTTGCCGAATGCCATTCACTAAGAAGGCTCCTTGTAATTCACATAGTACTATGATATCCGGAGGAAATGTGATGGGGGATCATCACTCTGCTATAACTTCTCAAATGTAGAGACTCTTCTCAACACACAATCAGTCAAGGATGCTCTCGGGGTGGGCGAGGGCATCGAGTTTGTTTCGTGCAGCACTGAAGTGTACCAGGCAATGGCGTCGGACTGGTTCAAGAATCTTGCAGTGGGCATTCCTTCTATGCTAGAGGATGGTATCAATCTGCTGATTTACGCGGGCGAATATGACTTTATCTGCAACTGGCTTGGTAAGTTACTTGTTCTCTTCATCCTAACTAAATAACTGTTAGGATCAAACGCTTACCACTATACTAAAAACTATAACTGATAGTGAATGGCACTACTTTAATTTGCCAAATAATTCCTTAACTGGACTTGACCCTTTACTGAGCTCTGCACAACACTGAATCGTGTTTAAATTTGATGTGAAACAGGAAACTGGAGATGGGTTCAAGCTTTGCAGTGGTCTGGGAAGAGAGGCTATGGTGCAGCTCCAAACGTGACATTTTCAGTGGATGGGAAGGAGAAAGGGATACAAAAGAGCTTTGGACCTCTCACATTCCTTAAGGTTCATGATGCTGGACACATGGTTCCAATGGATCAGCCCGAAGCATCGCTGGAAATGCTTCGGAGGTGGATGCATGGCCAACTTTCAAAGCCAAGGACTGTCATCTTTCCTGGAAATTTTATGTACCCATTATGATCTTTAAGAGAAATTATCATTGATAAATCTTTGAATCCGTTTTGAAAATTCAACAATATAGTACTGGTTTTTGATTAACACTTCCTAGATCGCACACAAAGTTTGTGTTTCCCATATCACAAACCTCATTTTCCTCTAGTTTCATGTTTCCCATATCACCAAATTCCTCTAGGTAAATGCCCTAATCACCAAATTCAAATATCACAACCGTGAGCAGAGGCACTTGGGGCAAGGGGTTCAGGTGTTTGGATGTTCAAATTGATTGTCTAGACATTGTGAATTGGTTGTGGGTGATGATAGAGGCCTGGAGGGTCCTTTGAGGGTCATAATATATCCAAATGCAAAGAGTAGCTCAACAAGGGTTGGAATATTGTTGTCAGACATGTTTATCGAGAATAAACGGGGGTGCGCATTCTTTAGAGAGATTGGCTTGTGTTATGCCAGAGAATTGGAGCGACCTCTATGATCCTCTTGACACATATTTAGTATGGCTTGTTATTGTGATTGTATTATAGTAGTGAGATCAACGTCATCCTTTGTTGAGGATGAAGATGGGCGTCGAGGGTGAGGATGAAGATAAGTGTGGGGATTCATATCTCAGGATTGCTATGATGAATAGGGATGACAATTTGTCTTGTCCCCGGAGATCTCTACCCCGACGAGAACGGAGATCTCAGATGGAGATGAAAATATCCTTCCTTGCCTTGTTCTGTTCCCAAATAATTGTGTGTATGTATGTGTGTATATTCCCAAATAATTGTGTGTATGTATGTGTGTATATATATGTTCAAATGTGGTCGCGCATTTCCGTGTGATCGGTACTATTTGCACTACTCAATGTTAGAAAATGCACCACAATAAAAATATACAAAAATACCAAAAAAACACACCACACACCCATAATAATGCACCATAACTCCCCTGCCCCTAATGGTGCATTTGCTAACACTATGTGGTGTATGCCTAATGGTGCATTTGCTAACACTATGTGGTGTATATTTGCATATTTTTGGTGATGCATACCTAATGCTACTTATTTGTGCGGTGCATTTTCTAACATTGAGTGGTGTATATTTGTATACATAGTGGTGCGGCCACACTGACGACACGTTAAGTGATGGCCACACCTGATTATTATTATATATATATATATATATATATATATATATATATATATATATATATATATATATATATATATATATATATATATATATATACACTTAGTATTTTAATTTTTGAAACTAGGACTTAGATTTTAATTTTTTTTTATTATTTAAAATTACAATTATTTAACATTTTGACTAGGAGTTGATGGAGAATGATGAGTATCCTTGTCCTTGCTTAATTTCTCGTGGGGATAGGGATGGGAAATATTTCCAATTTCTCGCCGGGGACGGGACTGAGTCGCTACGGAGAGTTTACTCCCTGACCTAGCCCCGCCCCATTGCCACCCCTAATGGTGAAGGGATGAAAGATAACTTTTTATGTCATGTACTTATATATGCGCCATGTAATGGTGAAGATAATTGCTTTCAACCATTGGATAGATCTCAACCATCTTAGCCCTCACTTGGTATGCATAACTTTCTAACACACATTCCAATATCTGCTATGATATCTTTTTCAAATCTTGAAATAATTGCTTCCAACTGTTGGATTAGATCAAAACCATCTTAGCCCTCAATAGGTATGCATATCTTTCCAACACACATTCGATATGATATCTTTTCCAAATCTTGAAGATAATTTGCTTTCAACCGTTGGATTAGATCACAACCATCTTGACCTTTAATTGGTATGCAGATATTTGAAACACATATTCCAATATCAATATGAAATCATTTCCAAATGTTGTAGATAATTTCTTTCAACCATCGGATTATATCACAATCATCCTGGCCCTCAATTGGTATGCATATTTTTTTACCACACATTCCAATATCTGATATGATATCTTTTCAAAATCTTGAAAATAATTGCTTTCAACGGTTGGATTAGATCACAACCATATTGGCCTTCAATTGGTATGCATATCTTTCCAACACACATTCCAATATTTGATATGATATCTTTTTCAAATCTTGATGATAATTACTTTCAACCATTAGATTAAATCGCAACCATCTTGACCCTCAATTGGTATACATATCTTTCCTACACACATTCCAATATCTGATACGATATCTTTTTTAAATCTTTAAGAAAATTATTTTCAACCGTTGGATTAGATCACAACCATCTTAGCCCTCAATTGGTATGTATATCTTTTTAGCACACATTCCAATATCTGATATGATATCTTTTTCCAAATATTGAAGATAATTGCTTTCAATTCACTCTATAAAATAGTACACTAACTCTAAATTAGAAAATCACAACACTTTGAATTCTCAAACTCGCTCTTAACCATTCATATCACTCTTTGTATTCTAAATTCTTCTCCTTTCTCTTTGAAAAATGTCTAAACCACGCACAATCTGAACTGCTTCATACTCAATTGAAGAAGATCAAGTCATTTATCATGTGTATGTTGATGTTTCTCAAGATCGAGTTACGGGTAATTATCAAGTATCATGACTTGCTACCATCACATGCTGGCAAGTCTCAACCGTGGAGATCACTTCAAACTCATATGCAAATTATACTAACATCTATCGCGAAATTAAGAGGATGTGTTCGGCAGATTGAAAACTTAAACCCAAGTGGTTCATCAAAGCAAGATATTGTGAGTATTTTGTGTGTGTGTGTGTGTCTATATATATATATATATATATATATATATGAATTTTTTAAGATCAGAGCATACCATAATTATTGTAAAAATTTCAACTTGATTATCATTAATAAGTATGATAAAGTAGCTAAATTAGGGAATTCATAATAAAATTGTCAAGATACACCAGCATAACTCCAACCCCTCCCTCACTAGCGGCGGGTTAATTGGAACATATAATAAAGCTTTCTTAGTTTAGATTTTGCGTAATTAGTGTGATTATTGGTTGTTTTGTGGTAGGGATTGAAGAGAGGACACCGATGCCGAAACCTAGGTGTAATTCGAAACTGGAGCAGATACGTATCCTGGAATCTCTCTTCAATTCTTGGGGGAAAATTCGTCTCAGGAGGATATAAGGTGGATAAGAATCAGGCTTGAGGAGTATGGAGAAGTAGGTGACGCCAACGTCTTTTACTGGTTCCAAAACAGGAAATCTAGAAGCAAGAACAAGCAGCGCCAGACTTTGGAATTTAGCGAACAAGCAAAGCAAGAAAATGGAAAAGAAAGAGGAGAAGAAGCAAAAGACAAAATTGCCTTCATCATTTTAGCCATTAAAAATTTCCAACTACTTCTCACCGATAATTTGGTCGGAGGGACTGAAATTGAGAAAAGTTTAATAGTTGTGGGTTCAAATTGACAGTTTTGAAACACATAGACTCCAATTAACAATACCCAATAGTTATTAGACTAAAAGTGAAAGTTTCTCCCAAAAAAATTATGAACTTCAATTGTTAAAAGCTCAAACTAACGGAAGCAAAGAAAGTAGAGGTGACAAAATTCCAAAAAGAGAGCAAAATCATGAGCATAGATGTTGATTCCATCACATATCCAATAAGGCATGAGTAGATCAGAAATGCACAATTAAGAATTCATGCAAAGAGAGCTAATCGTCAACCATTTGGAGGAGTATAATCAACAACCAATTTAACCAATATTTTGATCATTTGGGAGGAAATGAGAGTGACCTTAGAAATTATCAAAATATTGGTTAAATTGGCTACTTTATTATACTCCTCAAAATGGTTATCAATTAACTCCCTTTACATGAATTTGTAGTTGTGCATTTCTGATATACTCACGCCTTATTGTATCTGTGATGAAATTTACATCTATACTCATGGTTTTGCTCTCTTCTTGGAGTTCTGTCACTGCTACTTTGTTTACTTTAGTTTGAGCTTTTAACAATTGAAGCTCATAATTTTTTTTAATTTTTTTGGAGTAGAGCTTGACTTTGTTGGAACATTCTCTCAATCTTTTCATTTTGTGTTGTGGCTTTTGCGAAAAATTGATGACATTCTTCAAAGTTCAAACTGTTGCTTCTTCATTTTTTCCTCCTTCCTCCCAGTAGGACATTCATTGCTCATGCCTTGAATTTCAAAATTATCGTTTAAATTAACACAAAAAGATAATGAACCAATTGACTTATCGGCTCTATCGCCTTGTTACTCTAATTTCTTAATGTCGGCATTTTTCTTTTGGCTTGCTTCCAACACTTGGTTCTCTGCTCGGGGTAGCTCTAAATTTCTCTAAGAATTTAAGAATAGGCCATGATCAAATTTAAATCTTTTCTTAACTTTTGCATCTTGTGGCAAAAGATCTTTTGCTCTATCAAGCTGTTGTTAAACCATAATTAGGAGCAGGTAACAATACAAGCATACAAAGTATTCACAATTTAAGAAAATGGAGTCAATTCCAAATATAGTCCTCGACTATTATATTGTGGTTTTACTCAATTTAGTCCTAAGTGACTTTTTGTACTTAATTTAGTCCTCGACTTTGATGGTTTAACACAATTTAGCCCTCTGTTAGGAATTCTATGATCCGTTTGTCAGTTGTTTGTAGCAGGGTTAACATGGTAATTTTCATTCCTTTATTTTTTGTTAGATTACTCTCTTAATTTCCCACTTCTTCTTCATCGATTAAATTTCCCCTTCTTCTCCATAACAAGCCCTAAAAATCTAAAAGCATATGCAGAACCCAACAATTGTTGACAAATTGAAAGCAAACGCACACCAAACACGTTGGAAGCAAACGCACTGGAAGCTTGTTATGCACTGTTGCACCGAAAGCAAACGCATTGTCGGCACGTATGGTGGCCTGACTTCATATTCCATCCCACGTTTCTTGTCATTTTGATTTCGTCCATTTTATTCATCTTTGTGAAATTCATTTTTCTTTTATGTATTCTCTTCCAATGTTTAATTTTGACATGTATTTATGATGGACAATTTTAATAAGTCCTCGCAAGTGCACGAATCACTATAGTAATAGTGTACAGAATGCAAGGTCAATAATCCCACATGGAATTGCTATACACTTTAATAACAAGAAAATAATAATTTAAAGGATTCGAAAAATAAAGGACAATCAAAATGGATTAAGCTAAATGAAATTGCAAGGTAAAAAAATAAGAGATAAAAGACAATAAAATAATCACGAGACAAGAGGGCAAGGGAATAAAGACTAGGAACATGAATCAATTTCCATTACTAATTATGCATTTTTGGTTCAATATCTAACTTATATGACCACTCCCTATGGCGTCCAGAGTCCATCACGTGCTTTAACCATTCGTGTACTTAAAGATACTTATTCAAATGGTTAAAACCCATTTAGCCTAAAATGGCTACAGAATATCCGGGTTGTGAACCAAATAAACAATTTGATAAGACAATCAAATTGCTTATCTTTTTATCCTACTAAGCATAGAACTAACCGACATGGCGTGTACTCAGTTAATTCCCTCAAACAGACTAATAAAAGCTAAATAGGCAAATTTATCTTAATTAATCTCAATACGAAACCATAGGATAAAACATAATTAGGTTGGCAAAATTAAAACTTAAATCTACTGCAAAGATTTCATGGTAGATTGTTCATGTTCCCAGACAATAATTTTAGCAACTCAAAGATAATCGTACCTAAAACTAGCATCAATAGCATTTGCTTGCCATCATTCTAATTACGGAATCCAACTCAAATATGACAAAGACGCAGCAGATTACAAACCAAAACTCACAATGTAATTTGCAATCTGATCTAAACACAAATTCAATGGTAGTTTAAGCTAAGCCTAGAAGTCAACATTACCACCAGACCATAGCTACTGCACCAAACGAACACAAATTGAAGCTGTCGTAATTGCCTTATGGAATCTGCTATGCTGGAATTAATCTGATGCCAGAATTTGTTGAAGCAGCTAGAATTAATTGTCGCTGTCGCGCCGGAACTATTGAAGAACAGAGAAATTCGTCCTAGAATTTATCCGGATAAATTGTTGATGATGAATTCCTTGAATCGATCCTCAATTTATATTGTTCGGGCTCAATACTTTCTTCGAGATTGCTCCGGTCGTTCATTGCTTCAATTGAATCTCCCAAGGGTTTGTTGAAGACTCCGTTGCAATTCCGATTTTGGTTCGCGTTGATTGACCAATTGTGCGTCTCTCATTCTCATCAATAATAATAATAATAATCTCTCAAAAAAATAATAATAACCTTATTAAATTGAGTTAAGAAATTATTGGACTACAAATTTTAAGAACAAACTTAATTTAATAACAAAAACCACCCTAAAAATTAACAATATTATTAAAAATTACTTATAGCAGTAATAAACAAAAATAGATAAAAATTAATCAAATGTTGCAAATTAACTATAAAAAGATTATTTAAAATATCAATAAAAATAATGTTTATCAATTTACCATTCATTTTATTAAAGATCAAGTTGATTAATAATAATGGGGAAATTTAATCCATGAAGGAGGAGGGTGAAATTAATTAGGAGAGTAATTTGACAAAAAAAAAAGAAAAAAAAAAAGAATGGAAATTACCATGTTAACCCTGTTACTAACAACCAACAAACGAAATTCCTAACATATGACCAAATTGCGTAAAACCATCAAAGTCAAGAACTAAATTAAGCACAAAAAGTTACTTAGGACTAAATTGAGTAAAACCACTATAGTCGAGGACTATATTAGGTATTAACTCTAAGAAAATGATATATATACACACACATACAAAGTGTTCACAATTTATCTGATGTGATTTCCTATACCGTCAAACCTAGTCACAAGACTGATAAAAAGTATCATATAATAAACAGATACCTACTTGGTTGATCGTTAGGTTAGTCATTACAAGAAACTGGAACCGTTGATGCCAGTTCTTCCAACCCACATAATGAAAAATAAAGTTATCTTGCCGACCACGCATTATAACATTCGTATTGCCCGTAAAGGCAACCCAAGTGATAAGAGAGTTATACCTGCAGCCGAGAGGTCATGGGTTCGAACCCCAAGCCCTTGGGTTTGAGCCGGTCAGCTATGGGTAACCTAGGCTGGTTTACCTCCTTGTGGTCCTTTATCGGCTAGGGTCACAGGGCGAGGGTTTACTCACTACTCACACAGTCAGGAGTGGGGTTTACCTCGTTAATCCAAAAAAAAAAAGTTATAAAAAAAAATCAAGATTTCATAATTAAGGAAAAGAAAGGTTAATCAACGTTGTCAATAGGACTTGTCTTCTAATCAAACTGGTGAAGGAAATTATTGTATGATTGATCTAATAAACCTTTCACCTCAAATGCATCCCTTTGTATGTGGGTTCATTTCCTCACCAATATTATTGGTAATAGAGTCTGAAGCATTGTCTCATTCTTTGTTGTTAAAATTATGGAGATTAATTAATATAACATTCCTCATAGAATTCCTTCATTATTCAAATGTATGTTTCTCTACTACTTTTTCCACCTCCTTTGCTTTCTTTACATCTTTAGAGATTGAAGTTTCTCCTTTTATTCGCTGGCTTAAATAAGGCCGTGCCAAGATTTTTTTTTTAAAAAAAAATTTTTAAAAAGATTTACTATAAAATAGATTTAATTTAATATAATTTAATATCACAAATTACTTACCTTCATTGATGGTCTGCGTGGGGTACGTATTAATTTTTCCTTTGAAGATGTAACTCTTCACTCCTTTTACGGATCTATAAATAATCCTTTTCACACCTTCTTGAAAATAGAATTACACCCTACAATAGGCTTGTTCATGGGATTGTTATTTAATTCCTAATATATTTCGTGAAACAAATATGATGTTATTGTAACCAGAATCTGTATGTAAGTCTCCAAGCTCTGAGATGAACCGACAAGTCCTTAACTTCTCCGTCAAGGTCACCCACAACCGAGCCAGTTTCCTTCACATTTTGTGAGGTTTCTGCCTCGACCCCATGATTACCCACGTACATGTCTGCCATCAAATGTGTCCATTGAGTCTTCGTCGTCTTAGCCTTCCAACACGTGATCATCTCCTTGAACCGTGGTTCTCCCGGCTTGAGTCGAACCATGATCGATGTGATACTAACTATTATGGATCAAATTTGCCAATAAGTTAGCCAAACACGCACCCACATAGGTTACCTTCACAATCAAAGGTAATCAGCCTCCTTCACACACCCTAACCTGAGTATTTATATTTTTAGCTAGGCAAGCCAGCAAAGGAATGCATGTTTTTAGGTAGGGATGGCAATGGATCGGGGTGGGTCGGTGAGGGCTACATCCACCACCTAACCCTCCTTATACTTTTGCCATCCACCCTTACCCGCAACCCACAACCCACAACCCACAACCTGTATTAAGTGGACTTTTAAAAAATCCACCCCCGTCCCACCAAGTGCAGGTACCCACTATTTATTATCTTATTAATTTTTTTAAAAGATAATATTTAAATTATTTACATACAATAAAATAATAAAATTCACTAATTATATTAAAACATAAAATAATAGAAATATTCAAATATCTTAAAATAATATAAAGAGTCACTTATAATTTGCCCAGCACTTTTTCCGGCGGAATTTCTTGTACCTTGTGCTTTTGCGGATGTGCTTTGCAAACAGAATGCCATATTTGCCATTGCAGATGATCGGCCGTCCAAATTCAGACCGCTTAAATACAACTCTAACACTATTTGCATGGGCCTTCTTTGAATATTATATCCGCATGTCCGCATGCTATGTATACATAATTTAGGATTCAATATTATATTATTAACCTGCATACCCACTCCTCCACTAAGCAAACCAACTCCACTAATTTTTGTATGTGTATGTGTTGTCATGGGGAATAAAACAAATAGCGGCCGACACATGCATATCAACATCTTTCTCTCTCTCTCCAAATTCTTATCAAACCAACCCCTGAGGAGGTGCATGAATCTATGATCTGCGATGTTGCTCTTTCGCTCTCCCGCTGGCTCGGCTCGGGATGGATGACATAGACGACGTCGGAGGGCTGCGACGGAGGCTATCGCGGCTGAGGTAAGTGGCGCTGGTTGTTTACTCTTTCTCTTTCTCTCTCTGTGTGCAAATTCTTATCAATCTCAGGAAAGAAGAGAGGATAGATCGAATAATGCAGCTGGCAAGAGAAATAATTGAAGAATGGGTAGAGCGCCTTGCTATGACAAAAATAACGTGAAAAAAGGGCGATGGTCGCCAGATCGAAGAAGATGCTAAGTTGAAGGCTTATATTGAACAGCATGCAACCGGTGGTTATGTGACTTCTGTGCGAGTCTCCCGCAACTACGCTTATATTCATCTTTATTGAATCAATTATAGTTGTGTGACATGGTTTTCTTGTATTTGGGGTATGTATTGGGTTGTGGGTTTGTCAATTTGCGTGTGTTGTGGCATTTGTTTTGTAAAACCGGGGTTAGTGAGTTTTAGTGGCATTGGGTTGGCAAGTTGTCACCCACGCCTGAATTTTTTTCTCTGGATTTTGGTTATCTATTTTGTTTCTTTATACTTCTGCACGGGAAGAAGGCGAATAAGAGGCTGATCCGTATGGAACGGGAAGAAGGCAAAGATAAAGGCGAAGAAGAGGCTGATCCGTATGGAGGCTTGTTGGATGCTGAGCAGAGCAAAATTGTCATAATCAAAGAGCAGATTGAAGATCCAGAACAGGTTTATTGTTTCTCTTCAAATTAGATGCTTTTAGAATTTGGCTGGTTTTCTTACTCAATTAAAAAATTGTTATTTTTTATCTGTTCTTCATCACACTCAGGTTCGTCACGTACACACTTCAATTCCTACGTGATATCTCTACAGGGTTCACGTACACACTTCAATTCCTACGTGATATCTCTACAGGGTCGTGGGTTTGAGTAACGAGCCTACGTGATATCTCTACAGGGTCGTGGGTTTGAGTAACGAGTGCACGTGATATCTCTACAGGGTCGTGGGTTTGAGTAACGAGTGCGGCGCATAGTGACGGTGACGGTATGCGTTGAGTAACGAGTGCGGCGCATAGTGACGGTGACGGTATGCGGCGAAACAACGACGGACGAGGGTGACGACGATGACGATCTTGGAAGATGTCTGGTCGCCTGAACAGCGACTTGGACGGGAAAAGCAGTAGCATTTGGTGGCGGAGGATGTCTACCATATGCGATGGTGCTCCTTCGATCTCCAGCCGGCTACGCTCGCGATGGACGACGATCTCCAGCTGCCTCAACGTCGAGGAAACACCTTTGACTTGAAGCTATGATATTGAAAAATGAAGAACACATCCTGTCTCAGGTAAGAACATTGAATATAAACATGAATAGGAAATTAGAAATTCACTTCCGCAAAAGTTTGTTTAAGCATATCTCTATCTCTATATACCTCAATCTCTATCTGTATCACTGTATCCCCAATCCTATTTTGAGAGATGAGTGAGATAGAGAGGCTCAGAGGCCAGAGACTATAGAAATGGATGAGAGGAAGAGATGGTGGGTGAGATCGAGAGTATAATCCAATCTGCCTAAAACATTATTTAAACAGATTTATGGGAGGTGTGCGACTGTTTGTAACTCTGATAGACATTGCATGCGGATGAGAGAAGTATTTGTTTTTAAAGGTGGTCGGAAAAAATAGAAATATTTTACACCTACCTCTGTGACTCTGTCACGGTCTTCTTCTGAATCCCTTGCATCCCTTTGTAGAGTGAGGGAAGAAATTTAGAACATTAAAATTGATATATGCTTGTGTTTTTGGTTTAGTTGTTGACCGATAATTCTTGTTGCCATGTGAAGTGGAATCTGATTCCAAGAGTCAGACAAGCACAAAGCTTAATGAATTATTTTAGCATGGCTTAATTAAAAAAAATATCATTTATTAAATGCCGACATAGGCATATGGCCACAGGTGCTCAAGGACCTCAACAATGTAAATTACTTTCATGCATGGTTTGAAGAAAGCTGCATCTTTTGCACATGGGAAGCACAGAATGTCTCCTTGGAATTATATGCACATGGGATTTCAAATTTAAATCCCCCTCATCCTGGTGTGCAAGACTGCAATAAGGTGATGCATATTTAATTTATAGACTTTAACCTTTTATTAATGGAAATCTTTTATCAAAGTTATTTCTAGAATCTTTCAATTTTTTTCTTCTTTTTCTTACACGTAACTTATTTTTATTTTTTTTAAACCTTTAAACTCAAACTCAGATAAAACATTGTTTCAACTTCCATTATTCTATTTACTAGATTTAATTTCAACCCAAAATCTCAATAAATCTTTCCTTTCTGCGATGCTGCCTTTTAATTTTGCATTAAATTAACCAAATTTTTGCAATTATATATATTGTATTATCCAGCTTGACCTCTTCTCAAGCCTTCCTGATTTCTAAGGTTGGGAATTCAACTTCGATGTAATTAATTTTTTGGTCACACGAATATGAGCAGGACAAAGGTAATGGTAATGCCTGTACTAACTTCTTTTTCATGCTTCTTAATTACTATATGCATGCTTAAGAAGAAAATTGAAACATATAAATCTTATCTTATAATTGCTCATCCTTATTTATTACTTTATTATGGTCGTAATGTCAATATTAAAATGTTATGTTTCTTATATGAAAAAATTCGAATATATATACCTTCTGTGTTAAACTTATATTTCAATATTGTTCTACATTTTTGCGATCCAACTCCAAGAAAACAAAATACACCGAATATATTACCTTTAAGCAACATTAGAAATAGTATATATGTTTCCTATTTTTTTATTAATCATATATATATTTTTTCCTCTACAACTATTTTTGTATAACTGTTGTACTAACANTTATATGATTTTCTAAAGCAAACTCAGTGAATGATACCACAAATTCAAACAAGGATTTTGTGAGTGGATTTGACTTAAATTTCATTCCACAATTGACTGATGATAGCAATGATAAATCTCTATACTTAGTATTTTGTCAATATTTTTTATTTTAAATAATAATAATTAAATAGTGATATCAAATGTATCAATACAAATGGCTTTCATTATTAATGTATTTGAGATTATAATTAAGCTCTTGAATATGATTATATGTAATATAATTTGGATTTACTAATTCAAAAAATTCTTTCCATTTAGGTTACAAAGGAAATTGTTATATTACAGCAGAGCGTGAGTTACATGATACTACAAAGACGTTCACTTTCCGACTGCTTAAGGACAAATATTCAATTACTCTCGTGGGCCTGCTTTCTATATTATACATAAAGTTTGCCGACAAAAATAAAAAACAGGGGGCCATAGGGACAATCAAGCACTGATTCCAAATTTTTATCAAATTACGAGTTTGGCATTTTTTTTTGTTTTCTTCCTCTTTATCCTTTTGTCTTTTCGTCCAACCACTCCACTATCATCTTTTTTTAATTTTTTTTAATCCACCCACTCACCCACTCCACTGTGTTATTTTCTTCCTCATTGACAGCCATCTTGCCTCACAGATGAAGTTGCAGATCGCAGACTCTCTTTCACTCACTCTTCTCAATTCCTTTACAGTCTAGAGTAATTTATTTTTATAATAAAATTGGGATATAAACAATAACCATATGAGATAAATTTGTGAAGAAGATGCTGATTTTTTTTTCTAATTTTGTTTCAAGGTTCGCCGAAGCAGCAGGTGCAAGTCAACGGATGGTGAGACTGAAAATCTGAGCAGTAAGACGAGTCTTCAAGGATATGGGAGGACATCATCTATCTATTCATGGGCGAAGCTCTACCGTTGATGGTGGTTGGCGACGACGGCAGCAGCAACGGACGAACGAGTTCCTGTCCTGGCAAATAAATGTGAGACCAAGTTATGCGCAATTATGTGAAACTCCAAAATCTAGCCTGGATACGCATAAATACTGAAAGAAAGTTTATAATTTATGTGTTTGTCATCTAATTTGCTGGCCCTTTTTGGGACTCATGCTGGACTGAACGACGTGTTAGAGTTAAAGAGTTTTCCGGTTGCATATTGTGTTTTATCAAATTTCATATTCAATTCAAGTGCTTGACTGGACAGTTTGATTTGTCCCCTCAGTCTTTACGACGAACAGCAGCAGACCAATGGAACTTGTCCCCAGTGATCTCCTCCTCAGGCGGCGATCACTGGAGAAAGTATCTTTATATTTTCCTCTCCTTCATTCATCTTCCACTTCTTGGGTCTTGCGATCACTACAAAGGCCAAAATTATTGGTGGCATGACAGATGAGATGGAAAACCTGTAGCCATTGTGGGGGACTACTGCATGACTCATTACGCATTATTAACAATGGACAGTACTGATAAAACAAAAACAAGATGTAAAAAAAATGCAATAATAGAAGGGTGGGAGACCACAACATAAACAAGATCTACAAAACAAAAAAAAAAAAAGCAATAATATAATGGTGGGAGACCACAACATGACTCATTATGCACTCTTAATTATGGAGCTGATACTGATTAAGAAAAGACAAGATTAAGAAGACCATAAATATATAAAAAAAATTAAGTGATTGGATTTTTTTTTTGTTGTGTCAGAATAGTTAGCCGCCACCATCAATAATGAGAAAGATAGGATCGCGTAAACCTGTTATTTGGTGAATACAACAACAAAATGATAGGAGTGATTGGATTGGACAACCAAATTCACTATGCTTAAAGAACAAATCGACATTTAGGGTGGGGTACCACGTGACTCATGCTGCACTTACAAGGTATATATATATATATATATATATATATATATATNACAACGACGTTCAGGTATTTCTTTTTTACTGATGATGAAAATCTAAGTTCCGAATTTACAATTTCCATACTACAATAAGTGAAAACAATAATTTTGAAGGACATGAGATCTTACCAAATGATATCCATGTAATTTCCTAAACTGCTGAACTTTCATTGTTAGGCTGATATATCTATATATTTTGCTGTGATATGTATATTTCATCTTCGATTTACTTAACTCATAGCTTATATATATGTATGTCGCGTGATTGTTCTTCGTCGTATCATTACTTAAGCCACAAACATATATAATTATATACATCATTACTTAAGACACAAACATATATACACAATTTACAACAGATCCTGACAAATTGTTCAACTTCATGCTTAAAAAATATAACAAAAAATTATTTAATCAACTTATAGAATTGGACACATGGTTTGCAGCTTTATGGTTTAAAAAAAAATATTCTTATTTAATTATAAAGTACACGTATATACATGCATCTCAAAGAAAGCAAAAGATTGTCACCTTTTTTTACTTGGGCACATGGCTTACAACTTGTTTAAAATCTCTATGTTTTAAAAAAAAAATCGTGTAAAAGTACACGTATATCCGCACACCTCAAAGAAAGCAAAAGATTATCAACTCTTTTTTACGCATATATCCATAGCTCAAACCAAGCAAAAGATTTCCAACTTTTTTAATCTCTCTTTAATTGAGCTGAAGGTTAATACACACAGGAAAAAAATAGTATTCATCTTCCTACTTGATAATTTTTTTTTTCAAAACAGGTTATTGATCAAGTGATCTGTTGCTCATTTGTTTGAGTCAATTTCAATAGCCGCACTTCTCAAAATGTGAGTTAAAAATTACACCTTTGCACACCTCTTTTAATTGTAAAAACTTATTTCTATTCTTACAAAATTATTTATATTTATATTCATTTATGCTTATTTATTTTTTATGTCGCATTTAGCCATTTAGGTGGAATTTAGTTTGCTTCTCAGCAAATATTGAGCAAGTTATCTACTACTCATTTGTTTAATAATTTAAACCCCTACAACAAACAAATCATTTGGAGATCATTTTGTACATGTTCGATTCGTACTTTTATATTTTTTATTATACATTGATGCAATTTGACACAACTTTTTTTTTTATTGAGATGGACAATAATTTAAATACATGTATAAGTCTTCATTTCAAATTGTTTATGTTTTCTTTCGTGCAACACAACTAACTTTATTTAAAGAAATAAAAGCATTACATGTTAGTACATTTATTTGAATATGAGATATGAACAACCAAAAACACAAGTTTCTATGTTTGTTTTAGAAACTGTACGAACAAAAAACCCAAAGTAGGACACTAATGAACTACAATTTTAATAAACTTGTATATATAAATGCTACAACTCTATTTATTATCAATAAACTTGTATGTATGAATCTCCGTTTGACAAAAATAAACTAGCTCTTTATATTTATATCGTACATAACTATTGAAATAACACTCTTGACCTCTTAATTAAATTCAAATTTAAACAAAAAAAATTACAAAATAAATACCAAAGAATTTAAATTTTAACACATTTTTTAATATCATTGTATTTATTCGATCTTTGTTGGGCATTATACTACGCGCATCGCGCGTGCCACCGCTAGTAATAACTAAAGTTTTAATTTTTTAAATGAACTTATTAACTTAAAACTAAAAATAGTAAAAGTTATAATTAACTTACTTTACAATGGAATACAAAGTAGAAAGAAAAGGAAAGGCAAAAGCGACGTTCCTCAGATTCGAGTACACATAAAAAGAGTAATCCGACCTGCCGGATTTGAACCAGCAACCTAAAGATTTCAGCAATCATACTACAGTCTTCCACTCTACCAACTGAGCTAAAGTCGGATTTATTGATGCATTGGTATAAGATATCTTACTCATAAATTATGAGGGACTCTCCTATGAACCGAATCACATTAAGATAAAAATGTACTCCGTAATACTTATTATGAAAAATTTAATATTAATTATTAATAAAGTATTTGTTATTTATAATAGAAAATGTAATACTTTTAAATCAAAATGTAAAAATATTAAATTTTTTTTTCAAAAGTATTACATTTTTTCTTATAAGTAACAAATATTTTATTCATTGATAAGTATTACATTTTCATCTTAACTCGATCCGTTTCACAAACAAAGATATGTAAGATAGCTTTACACAAGTTTTTATCTAAATTTATCAATGTTACAAAAATCACACCTAGGCACTAGGCGGTGGCTGACCGCCTAGAATTTCGGCGGAATCGTCATTCTAGGCGGGCGTCTAGGCTGCCAGTTAGTTATTTTTTCATGTTTTTTTTAAATGGGTTATTTCGATCAAACTGACGCCATTTTTAGTGAAATAACCCTAAATTGTTCAAATCGGTCTCAAACCCAACAAAATTTGAAATGATGTACTCTAATATTAATACTTTGTGAGTTGTGGCTTTGTGTTGTGTTTTGATTTCTTAAATCTTTATACAATAATTTACAATTCTAGATGTTTTTTAGGCTAATATTTAATATTTTAATACTAACTATTAAAGTATTAAATAGTTTATAAATACGAAGTTTTTATATATATATATACTAGTTTTATACGCGCATTGCGCGAATGGGTTAATGCCCAATGTTTATATTTAAATAAATATTTGAAAGTATACCAATGCATGATTATATAGGAGAAGTTTATACATGGGTAATTGAATGTCGAATTTTTTTATTGAAATATCTAACTCAAAGTATATGAATCCAAAATAATATAGAAAATTCATTATAATTATTACTAAAATAAATGTTTGCAACCTTGTAAAATCGATAGTCTAAATATTTGGTCTAAAAATGATAGTCTAAATAAATACTACTTTTAATTTGAATTTTTCTAAGTGTTGTTCTTAATTCTCTTTTGAGTAACATTGTCATTGTCTTCATCTTTACTATTTGTTCTCTTCCTTTTTGTTGGTAGTGTGTTATTTGTAATTCGGTTATTGTTGGTAGCATAGATGACAACGTCATGCAATGAGATTATGATATAGGAGCTATGGACTTTCCTTTAGGTGTTCTGCTTTGGTTCATTTGGTTCAACCATTATTGTTGAATGAGTTATTGTCGATAAAGAAATTCCTAGTTTAAGAAAAAATATTAAATAAATTAATAAAAAATTGAAAATTTAAAATATTATGTATTTCAAAGATATTAAAAGGTAGTTTCTCGTTTCAATTTGCTGGGTAATGGGTTATTTAAGTACTTTCATTGTCAACAAATCCCCAAGTAGTTAATATGATTGGTTTCAAATTATTCTCTTTTTTTTTCATGGTATTAAAGAAATACATATGTATCATTTTTTGGTTAACTACTAATTTATTTAATTCAATAAGAGTAAAATAGAGTGATTCTGCTTCAGTTTGTTGGGTTATTATTTGAGTACTCTCTTTGTCAACCAATCTTTGTTGGGTTATTATTTGAGTACTCTCTTTGTCAACCAATCCCCAAGTAGTTATTATTTGAGTACTCTCTTTGTCAACCAATCCCCAAGTAGTTAATATAATTAGTTTCAAATTATTTTAAAATTTTTTTTCATAGTATTAATAAAATACATGGTAAATAAATATATAACATTATTTTGTACTATAACTTTGATGGTAAATAAATATATAACATTATTTTGTACTATAACTTTGATATTTAATTACAAGATATTGTAAAGATAAGATAATGGACAATGTAATGAATATCAATTGATATGTAAAGAATCTTTGCATGATAGAAAATAAACACAATATAACTAATGAAATTATTTCTCTTATTTAATTTAATTTTTTGATAATGAATAATTTTTTCAAATAAAAGTATTGTAGACACATAATTCTAAATTAAAGAAATACATATGTATCATTTTTTGTTGTAGCTACTAATTTATTTAATTTAATAAGAGTAAAATAGAGTGAAAAACTTAATTATGTCAAATTTGATTGAGACGAGGTTCGAACCTAAGACCTTTCTTATAGAAATTAATGGGTAAGTTAAAAATTAACAGAATATTAACGGAGAAGAGAATATTTAACGGAAAACTTAACGGATAATCATAAAAGTAAGGTTAAATTAGGTAATCTCTATTAATAATATTAATCTGAATTATCTTAACCATCTATTTGATTAAATAATT
>NC_044922.1:16166061-16181750 GCF_003576645.1 Ipomoea triloba
ATATATATATATATATATATATATATATATATATATATATATATATATATATATATATATATATCAGGTTTGTGTAAACGGGTTAACACGATAATGTTAACTGGTTAAACAAGTTATTAATAGGTTTAACGGGTTGACCCAGTAAGACACGAAATATAATAGGTTCTTAACGGGTACACTCAAACAAAAGATATCATGAACATGACTAATGATGAATTTACTACATTAGGCCGAGATCCTACACCAATTATTGATGTTCATAACAATTTGAAATTTAAATTTTTATTGTGTTCAATTTTATTCTAAAAACTAGTATGAACTTCTTTAATTATGATTTTTGGATCGATGTTATTTTATAATTTTATGAATGTTATAAACTAAATATTGTTTAGTTTGTTTGATGGATTGAATGTTAAGTTTTATTTCTTTTATATATATATATAACTTAACTTTAAATTTTAATTTTTAATATATTAATAGGTTTAGCGGATTTAAACGGGTTTCGTGTCGATACGATCTGAAACTTGTTAACAAAACATGTCTATCGTGTCAACTCGTTTAACCCGTTAAAAAATTGCGTTCGTGTTAAAAATTTGAACCGGTTAACCTTAACGTGTCGTGTACGTCCTTGTTTAGTCGGCCTTATCGTTATCGTGTCGAGCCGTTATGAACCCAAATACACGAATTGCCAAGTCTAATAATTACGGAGTATTATATTGTCAGGATTAGTTAGATGCAAAATTACCATAATGTCACCACATTTTTTTTTTTAAATTTTTCTTCATTCTGGACTGTTGATTTTAACTAGATCAATGGCTTAGATTTCACCATCTTTTTTTACTTCAAAACTCCTTAGCTGAAAAATGGAAGTTTTACACGTAAGTATAGGCACATTTAGAGCCGTCAAAGTGGGTTAACCGGATGAATCTGCTAAACCCCTCTACCATTTGGTATTTTGGTGGACTAGACTTAAAAGTCTATAATTTGACAGGTCATAAAACTTAAAGATCAACATACTCTTTTTGCAGGATAGAATGAGCTAAACTTGTTTTGACAGCTCTACCCCTACCTTTCTTCTGTTTTATCACCCTATCATTACAATTCTTTCTCTTTACCTAGCATCCACATTGTAAAATGGGCATTATATTATTGACATCCATTATTTCCAATTCTCTCTTTAATATCAGTCTTTCCTCCAATGAATTATATTAGGTTATAGATTTGCATACAAAACCAGAGTTAACTAACATGCCTAAATAATTGGGCTACCTGATGGGGCGGTTGTACCAGGTAAAATTAACTAATCACAACACATCACGTTAAATAGAACTTAAAGCTAGACTTGGCAATTCGTGTATACGGGTTCGTTAACGGGTTGACACGATAACGACACGAACACGATAAGACTAAACACGGACACGACACGTTAAGGTTAACGGGTTGAAATTCTTAACACGGACACGAACAAGATCAGTAAACGGGTTAAACGGGTTGACACGATAGACACGTTTTGTTAGTAAATTTCGGGTCGTGTCGACACGAAACACGTTTAAACCCGCTAAACCTATTAATATATATATATATATACACACACACACGCACACAAAATTTGAAATAAAGTTATATATATTAAAAAATATATAACCTACACTTCAATCCATCAAATAAACTATAAATCTATAATCTGTAAATCTTAATATATATAAATTTCTAAACAATATAATGACTAGCAGTAGGTAAAATTGAAAAACTCCCTAATCCCAAATTCCAATATGTAAATCTATAATATATAATATAAATAAATTTATAAATAGTAATATAATGTATATAATACAGTTTACAAACGCATACAATATATATTAAATATAATAATGCATATAATACAGTTTACAAACGGAGACATGGATCTAATATATATATATATATATATATATATATATTACAGTTTGCAATGACAGCCGAAAGCTTTATATTACATACAAAGAAATTAAACATACAGAATTGTAAGTATTATGAACTTACCGTACGTAGTGACGATCAAAGTATTATGGAGTAGATTATTTGTAAAGCATCAACAGTTCAGCCTTCAAGAGTTCAAGGGAGTATTTGGAGATCTAAGGTTTATTCTTGAAGCCTTTGACAATTTCACGGTAAGAATTGAGCTAAAACCAGAAACCATGTAAATTCCCACTTGAATAAATATAACTTTCCTTTTAGGCTTTTTAGTTTTTAATTTCCTTTTATATTAATTATTAAATAAGTAAAATAACATTATAACAATGGTTCATAGCGGGTTATTAACAGGTTCGTGTTAACGGGTTAACACGATAATATTAACGGGTTAAACGGGTTCTTAATGGGTTAAACGGGTTGACCCGTTAAGACACGAAACCTAACGGGTCTTTAACGGGTCAACCCGTTAACGACACGGGACACGTTAAGGCTAAACACTAACACGTTATTTTTGTATCTAGTTTCGTGTCGTGTTAACGGGTCGTGTCGATAATTGCCAGGTCTACTTAAAGCATCAAATATTTTATTTATAATTAGTATTATATTTTTATCTTAAGCCGACTTGTCTCACAAACAAGGATCCATGGAGATGTACAAAACGAGTTTAGTGCATCCTTGTTTCAAGTCCTAGTGGGGTTGGTACTGACTCTTTGTGCTTCAATAATCAGTAGATTAAAAAACTAGTTATGAACATGAACAGATACTACATTGTAACAAAATCAGTAGTACTAAAAAATATCATGAAAAAAATATTTGTTACTTGTAAGGTAAAATGTAATAATTTTATATTTTGATTTAAAAATATTAAATTTTCTCTTATAAGTAACAAATACTTTATTCTTAATTAATATTACATGTTTCATAATAAATATTACATTTTCATCTTAGGGTCACTCATAAATTTATTACGAGTTATATATCCTATTCCAATTAAATAACAAATCCGACCTTAGCTCAGTTGGTAGAGCGGAGGACTGTAGTATGATTGCTGAAATCCTTAGGTCGCTGGTTCGAATCCGGCAGGTCGGATTAATCTTTTTTATGTATACTCGAATCTGAGGAACGTCGCTTTTGCCTTTTCTTTTCTTTCAACTTTGTATCCCTTTGTAAAGTAAGATACTTATAACAGTTTCTATAACTTTTACTATTTTTAGTTTTAAATTAATAAGTTTATTTAAAAAATTAACACTTTAGTTATTATATTTGAATATTTCTATTATTTTATATTTTAATATAACTAATTAATTTTATTATTTTTATTGTGTGTAAATAATTTAAATATTATCTGTTAAAAAATTAATAAGATAATAAATAGTGTGTATCCTTAGTGGGCCACCCGCACCTGGTGGGGCGGGGGTGAATTTTTTAATTACAATAACAACTCCAGAACATTTTGAAAAAATTTACTGTCGAGTTTCCGATTTATAAAGGGTAATTCTATTTGTACCACCCAAAATTCTATTTACACCACCATTTAATAGGTTTGATAGCTTTATAGGTGGCGTAAATAGAATTTGTTATTTGCACCACTTTCATTAAACTTGGTCAAACATTATGTGTTCTATTTAAAATATTTATTATTTATTATTTATTTATATCTCTAATTGTGATAGTATAATAATTTTGTCTATAATAATTTTTAATTATTTTCTGTAGTATCTAACGTTTAATAAATTTTAATGATATTCTTTATAACTTAATTTTTTTGTATTCATTATTTTACCTTATTATAATAGAATAATAAATTAATTTTGAATCGCTTAAAACTGTAAAAACACATTAACATCACAATAAAATATAAAAAGAAAAATTTCATTCCATTTCAATCCAATAAATCAATTATATATATATATATATATATATATATATATATATATATATATATATATATATATATATATATGATATAAATTTTATAAATTTATACAGTCTAATTTTTCGATCCTTAAATCATTTTTAAGTAAAAACTAATAATAAATCTATCCAATCTAATCAATTTCTCATACTCTCCCACCTTTTCTTTTCAAATATGTTATAAATTTATTAAATTTGATTTCTGACACTCCATATCTAGCTACACAACTATTGAAAAGTAGCATATAATTCACATATACCCCAATGATTGCAGCATTGCTAGACTGACCATCACTAAAAAGAGAAAGCGTTAACATCAATTCTATCGACTCATATGATTGCCTCATCTTACGCTACACAAAAGTAAAAGGGATCGGATTAGATTTAATTAGTAATTAATATAAAAGACAAAAACAAAAAAGTGTGAATAAAATGGCATACCCAATTATTTAGGGAAAATGAGAGAGGCACTTGGAAGACAATGTCTTGACCATCAAAACCCTTGTTAAAGGAAAAATACAAACCTATAACAATAGGGAGAGATATATATGGTGACAAGAGAAGTTGGTGAGTAGGGTAGTACTGTTAAAGTAGGCTGAAGCTCGCGGGTTGACGCCCCTGCACTGGAGTGGCGGTTAGGGTTACAAAAAAAAAAAAAAAAAAAAAAAAAGGCTCGCGAAATATCGGGCCTAACGGGCTTGGCCCGCGACCTGTGCAAGCTGCGTGCTAGCCTGCTGGCCAGGCCCTATTAAAAAGTAGAATATAATTCACACATACCTCAGTGGTTGCAGCATTGCTAGACTGAACAGCACTAAAAAGAGAAAACGTTAACATCGATTCTATCGACTCATATGATTGCCTCATCTTACGCTACACAAAAGTAAAAGGAATCGGATTAGATTTAATTAGTAATTAATATTAAACAAAAAAAAAAAACAAAAACAAAAAAGTGTGAATAAAATGGCGTACCAAATTATTTAGGGAAAATGAGAGAGGCACTTGGGAGACAATGTCTTGACCATCAAAACCCTTGTTAAAGGAAAAATACAAACCTATAACGATAGGGAGAGGTATATATATATGGTGACAAGAGAGGTTGGTGAGTAGAGTAGTACTGTTAAAGTAGGCTAAAGCTTGCGGGTTGACCCGCCTCCGCCCCCGCACTGAGGCGCACGGTTAAGGTTACCAAAAAAAAAAAAGGCCTGCGAAATAGTGGGCCTAATGGGCTTGGCCCGCGACTCGTGCGGGCTGCGTGCTAGTCCGCTGGCCAAGCCCTATTTTTTAATTAAAAACAAAAAAAAAACAAAAAAACAAAAACAATGTGTACTGTGTATACATTATATATTCATGTGTACACAGTACACAATGTATATATATTCATGTGTACACAGTACACAATGTATATATATTCATGTGTACAGTACACATGAATATATATTCATGTGTACAGTACACATTAAAAAAGAAGAAGAAGAAGAAGAAAAATTGAAGAAGAAGAAACTCGGTAATATATATACATTATAATAGCATGTTTACACATTATATTATTAACTTTGAAGAATAAAATAAAAAAATATTACATAGTAATAATAATGGGAAACATAACAGAAGTTATAACGACAATGCTATTTTTGTCCATAAAATTGTATAGTACAACTCTTATAGCATAATGTATACAAAAATTTAACAGAAAAAACAGACATAAATCAGGAGTATAACCTAGATTGAAACTTATTATGTTTTTAGATATATATATTGATGGATATATTGGGAAGTGGAGCAAAGCGAACCGACCCGGAAGGGCGGAGCAAGCGAACCCGAACCCGAGATCAAGCTCCGTATAAGCCATGGCTCAAGTGCCGACCCCGGGTCGGCACTCCATGACTTCGGAGGACTTGGGCCGTGGTTGGTATCGACCTCGGGTCGGCACCTTGGACATCGGGTTGGTCTTGAGCCGTGGTGGGTGTCGACCCCGGGTCGACACATGAGACCTCCGTTTGGGCCTTGGGCCGTGGTTGGTGCCAACCCCGAGTCGGCACCTTGGACCTCGGCCGGGTTTCCGACCCCAAGTCGGTCTTGAGGGCTCGGTCAAAGAAGGACTCGGGGGCCCACGGTCAAAGTTTGTTACAACCAACCCCCGTTTTAGGGGGGCGGTTAGAGAGCTTTGTAGTATAAAATAACCCATTGTTGTCTTAACAAGAGTTATCCTAATGGTCCTAATACAACACCCTTTGTAATACTCTTACACACTATAGTTAATACAATAATTGTCCCCGCGACATTCGTCCATTATCTTTCCTATCGAATCGTATATTCGCTATTTACTATTATTTATTCGGGTTTAATGATTCGGGCTATCCCGGGTTAATTAAATCCATCATATATATATATATTTCGTNAAAAAAAAAAAAAAAAAAAAAAAAGGCTCGCGAAATATCGGGCCTAACGGGCTTGGCCCGCGACCTGTGCAAGCTGCGTGCTAGCCTGCTGGCCAGGCCCTATTAAAAAGTAGAATATAATTCACACATACCTCAGTGGTTGCAGCATTGCTAGACTGAACAGCACTAAAAAGAGAAAACGTTAACATCGATTCTATCGACTCATATGATTGCCTCATCTTACGCTACACAAAAGTAAAAGGAATCGGATTAGATTTAATTAGTAATTAATATTAAACAAAAAAAAAAAACAAAAACAAAAAAGTGTGAATAAAATGGCGTACCAAATTATTTAGGGAAAATGAGAGAGGCACTTGGGAGACAATGTCTTGACCATCAAAACCCTTGTTAAAGGAAAAATACAAACCTATAACGATAGGGAGAGGTATATATATATGGTGACAAGAGAGGTTGGTGAGTAGAGTAGTACTGTTAAAGTAGGCTAAAGCTTGCGGGTTGACCCGCCTCCGCCCCCGCACTGAGGCGCACGGTTAAGGTTACCAAAAAAAAAAAAGGCCTGCGAAATAGTGGGCCTAATGGGCTTGGCCCGCGACTCGTGCGGGCTGCGTGCTAGTCCGCTGGCCAAGCCCTATTTTTTAATTAAAAACAAAAAAAAAACAAAAAAACAAAAACAATGTGTACTGTGTATACATTATATATTCATGTGTACACAGTACACAATGTATATATATTCATGTGTACACAGTACACAATGTATATATATTCATGTGTACAGTACACATGAATATATATTCATGTGTACAGTACACATTAAAAAAGAAGAAGAAGAAGAAGAAAAATTGAAGAAGAAGAAACTCGGTAATATATATACATTATAATAGCATGTTTACACATTATATTATTAACTTTGAAGAATAAAATAAAAAAATATTACATAGTAATAATAATGGGAAACATAACAGAAGTTATAACGACAATGCTATTTTTGTCCATAAAATTGTATAGTACAACTCTTATAGCATAATGTATACAAAAATTTAACAGAAAAAACAGACATAAATCAGGAGTATAACCTAGATTGAAACTTATTATGTTTTTAGATATATATATTGATGGATATATTGGGAAGTGGAGCAAAGCGAACCGACCCGGAAGGGCGGAGCAAGCGAACCCGAACCCGAGATCAAGCTCCGTATAAGCCATGGCTCAAGTGCCGACCCCGGGTCGGCACTCCATGACTTCGGAGGACTTGGGCCGTGGTTGGTATCGACCTCGGGTCGGCACCTTGGACATCGGGTTGGTCTTGAGCCGTGGTGGGTGTCGACCCCGGGTCGACACATGAGACCTCCGTTTGGGCCTTGGGCCGTGGTTGGTGCCAACCCCGAGTCGGCACCTTGGACCTCGGCCGGGTTTCCGACCCCAAGTCGGTCTTGAGGGCTCGGTCAAAGAAGGACTCGGGGGCCCACGGTCAAAGTTTGTTACAACCAACCCCCGTTTTAGGGGGGCGGTTAGAGAGCTTTGTAGTATAAAATAACCCATTGTTGTCTTAACAAGAGTTATCCTAATGGTCCTAATACAACACCCTTTGTAATACTCTTACACACTATAGTTAATACAATAATTGTCCCCGCGACATTCGTCCATTATCTTTCCTATCGAATCGTATATTCGCTATTTACTATTATTTATTCGGGTTTAATGATTCGGGCTATCCCGGGTTAATTAAATCCATCATATATATATATATTTCGTATTTATAAACTATTTAATACTTTAATAGTTAGTATTAGAATATTAAATATTAACCTAAAAAACATCTAAAATTGTAAATTGTATAAAGATTTTAAAAATAAAAACACAACACAAAGTCACAACTCACAAAGTATTAATATTAGAGTACATGATTTCAAATTTTGTTGTGTTTGCGACCGATTTGAACAATTTAGGGTTATTTCACTAAAAACGGCGTCAATTTGAGCGAAATAACCCATTTAAAAAACATGAAAAAATAACTAACTAGCAACCCAGAACGACAATTCCGCCGAAATTCTAGGCGGCCGGCCACCGCCTAGTGCCTAGGCGTGATTTTTGTAACATTGATAAATTTAGGTAAAAACTTGTGTAAAACTATCTTCATATCCTTGTTTGTAAGACGAATCGAGTTAAAATGAAAATGTAATACTACTAATCATGAATAAAATATGTGTTACTTATAACAAAAAATGTAGTACTTTTGAAAAAAACATTCAATATTTTTACATTTTGATTTAAAAGTATTACATTTTCTATTATAAATAACAAATACTTTATTCATAATTAATATTACACTTTTCATAATAAGTATTACATTTTTATCTTATCGTGATTCGTTTCAAAAGAGAGTCCCTCATAATTTATTATGAGTAATATGTCTTATATCAATGCAATCCGACCTTAGCTCAGTTGGTAGAGCGGAGGACTGTAGTTGGTTGCTGAAATCCTTAGGTCGCTGGTTCGAATCCGGCAGGTCGGATTACAATTTTTATGTATTCTCTAATCCGAGGAACGTCGCTTTTGCCTTTTCTTTTATTTGTATACTTTGTATCCCTTTCGCTCAAATTCTGGAACCGCATGAATCCCACCACCTTAGGCTTTCTTCCATCTTCTCTTTAATTTACATAGCACACACATCCCTTTACGCTTCTGCAATTCAAAACCAGTTTTGGCGCCACTCTTTTGTGCTTTATATATGTGTGTATATATATTATATACATCCCTCTGTCTAGAAGAAAGTGCCCAATAATATAGTCCTCTCTTTGTTAATGCGGCTGAGTTTTCTTGAAATATTGGAGTGAGGCTTTAGGGGTGGGTGCAGAAAATGGTGAAAAGGTCATCCATTGGAAGCATTGTGAGGAAGAGGCTGTCAGACATCAAAACTTCTCTGCCACAGCTCAAACCTTCAATCGATATCGAAATGGGTAACCGTTCGACAAAGAACTGTGTTGATGATCTTATCAAGGTAAACTCTTTTTCCAGTAAGGGTCTTTCAATCAAACAGATATTTCTTTGATTCCCATGTTTGTATTTTGAAATAAATAGGATTCACAGGTGAAAAAAAATGAAAGATAAGTTGTCTCATCTAAAAATTTATATTTTATATAGTTTATGTTTGACAAAGGACTAGATTAATAATCTTGTCCAGGCAAACTCTTTTTCGGTGAGAGTGCGTGAAAGAATTGAAATATAGGGTTACATCTCAATTAGAAATTATATTTTATATATTATATGCTGCACAAGGAAGGGAGAAGGGGGACAAAAGTTTGGCAATTATGGAACTCTAATCTTCCTTTTTTATGGATACTTGAAACAGGAAAACATTGCATTGGTGAAACTCATTCAAGACAGAAAGTATGGTTTTCAATGTTTTTTGTTCTTCCACTTGGTTTCTCAGTTTCCATTCAGCTCTTTCATCATTCAACTTTTCTTCTTTCTAAATTGATATAACAGCAAAATAATAGAAATGACTGGAATGGAGCTTAAGAAACTGAGAGTTGGAGTTCAGAGAGTGCAGCTGCAGAACTGGAATCTTGCTCAATCCAACACTCACATGTTGGCTGTAAGTGTCTGTCTGTTCAGTAATGACAAAACCTTAATCTGAAAATTTGTTCTATAATAATCATATGGTTGAATGATGTTTTTGTCTGTTGCAGGAACTTCACTTGAATAAAGAAAAGGTAAAGTAGTCATTTTGAACTTTGAACATTGAGGCAGGCTGCTTTTGTGCACTCCATTTTCTTTTTGTAATTTATGGTTGCTTAATGCAGGTAAAGGCACTTCAGCATGAACTTGTATGCAAGGATGCAGTACTAAAAGCAAAGAGTCTGGATCTAAAGGAAGCGGTACTCAAAGCGGGGAAGAAACGGGATGTAAAGGTACAGATTGTGTTTACTTCAATTCTCTAGTTTTTCATTCTCCACCTATTTTCTATATGTTTCAAGCACTGTTGCAAAAATCGGCCTAGGCGGCCACCTAAGCGTTAGATGCCCCTAGGTTGAGACAAATTGCTCCCTAGGTGCCGTCTAGTGCCCAACTCAGCCGAATCAATCTTGCCAATTTTTATTTTATACATACATACATACATATATATATATATATGACAAACACCCACACACGACTAACGCCTAGCGCCTACTGCAACCATGGTTTCAAGTAAACGTATTCTCTATTTTCCTTTCCCAAAATTTTCATTTTTCTAAAGAATTGAAGAATTTCTCTTATTAGTAAACGAACTATACAATCAACAAATTTTCTTGTAATTGTTATTTCTGTGCTCTTTTATGTAGGATAAGGAGACAGGAGTTGGGGATTCTGTACCAAATGCAGATATCAATCCTAGTAAAATAAACAGGAAGCTTCAAGCCTCAAAGAGTAGATGTAAATGCTAGATTTCATGCAGACAATATTCATATGTGTATATAAACATATGCTTACTTTCAACTATTTCAACTTTGGTCACTAACTTCCAGAATCTTTTCAGCAATGGGAAGTTCAGCTGCCTCCCAGCCAGCTGCAGAAAAGGGATCCACAGAAAATAAAAGGTCAGCTTTCTTGATAATATACAGTAATGCAACAGAAAAAACCAGCTTTCTGGTGATAATTTTCCCTATATTGATTATCTTGAATCCTATTATGTATAGGCATTGTTTGAGGAGGCAATCTGCTAGCCCCAGAATGCAGCAGCAAGAGCCAGCCAAGAGGGTATCTGAATTTGAAGATATAGCGAGGCAATACGACAGTCTAGCTCGTGCTCAGGAAGATCTTGCTCCTCCCTTGGAACACAAATCTTGCTGCTCAAAGAGAACTTCTCTTGGAAGACCGTTGCGCAGAGCAGCCGGGAGGGTGCAGTCCTACAAACAAGTCCCTCTTAATGTCAAGATGAGAAGATCAGATTGAGCCCTCCACTTGTCATCCTCTCTGGACATGTTTAAGTAGCAGTTAGCACATGTATTGCTGTTGTACTCAGTAAATGACCTGGTAAATCATCTGTAAAATGAAAGTTGGCTTTTCTTTTCATTCCTATAGCATTACAACACAATTTTTTTGAGTGACAAGGGAAACTCATAGCCTGCCTTATGACCCTAGCTGGTAAAAGACTACAAGGAGGTAAACGAGCCTAGGCTGACCGGCTCAAACTAGTATTACAACACATTTGAGTCTATAGGTAGTGGCATAGGTTGAAATGTAATCAAGCTCTAATCTTTACAAGTTTATACCACTTTGTTCATATTTCTCTGCTTGCTGCTTCTTCTTCAAAATTCACTAATAGAATTCATGTCACCATCTCTGCAACTCCAGAAGGGCATGCAGAAGAAGCAGGTGCTCCTTGTATCTGTCTTGTATTATAAGATTTGCACCTCAAGCATTTGTGACCCAAGATGTGGAATTGCACCTTAGATACTTCCCCACAGTCATTGCATAGTATCCACACCTAACCATATTGTGAATACCATCAAAATAATATTAAGTTATGGCAACCTAATCTTAGTTATCAAACATCAGTTCTCTCCACTTACCATCTTGTCCTTGTACATTTCCGGCATTGGAGTTGAAGCAACCTGCAGCATATCATGACAAACAAATCAATTCTTGAACATGCAACATTTTTTTTTAAGTGACGAGGGAAACCCACAGTCACTACCCAATGGTGTGCACTGGGTAAACCCCACCTAGTGACCCTAACTAGCAAAGGACCACAAGGTGGTAAATCAACTTAGATTGCTCATAGCTGAGCGGCTCAAACTAAGGCCAATAGGACGCTCCTTTTGGAAGTCGAACTTGTAACTTTGTGGTTACCAAGCCAACAACATGTTACCCCCCACATGCCACCATATTTGTACTATATTTCCTTTACTATGACAGTTCATACCTCTTCATCAAGTTTTTCCCAACACTCTGACATATCACAGATGGATTTTGAGCAAATAGGGCATGAATACTGGTAGTGAGACTGCATCTCCTTGAGGCATTCCAAATGTATTGTATGTCCGCATTGTAGAACAGTGATATCATTTATTGTATCAAACAGAAACTGCAAATGCAATTTCAAACCAATGTAAGAAACTGGCTATTCTTTTTGTCGTTTTCCATTGCATTTAGATGTTTTCAATTTACCTCAAAGCAAACCGGGCAATTGTGATGCATAGCTCTTTCAATGCAGTGATGTGCATCCTTGATCAAATTAGAATAACAACATCCTACACCATGTAGGTCCGAAAACGTGAAAACCAACAGACACTCACTCAAAAAATCACAAAATTTGCATAGCCAAAGCTTTTAAATTTACAATGGAATTGGGTAAACTCACCACACTTGTTGCAGTGGAAAAAGTTCTCCTTGCCACCAGTTCTGTAAAAGCAGATTATCCATCAAAAAGTTTTGAAGGCCAAGAATAAACAAAATAAGGGCATGAACAGCTATTGATATAAGCTGAGAATCTCACCTACATATTCCACATTCATCACAGTGGTACTGTTTCTTTGAGATCTGAATGCATGGAGGTATGATCATGTTAGGAATCATAGACACATTGAAACAGAAAATATGGCTTTTTGAGAAAATCAAAGCTTACATCATCATCAAAAAATTTGCATTTCTGGCAGAAGTATTTTCCCATGCATGCTCCACATTGTATACAACTTTGTTGAACCTGTCAAGTAGACAACACAAGTAAAGCAAAATCCTTAAAAAACCTTTTCCCCGGTTTCAATCAATCCTGTAACAGAAAAATGTTTAGGGACTCACATCTTGTTCTGTTCTGCAGAGGGAACATATGACCTGAAATCGCATCAAAGAGACAAAATCAGAGAAGGATATTATGGAAATAAAGAAGATAGAGAATGAAGTCCTGTCATTTAAGAATTTGTCAATTGCATATTAAACTCAACTGAACTTTTTCACTTTCTTTCCACATCAGTTATTCACTATTACAAATTGTGTCTTAACTTTGCATTTCAGGTTCTATAGTATTTATCATCAGAATGGCAGAATCATTACATTTCAAAAACTTCCAAATTGGGGACAACCCCGACCTAATTGTTCAGGATGTTAGCTTGATAATCACAAGTTCAACTCCCAGCAATACAGCCTATTTACCTTCTTGATTTTATTCGATCATTATGGGCAACCTAGGCCTTTGCCGGCTAAGATCACCAAGCAGAATTTACCCGGTACACCCTCAAATAGTGGATGTGGATTTCCTCATCACCCAAAAAAAAAAAAAATTCCAAATTAAACAAAGCTTACCTTTTCAACTTCATGGCGAGGAATATTATGTCGATAGAGGGGATCAATTTCCAAAGCGTTCTGTGCAAAGGCAAATATACTCAATTCAAGTATTCCACATCTGAAACATATCACCATAAGAACCCAAAACGAAGATATATCAAACACCTCACCTTAGCTTCATTGTGGCAGTGCCTGCAATCAAAAACCTCGTCGCAACAGGGTGCTCTGATCTTGCACCCCCTTCTGTAATGCTTGCACCTGACATAAACCAACCCCATTGAGGAATTTTAACAAACACATCAACGGCATAATAAACATCCAGGACACACAAAAATCAATCCAAATACGCCGCATTTATTCAAGAAACAAAATATTCTGTAAATTAATACCCATAATTTCCAGATGATTCAGACCCAGAAGGTGCATCTTCAAATCTAGAATCCATTCTTTCTTTCTTTCTTTCTTCCGCGATGAGCTATTTCAATCCTGAGAAATGTTGCGTTTAAATTTGAACAGATGAATGGACGTGGCACATGATCTTATATATGTACCCCTTATATATGGCGGGAAAATGACGAAAGGTTTGGATAATTACGAGAAAACCTACGGCCATTTTCGGGTTTAGAAGATGAAAATATCGTTTTTTTTTAAAACGACAAAACTGCTACAGACATTCATCGGGGCTTGACGCGCATTAGATTTTGGATAAGTATGGAACACGGTGACTTGGCACCACGTCGTCGGAGCTGAAGAAAATCTCCATCGAAGATACGTGGCGAATAACTAGTGGTTGATTCCCTGGAGATAATTTCAAACCTATAAATATCCGGCAGTGTTTACCTGGTCATCAGAAATTCAGAATTCCAGAACTGTAGAAAGAATAAGAAATATCCAAACCCAAAAACTTTTTTTTTTTTGTGATAATTAAGGAAAGTTGCTACATAGCTCTGACGGTGGAGGTCGGTTCAGAATTCAGTCTGCAATGATCTAATGGTATGTTTGGTAGGATGAAATTGTAATTTTATTCCTATCACACTTAATTGAGTTGCAATTTCATAGTTTGGTTGGAAAAGAATTGCAATTTCATGGTTTGGTTAAAAAAGAATTACAATTTCACGGATTTATAATTCCCTCTAACCATGGAATTGTAATTCCTAGTGTCCCCTAGAAATTATAATTCCACACTTTTGAGAATTGTAATTCGATTATAGATTACCATTTTATCCTTCTTATGATTATTATATAATATATAAGAACATGTCTTTATTCACTTTTTCTCTTTCGAAAGCTAATCATTCTATTTATTCCTACCAAATAATATAATTTAAATTTTCACTTTATTCTTTTTCCATGGAATTACAATTCATTTTCCCTCTCAATTTCCTCATTTCAACCAAACGCCATGTAAGTTCTAGAAATTATCTCTTCCCCCAAGGCTAAGGTTCTTATCTGGCAAGCGTGATGCAACGTTCTGCCCACAACTGACAACCTAAAAAGGAGAAAGGGGGACTGCCCTTTGATTTGCAAAATGTGCATTAAGGATGTAGAGACTACGTATCATATTTTTATAAATTGTGAGGTGGCTAAATCTTGATGGAACAACATTAATGGGTGTGTCGTAGATGTTGACTGTCATTTTGATGAGTGGGTTAGTAAAAATATAGAAAGCCTCAAGTCATACGATTATACGATTTATGTCTGCTTTTAAGTAAGTGTTAGAGGATCTGGGGTGTAAGGAACCAGAAGGTTTGGGACAACAGCACTGTGCAGCAAGGCAAAATCTTGGAGGAAGCTAAAATCTATCTGGATGCCTGGAGGAATCTTCACTGCAATGCCACAGTCCCATTTCTAGAAAATGATTTCTAGAAAAATGACTCATTTTTCAAAAAAATATTTTAATTTTCTAGTGTTTAGGCTATAAAACTAAATTTTTCTGTTTAATTGAAAATTAAAAAATTATATTTTGTTATGTTAGGTTCATTTTCTTGAAAATGAACATATTATTTGTTATATAATAAAAATAATAATAATAATAATAATAAGTGGTGGTGGTTGTAATAATAATAATTCTAAAACTATAGCTTGAAGAGAGATTAAAAAAAAAAAAAAAAAAAAAAAAAAAAAAAAAAAAAAAAAAAAAAAAAAAAAAAAAATAAAAAA
>NC_044922.1:16183148-16193334 GCF_003576645.1 Ipomoea triloba
AAAAAAAAAAAAAAAAAAAAAAAAGAAGAAAAAAGGAGAGAGACGAGAATATAAAGAATCTGAAAAATATTTTCCAACTAAAAATCTATGAAGACAGTTACTGTCAAATTGAGATTTTTTTTTTTCTGTAACGAATACTTTCCTTTGGCTTTTTTTTTATACCCACAAACGGAAAAATCTAAAGTTAACTTCCGAAAGTCATTTTTCGGATTCCATAAGGACCCTAAATTGATTATTTTACACATTAAAAGACTATATTTACAACACAATAAAACAATTGAGAACCACATTATATTCACTAGGTGGTGTTTAGTTCACGATTTTTGTATCCGGTCTATTATCATATTTGATACATGTTACCATGTTTGTATAGTATGTCTATTTTTATTATCCTACTAATAAATTCAAATCATTTAGTAATAAAAAAATCCATTACACTTCTCATCCCAAACTTTTGAACACTAAAATCAAAAAGAAAAGGAAGAAAAAACAAATAAAAAAGTCATTGTGACATTGTCCATTCATTCCATCTTAAAATTATATATATGTAGACTTCCTTCCTATTTACAACGTAACAAATAGACTTTCTTCTACATAAATGCATTACAATTTACCAAATATTTTATTTCAACTATGATTTCATTTCTAATTTTTGAACCAAACACCCCTTGAATTCTATAATAGAAAACAATTATTGACAGATAAAAAATGTAATTAAGTAACTCGCGCGGACGTAATTACCTCAATGGTTCAGTAAGCAGTATTTGAAGAAAGAGAAGAGAAATGTAATTAAGTAGTTATTTTTATATTCACAAAGTTGACTTAAATTAATCATTGGACAATTAACTACATATATGGTAGTGATTAGTAGTATAAATGTATAATTATATTCGTATGAGGCAAACCTGTGGAAAACCGATGCTACAGTGTTTAATAATGTTGTCCAAACCAGAGTGGCACACGTAGTACATACTGTGTTTTTCAACACCTGCGTGCATGCATTAATCTTGCCTATGTTATGTAATATGCATAATTCTTTTTAATTTTCCTTATTGAATTTGGAAGAAAAATTCATATGTCACGTTAGGAGTATATTTTTATCAATTTAATTCTCAAATATGTCAATATTTGAAATTATTACAAACAACTTCTATTTTCATGACATTATTACTGAAAACTCTTTTTCTTTTTTAAATATAGAAGAGAAAATAAAATTTTTGAACAAGAATTACTAAATTACACCAACAAAATCAACAAAAAATCATCGGGTTGAAATGCTTCGGACCTTCGATCTCCAACCATGTCAAATTGAGGGTTACTGAACAAAAATCTGGTTCAATAATACCTTTCTAACCGTGTATGTGATAAAAAAAAAAAAAAGTAGTGGGTAATTTTGTCCGTTGAAAAAAAATGACTATTAATTACCAGCCTTGAGAACGTATCTAATCAATTAGGGCCCCTATATACCCCGACAATAGTGGCAATGCCCTCGCACCTAGGGCCCCTATACCCTGGCCTAACACGTCTAATAGCATAATGTGTTAGACTGAGTATTAGTTGTTAGTCCTGAGTCCTAGTCTTTAGCCTATTGTGTAGAGTAGGAGTATTGTATTATTATCTGTAAACCATTCTTTGTGTAATTCAATAATATTCAAACTCTCATTCAATATTTTCTCCCATTTTCTCTCCTCACTCACCGATGGCAGGTAACGACTCTGAGCGTACCCTCTCTGCGGTAGCCATACTGGCGCCGACCACCGTCACCACCCCAAACTCCCTCACCTCTGCTCATCACTTCGTGTCGATCAAACTGACGACACGAAACTATCTCTTCTAGCGTACCCAGGTTGCGCCATTTCTCAAAAGCCAAGGCCTACTGGGCTACGTCGACGGCACCATGCCATGTCTGCTGGCGACGATAAACTCTACATCCGGCAACACTGGGAGCACGTCGGATGAGGCCTCCTCCACTGCTGCTAATCCGGCGTTCGCTAGCTGGGTCCAACAGGACTAGTCCATCTTGTCGATGCTGGTTGCGTCTCTCTCCGAGGAGGTATGTACCTCGCCGTCGACCGCTCCACAGCGAGAGAGGTCTGGAGTTCCATTGAAGCGGCCATCAGTTCCTCCACCCGCGCACGTTGCCTGAATCTTCTCGCACACTTCCAGTCGCTCCGGCTAGGCGATTCCACACCGGCGAAATATCTCGGCCGCACCCAACTCCTCTTCGAAGACTTAGCCTTGGCGGGTCGCCCGGTCTCCCTCGACGAGAAAAACCTCTACGTGTTTAGAGGGCCCCGGCCATAGTTCAGGGCCATGGCGGCGTCGCTCGTCGTCTCAAGTAACCAGTGTCGACTACTGTTTTCCTTTGCAGTCTCACGGGGATGGACTCTATGGCAACTTGACGTCCATAACGCGTTTCTGAACGGACACTTAGCTGAAACTGTGTTTATGCGGCAGCCCCCCCAGCTACAAGGATCTAGCTCATCCCAATCACGTGTGCCATCTTCAGCGCTCCTTGTATGGCCTCAAATAAGCTCCCCCGGCGTGGTTCAAAAACCTTCATGATTTTTTACTTGCCACAGGTTTCTCGACTTCAAAGACTGATGTATCGGTATTTCAATATTCGACCGGTTCATCTAAGGTATTTTTACTTGTCTATGTTGACGATATTATTATGATGGGGATGATCCTGCGCTGATTGACACCCTGCTACAACGTCTGTTGACCGCTTATAAGATAAGGGATCTAGAGGCTCTGGGATTCTTCCTCAATACTGAGACTTTATTGGTTCATGGAAGTTCGATTCTATCACAACGCCGCTATGTGGGTGACTTATTGAAATGGGCTGGAATGATTGACTATAAGCCCCTTACAACGCCCGTGTTCGTCACAAAGGTAGTTATACCGACTGATGATATTTTTGACAACCCGACACAGTATAGACGCTTAGTTGGGCGCTCTAGTACTTGACTATAACGCGCCCAAACCTATCTTATTCAGTGAACTGCTTATGCCAGTTTATGAATGCACCTATGGTTGAGCATTGGGGTCTTCTAAAACGGGTCTTACGATATGTTAATGGCACGATGGATTACGGACTGCGCATGACCTCGTCACTTTCGGCTGCTATTCACGCCTTCTCTGACTCAGATTGGGCTAGGTGTCCTACTGATCACAAGTCAACAAGTGGGTATGTCGTCTTTCTTTGTTCCAACCTGGTTTCGTGGGTGTCACGCAAGCAGCGCACGGTGGCCCATTCCTCCACTGAGACTGAGTATACAGGGCTGGCTGACGTATCTGCTGAGGTTACATGTGTAGTCTCGTTACTACAAGAACTGGGATTGTATTCCAGCCGGCCAGCTACGCTCTGGTGTGACAATCTCGGCGCGACCTATATACATGTGCGCTAACCCGGTGTTTCACGCTAGAACCAAGCATGTTGAAATAGACTACCACTTCGTCCATAATAAGGTCGCTTCTGGGGACTTTCGGGTTAATTTTGTGTCTACAAAGGATCAGTTGGCTAACATCTTCACCAAGCCGCTACCATCGACTCGCTTCTCTGCTCTGCGGGACAAGCTCAATGTTGTAGCCCTCCAACCTTGTACTTGAGGGGGTGTGTTAGACTGAGTATTAGTTGTTAGTCCTGAGTCCTAGTCTTTAGCCTATTGTCTAGAGTAGGAGTATTGTATTATTATTTGTAAACCATTCTTTGTGTAATTCAATAATATTCAAACTCTCATTTAATGAAGGAATAAATTAAAAGGACGTTTAGAAGTTGGTTATAACTTTCACACTATGACTATCAAAACTCGATCTTGCGTCATTATTTATAATTTATTACTTAGAAATCAGCTTAGCTACCCGTGCAGACATCCAATCGCATTCCAAACATGCTATTAGGTCATAATATCTAGCCCACAGTTTAATTTTGCCACCGCTATTAAATAGCAGTTTTTTTGTTTTATAATATGATTGAGGAAGATTTCATGCCATTTTATCAATAAAATAAAACATTTTTGAGCAACGGAAAGTTTTAAATAACAATAAAATTTTGAGAGATTGGAGAATCCAAATCGAACTAAAAATCCAATACACAATTCATTGCTACGTTCTTTTAGTTGTTTAGGCAGTCCAATAATTAAGCATAATAAAACTTTTATTAATTATATTATATTGTTTGCAATTACCTGCTCTTTGAATAGTACTTGTATATGGACTATATTATTTAATATTAAAAGGAATATTATAATTAAGCAACTTCCAATTGAAAGCTACTATGTCGTTAATAGGCACTAACAAGAGTGTTTTGCAGGCGTCACTTATATTGTTTTATTATCATTAATCTTATTGTAAGCAGAAGGAATCATAGGTTGTTTCACACTCAAACACTATATATATATATATATATATATATATATATATATATATATAGGGTAGGGTTCCAGTGAGACCACTTGCTTAGGTAAGATCGTGAGATCACATCTTGTGCATCCATTTAATTTTTTTTAATGGTCTAGATTGATTGACACACACACACTTTGTTCGCACACATTTAATCACGGTTCGCACACACTTCAACTTGGAATCTTAATCAATCTAAACCATTAAAAATTTTTGAGATCAAATCTTGTACATCAATCACCTTTTGCACACATTTAATCACCGTTTGCACACATTTAATCACCATTAGCACACATTTTATTACCGTTCGCACACACTTCAACTTAGCATCTTAAATCAATCTAGACCATTAAATTATTAAATGGATGCACAAGATCTGATCTCACGATCTTACCTGAACAAGTGATCTCATATGATCCTAACTCTCTGTCTATATATATATATATATATATATATATATATATATATATATATACAATTTTATTTTTCATAAATTAATTTAGTGTAAGCAAATAAAATGTATATATTCCATTATTCCATATATAGAGAGTTCTAGAAGCTAAGGGTCAACATGAGAAATAATTATATTGGTTCTTCTTTTGGTGAATCAAATAGTAAATATGGTAGTAAAATAAATGGAAAATTCATATTTTGTTCCTTCAATTGTTTTGCAACTATTAATTTAGTACCTAATTTTTAATCTGGTCGAATTGACCCTCCAATTGTTTTAAATTTTGTCAATTAAGTTCCCTAACCATTATTCCATTAGTTAGTCGTAGTTATCAAAATAGTGGATATGAAATTTAATTGACAAAATTTAAAACAATTGGAGGGTCAATTCAACTAAATTGACAATTCCAAAACAATTGATGGGTCAAAACAATGGTTTTCCCTAAAATAAAGCAAAGTATTTTGGGTGATGATAAAAATTCTTAACCACTACTCAATTCAAGGGTATGCACGGAGTAAATCCCGTATTGTAACTCTAACCAACACAGAATTTTAAGGAGGTAAATTTGCTTAGGTTGCTAACAAATTGAATATTTTAATTATAAGGTTTCTATTGCTTTGTGTTCTATATCCTGCTTGATAATGAACATTTTATTTAGAGTTGTATTTTACTTTTAAAAAGTAGGAGAAATTATACAAACTCAAACTTTAACTAGGCAATAAACAACACTTTTTTTTTTTTTTGAAAGCGGCAATAAACAACTCTTATTAATGCAATTTTGATACCAAAGATACACACACAAACCTTAACTACATAAAGCACAAAAACTAGCTCATGAGTATAGATTTGACCAATTAAGTCTTATATGTTGAGTATCCATCAATAGTCGATGTAAGGACACATAAAAGATTGGAAATGAGATTTTCAATCCATAATCAGTTGCGGGTGTAATGTAAATTTTAGATGTAGTGTAGATTCAGTCTTAAATTCTTAGTAAATTTGACGAATTTGGTTATTAAAATTGTGAACCCCTAATCCACCACCTTATTAGCAATTTAAAGATTAAATTTATAACGCAAATAACAAATGGATTGGCGGTTAAATTTACACTACATTCACAACTAACTAAAATATCGTGGTCAAAGATTTTGTGGTCTAGTGGCACCCGGTTACACCCCACATGGGAGGGGTGAGTTCGAGTCTCAATGAGACAATATTAGCTCTTTGTGCTTCATTTAGTTGAGAAAATAGATATGAACAGAGTCAATAAAACTAAAATATCATGATTTTACGAAATACAACTATTTCAAACATAGTTGTTTTATATTTTCAAGGAATACCAATACAATGATAAATGATGTTATTGGGCACAATCCACCATGGCAATACCTTAACAAGATAGTTTAACTTAATTAATTGCATGAATATACTAACCTAACAGAGAATCTATGATCACAATTATGTTTATTTACAAACTAAAGTTAGGTCAATTGTAGTTCCCCTTGCCACTTTTTTTTGTCGGCAAAGCTATATATATCAACTTCCTAATTAGGGTTTTAATATTAACTCTCTAGCAAACCGAAACCATATTCGATTCCGTTCACACCTATGAACACATAAAATAATTCTCTTCGCCGTCTATAAATCCTCAACGTAACAGAGACCTCTCACCATCAACTCCCCCTCACAACAAGCCAAACAAATCACCAACCAATCCAAAAAAAAAATAAAAATGGACAACGTTAATATTCCTCAGGGAAACGACGACAGGGATTTGGGGTTGATAGATTTCATGGACGAAGAGAATTTGGAGCAGTTCATTGATCTGATAAGGGGAGAGAATGAAGAACCAATGGGTGCCATGTTCTTCCAGCAGAGCTATGGCGGTTGTGAGAACATTTCTGGGTATTTAGCTGACGATAATTTGTTCGACTACGACAACGTGGGTAGTTACAAGTTAAGCAGCGCCAATGTTTCCGGAGATGTCGGGAATATCCTTCCCACAGGGGAGAATGATGCCGGCGAAGTCTCGTCGGAAACCACGCCGGAGAAAAAGGGCACCAAGGCTGATCGGTCCAAAACTCTGGTTTGTGAACGGAAAAGGAGAGGTAGAATGAAGGAAATGCTCTACTCTCTTCGTTCCTTAGTTCCCAACATCACCAAGGTGTGTTCTAAACTTCTAATTAAATCCCCACTTATAAGAAAAATTGCTCTTTTCGATCATAAGTTATAGAATAATTATAAGATTCCTCCATACCTGTTAGTCCTTAATTATAATTGATGTTGCAAATTTCTATTATGTGACAAATTTCGTCCTTTTTCTCTACCAAAACATTAGGTGTCGGACAAAATTTGCAACGTCAATTATATCTCAAGAATGAGAAGTGAGCACGACATGTTAAAAGAAAAAAAAAGACTAAATTTACAACATCAATTATAACTTAGGAACAAGAAGTGAGCAGCAAGTAATAATGAATTCTATTGTTACTCTATTATAACTTAGGAACAAAAAGTGTAATTTTCTCGTCTTAATATTGCTTTGGTAAAACATTAATATTGTATGCGATACCATTATAACTTGTTCGGGCATGTGCATACAGATGGACAAGGCCTCTATAATAGGGGACGCTGTATTATACGTACAAGACCTACAAATGCAAACCAAGAAACTCAAGGCGGAAATAGCAAATCTGGAGTCATCCACCACTAAAACAGACAAATACGAGGGAGGGACGTTTCTGGGTGGCAAGAAAACAAATTTCACAAATCCACTCCCAATACTAAAGAAAATATTTAAGGTAATTTTGATCCAATTTTTGAATCAAACCTCGTATAATGTCTCGATGTTGAGTATATAATATATAAACATAAATTTTCATCCAACCATGTTTAAACTTTTAGTTAGGATGAATCACATGTTTCAATTTGGTATCAGTTCCACATCACTCGATATAAAAAAAAATACTTTATGGTCATATATAATATATAAACATAAATATTCAATATAACTATTAGTTAAGGCTTTTAGTTAAGATAAATCACATTATTCAGTTATCTCATAGACATATAAGAGCATCCCAGTTAGGCATAGTTTTTGAGAAATTTTTGCAAAGATGACTAGGAGATAAAACATGGGAGATAGAAGGGAAAGAACCAAAAAAAAAAAAATAGCAAAGGAAATAACGTGCCCACACCACGCACCCAGCTGGGCGCTTTGGTTGTGCCTCACACGAATCAGCAAGACCTTTTTCATATTTGGTGGGGTCCACTTTAAAATAAAAAAACTCAAATTCTTGTAGGAGAACCTCAAAAATCACCTAAAAATCATTTATTGCGGATGCCCTAAAACGAAAATTAAATAAATGTGCAGATGGACGTATTTCAAGTGGAGGAAACCGGGTTTTACGTGAGAATAGTGAGCAGCAAAGGGCAACAGGTTGCAGCCTCACTCTATAAGGCTGTGGACTCTCTTGCTAGTCTTTTCATCTCCAGCTCAAACCTAGCAACCACCTCTCACAATTATGTCTTCACGTTTACTTTTACAGTAAGTTTTAATCAATAATTATATTTGTCATTTTCGACATTTAATTAATAGAAAATACGTCCTATCTTTATTAAATATATAAACGGATAATAAGATCGCACATTTATTATTTACAAACAGGTCAGAGAATGCGAGTCCGATATCAACTTGCCAAATTTGAAGCTGTGGATCGCTAGTGCCTTTCTTAATCAAGGATTTGGCTTCGAGGCATCACTTTCATAGTCTTCATGTGCTTAGTTTTAATTCGTTTGCGTACGTAAATTGTACATTTTTTCTTCACTTAATTAATATTTTTTTTTCTATTATAATTACTTCTCAAGATTTTTTTACTTTATCACAAGAGATGACTTTTGTTAACTTCGATTATATAATGAATTCTGAATTCTACTCAACCAAGCACATAGATAGATTTGGTTCATCCGGTCCAATTTGCATATAAAGTAATATATATACTTTAAATGGCGGCTGTGGATGTGGTTTTGGTATAATGTACAACTTTTTGTAATTAAAAATAGGGTAATATAATAATACAAATTTTTTTGTATTATAAAAACTCTGTTATCACTATCTGAGGATGCTCTATGGGTAAAGTTCACCTTGTAATCCTAATCAACGAACAATCACAATGATGTAAATTATCTTAGGTTATTCATAACTGACCAATTCAAATCGAGAAGCTAAGGCTAATAGTGTACAACTGTACAATTCTAATAGTAAAAGTTTGTTATGATGTGGCATGTAAAGCAAAAACTTATGTGAGACCGCCTCGCATATCATTGTCCATGAGACGCGTCGAGTTAAGATGAATATGTAATATTTTATACTAGAATATGTAATAATTATGAGAAATAAAATTTTATTACTTATATAAGAGAAAGTGTAATACTTTTAAAGAAAAAATGTAATACCTTTACATTTTGATTTAAAAGTGTATTATATATTATATATTTCTTTAAAAATATTACACTTTTTTCCTTTATAAGTAACAAATATTTTACTTTTGATTAATATTACATTTCTTAATATAAGTATTACATTCTCATCTTGACCCAATACTTCTAACGTATCCTATCACAGGAGAGTCATCCGGCATGTAACAATAATTTAAATGTCCACTTAAGCAGTTTTTGAGTTGATAAACTTGATATATAACTAATTAATCAAGGTTTTGGCTTCGAGGCATCACTTTCATAGTCTGCATGTATGTGCTTAGTTTATTTTAATTTTTGCCGGCGTACACAAATTGTACTTTTTTAACACTTAATTAATAAATTTCTCTATAATAATAGCGCGCGTCTCAATAATTTCTTTTTTACTTTATCACAAAAGATGATTTATGTCAACTTTGGGGCATTCTTGGGTCTAATTAAAGAATTAATTTGATAATTATAAGATTTTAAGTTTGATTCTCAACGTAAGCTGTTGATTTTCAAAAAAAACAAAAAAATGTAAGTTGTTGGTTTTGACCCAACTCAACCTGACCTTGTATTCTCATGGCGAATATCACGTTTGAAGATATGAGATCGTTTCAACTCAAATAGCAACAATTAACTTCACCGTAAATCAAAGTTATTTTAACCTCATTTATATATTTAATTTTGAATACTACTCAACCAATCACCTAGATTTTGGTTCATCCGGTCCGTCCAATGGCATATATATCAAGTAATATATACTTTTAGTGGCTGAAGTGAATGTGGTTTTGGTGTAATGTGTAACCTTTTGTAATTAAAAATGGGGTAATATAATGTTGTCAAAAAATAATAATAATAATAAAGTGGGGGGAC
>NC_044922.1:16193800-16236260 GCF_003576645.1 Ipomoea triloba
GGGGGGGGGGGGGGGGGGGGGGGGGGGTAATATTATGGTACCAAATTTTAATAGTAAAGTTTGTTATGGTGTGACGTGATATAATTACTTAAATGTTTAATTAAGAGATTTTTCGTGGCATGTTGAGAACTAATTAATTAGAATGTGATCTGAGCATGTGGAATGAAGTCTAAGTTGATAGCTAGTCGGAATGAGTGTTGGACTACAAATTTATGTTTATGTATTATATGTTCAATGTACCGTCTCACGTGTGCGAGCAACACATGGACTATAATATTTTTATATTGAGTGACACAAAGATTCGAATCCATTACTTTAATTTAATTTGTACATAGGATTTGTTTTAATACCAAATTGAAGGGTATGCACCGTTTCAAGTAACTAAACTCTAATTTGATAATTGTATTTCATATTTATGTTTATATATTATGTATATTTAGCATTGGGAGTTGACACGACCTTATTTTGTCTAATGATTTATATTATTATATTTTTATTAAAATATATTGAATTGTTGTTATTAAAAACAAAAGTAATACTTATCGTACGTGTTGTATTAAAGCTTATAAAATAGTTTTAAAAAGTGGCTCTTTAAAAAAAAAAAAATCAATCAAAAGAAAATAGTACACAAAACTAAAACTAAAAGGGAAATTATGATAAACACATCATAGTGTGAGTCTCATTATACCAAAAGCATCCAAAAACAACCTTATATATAATGTTTTCTGCAAGATGATCGACATTTAATTATCTCCATATATGGGTGTTTAGCAAATAGTTGTTAACTGATAGCACATTGACTTAGCTGATAGTTGTTAGCGAATTAAATTAACGTGTTTGACCAGCTAATGGCATTAGCTGGTTGTAGAAAAATGTTTGGTAAATTAGTTGTTAGTTGATACTTAATTACATGTAAAATGACATTTAAGAGTATGAGTGTATTATGTTATTTTAACCTATAATAGTACTAAAAAAACCTATAATAATAATAATAATAATAACAATAATAATAATAATAATAATAATAATAATAATTGTGAATAAAAGAAATCTTTGAGAAAAAGCACTCTTATAATCAAAGTTTTTTTTTCTTTTTACAGTACATAGTTCAAGATCTAGTTCATATGATCTTATTGTAAAAAGTTGTATTTGTATTAGATTGAGTGTGTACTATAGAAAGACTTAGTTCAGAAGTGAAATTATGTAATGTAGATATGTAATATAATATGAAGCAATTTAAGAAGCGCCAAAAAAAGTACACAGTTGAATTTGATAACGCAGTTGGAGAACACCTCATAATCTGCGGAGCCACGCTCAAAAACTTTTTCACTTAAGCTTAACCCGCTGGTTTTACAATTACAAGGTTCAATGAATTACAAAACTAGATCTACCACATATTTAAACATTAACCTTATAAAACAACTATATGAAAAAGTTACACGTACAGTTTGAACTAATTCTACCAATTAAACAAACTGTAACCAACTTGGATTTTAACACAACTTGTACTGATATAACTTGGAGCTGATTTCTCCAGTTAGGACATCAACCTTTCCCTGTATTGAAGTTTTTTCGCAGCACCTTTCTGACTATATATATGTATTTGAAACACAGAAATTTCGATTATCTTCATAATGAATGAGCCTATTTATAGTATTGAGATAATTTCTTTTCTCCTTAAGTTGCGCACGCATTTCGCCATGATGTACCAGTTGTTATACTGTGGACCATGGTCCACAATGCACTGTGGAACATAGGTCATGGCTGATACTGCAGTTGTGTTAAACTGATACTGCAGTTGTGTTGAACGGATACTGCAGTTGTGTTGAAAAGATACTGCGGTTGTGTTGAAAGGAAACTGCAATTACGCGGAACAGAGGTCGTTCATCCATTCAACACAATTGCAGTATCCATTCAATACAACTGTAGTATCCGTTCAACACAACTGCAGTATCAGTTCAACACAACTGCATTTACAGACGGATGAAATGGCCTCTGTTCCGCTACGCGGAACAGAAGCCGTTCATCCATTCAACACAACCGCAGTATCTTTTCAACACAGCTGCAGTATCCGTTCAACACAACTGCAGTATCAACCGTGACCACGGTTCACAATGCATTGTGGACCATGGTCCACCGTATAATTTGCGATAATGTACCATTTTTGCACATGATCACATATGTCTTCTTTGCAAATGTTGCCACGTTTCCTTCTTATGCGCCATTTCTTGATTTGCCATTCATAATCCAATTCATTCATTCCCTTTTAATTTGCTTTCCTTCCCTTGCCACATACATGCATGCATATTTCATTTTTCTAAACATTTTTTGCATTTCATTTCTCATTTTGAGCCATAATAACATATGCATGCATTGCATCACGCCACATGTACAATTTGTACATAATATGCATGCATTAATTCCCTTCTCAACTTTGTTTGATTTTATATGCCAAATCATTATACGTAACATATCTATATACATAGTATATTACTAACAAAAAGGACGAAGATTAAAGACCAAGCGTGAACAGATAAGAAGACTAGTTCAAGTTGAAATCCAAGACAGTTATCTTGTTAGAGCAAAATCTGGAAGGATTCTTATAAATGCCCTTCATCTATATGCAAATAAGATTGATGATTTCTAGACATACTACTCTGGATATCCAATATTCCTTCAAAGGCATATCTCTGAGATTAAACGGAGCAACTTGATGAATTTGATTCAACTCAAGTTGATTTATGCTTGATGAATAAGGGTTGTCAACCACAATAGTAATTCGATTGGGAAATCTTGCACCATCTCTTCAAGAAACTTCAACACGTACGGTTCGAAGGTTGAGGACAGTGGCAACTTGCAATGTTCACTCTTAACCGATTTGTTTGGTAATAACGTTCAATTGGTTAATGAATGAAGAGTTGGGCTAACCATATTGTGGTGCTCCATATGTAGGAATGATTATTTTGAACTGGGTTACCAAACATGTGTTCTTGTGCATGCTTTACTCTCTTAATTTTATCTTTCCATGTTAAAGTCTCTCTGCACCACGATTTGAACTAGTTCATCGACTGTGTCAATTTAGTCTAGTACGCATCTCTATTGACTTGGCTATTTACACTTAAGTTTGTTTGGAGTTACTACATATGCAAAACAACAACAACAACAACAATATAGAATTTATATGAAAAAAAAACATACCTAAGTCCATGAACACTAATCAGTAATCACATGTCCTGTTCCTAATTACCACTATTGCAAAAATCACCGCTTATGCACCCGCCTAGGCGCTAGGCGCTCCTAGACCGAGGTGAATTGCTCCCTAGGCGTCCGCCTAGCGCCTAACTTGGCCGACTAGGCCGAGTTGGCGACCGATTGGGCCGAATTTGGTCGAGTTAACTCGCCCACCGTAACTCGGCAAAGTTAGTCGAGTTAACTCGAGCGAGTCGGCCTTGTTAATTTTATTATTACATTTATATATATTTAAATTTATTTATTTATATAAGTAAGAGAAGTAAGAGATATATACATAATATATATAATATAATATATGACATACACCCACACACATGAATTAATTTTTTGTTTTTATAAGTCGCCGCCTAGACCGCTTAGGCTCTAGGCGTTAGTCTATCGTCCGACTAGCGCCTAGCGCCTACTGCAACCATGCTAATTACCTTCATGGTACTAGACAACAGGCTCAAGCACCCTGTTGCCTAGTACCATGAAGAGACAATGAAAGTAACGGGACTGCTGAACCCGTCTACACAGTCTCATTGTATTTTTTAAAAATATATTAGCTAGGGGGTGTTTTTGAGAAAATAATTTATTTTCTCAAAATCTTATCAGAAAAGCTGCTTTGAGTAGTTTCTTAAATTTTTGTCTTTTAAAATAATAAGTTGTTACAAAAAGTTAATAAATCAAATGCTCATATTGATTGTACGTTTGACCAAGTCAGTCAAACAACTAATAGTAGTCAAACAAATCAAAGTTAGATGATAACTTATATTACCAAACAGGACCAATAATTTTGATTGTCAGTTCACAATGCAATATTAAAATTGATTTAAATGCCCAACCTTTTGTTGGTCAATTCACAATGCAATATTGAAAAAATTGATTTAAATGCCCAACCTTTTGTTGGTCAATTCACAATGCAATATTGAAATTGATTTAAATGCCCAACAATGCGATATTAAAATTGATTTAAATGCCCAACAATAATGTTTGGTCCAACTTCATATGTGCAGAGTGTGAGGCAGACCTACAAGTGATGAGTCTAAGCAATAAATTGGGACAATATAATTATGACAGATAATTTTGAGATTTACTTTTTTTGCCTTTATAGTAAGTAGGCGCCCCACCATGTGACCAAATCAGTGAAACATATATATCTTACTTTTCAGCATTAGATGTATTTTGGTACAAAACAGCAACATAAATCATATAAATACAAATTTGACCCTCCACTACTTGTCATTCATTCGTGGCCCCACTTACAGATTCCCCTTTATCTCTTCATCTGTTTCAGTCAACTTTCAAAATAATATTGAAACCGCTTTCTAGTTCTAGTCTTGTGATGAGCAAGATGGGGATATATTATTAGCTAATATTCATCATCTTCAATTAACAATAAGTTTAATTCCTTGAAAGTATTGTTTATTGGTCCTTTTTTATTTACATTGATCCACTATTAAAAATCTAAGTTAATTGACTTCATTGTGATCATTTACTGACTAAGATGCAAAATTATTTTTGCGCAAAACACATATTTAGTGGGCGTATTGAACTGGGTTTGAAAGGCTTGAGGATCTTCTTATGGCTATGCAGGATTAGGTTTAGAATAATTGAATGTCTCAATCAGGTTAAGATTACAAGAGAATATTTATACTAGCTACAGAGTTTGAATAGAAGTAGAACTAGTCTAAAATAGGAGTCCTAACATGCAGAAGATTCTCTGGAAAACAGTGTTGATATGGTCTCGTTAATGGTGATGAGTATCCATTCAGCTTGAGTTCGTGATTGGATAGTTGTCATTGTTTAGTTAAAACATAAATAAATTATATAGAGATTTATATTTTAATACTTTTGAAAATGGAATTCTTTTAAGCTCTAATACATTAACTTATGTATAAAATATGACAGGCAGAAACACATGCATATTATATAAATCATATTATATTTACTCTTGTTTACCTCTTTATCGTCTTATGTAGCAACTAATCATTATTGTTAGTAGTGAGATTTTCACTTTTTTGTTATCTACTATTTTCTTTCACATTCATTGTATTGACAATAAATAAATTCCAATATTAATTAATCACAAAGGTATACTACTTATGATTTTCTATGTTATACTCTCATGCCAAATATTATTTGTTATGTTTATTATTCTCCAGTTAAACTAATACTTCCCTGTTTATTTACTTATAAAATATTTTGTAATAATTTTTAAATTTGTCATTTTGTGCTTTTTTTTTAATACCACTGACTCTATTACAATGCAGTATTTGTTCATAACTACTTTCTCAACCTATTGAAGTATAAGAATCAATATTACCACCACTTCCCGTATAAAGAGAAGGGTTTGATGTCACTGGACCACAAGGTCCTTGGCTGTCATTTTGTGCTTAATTGCTTATTGTTTCAAACTTTTCTCACTTGCCAAGTAGTGTAAAGGACAAGAATAACCCGGCCTGATTTCGACTACCCTTTCGGACAATATGTATTGTTTTTCTCACCAACGTACGTAACTATTCAGTGGCCTTGTTGAATTTGCATTGGTTTGGCCGTTTGGGTAAACACTCCAATCAAGAAAAGGAAATATGCTAATTGGGTGATAATTCTAAGGTCAAATTCTACCATCTCTAAAGTTTTGTTGGTTTAGCCATAAACTTTTATAAAATAACTTAGCTTTTTAGTTGATATAAAAGAATTGGCAAAAACTTGTGTGAGACCGTCTCACCATGAGACGGATCGGGTCGGGTCAATATGCAACTATAACACTTATATGCACAAATGCCATACTTATATGCTCAAATGTAATACTAATCAAGAATAAAATTTTTGTTACTTATTAGGGTAAATATAATACTTTTAAGGAAAAATACAATAATTTTACATTTCGATTTAAAAGTATAACATTTTTCCTCAAAAATATTATATTTGCCCTTATAAGTGAAAGGTACTTGTCAACATTACTTATTATGAAAAATGTATTACTTTTTCTCTTAAGTAAGAGAAAATTGTATTTTTGATTAGTGTTATATTTGAGCATATAAGTGTGAGATTTGCACATATAAGTATGACATTTGCATGGTGTTTTAACCCGACCCGTCTCACGAATAAGGATCCGTGAGACGGTCTCACACAAGTGTGTATGAGAGTCAATTTCATATTAAAGATCACCTATTTTACAGGTAAAGAGACCATGTTGAGCATATAATAATACGGAGTATATAAATGTGTAATTTAACTAAAATTTTTAGTTAAAATATATAGAAACACATGCTTCAATTCAGAACACATTTATAGCAAGGAGAAAGATTGTACTAAGAGAAAGGAAAGTGGAGATGAGAAGATAAAGCTTAAAGCCCAGAAAGAACATGGCGGTACAGTCAACATTTAACTGGAAAGCATGAACGTACACGATCAGATGAGAAGAAAAAAGTGCTCAAGTACAAAGCAAACAATAAATGAAAATGGAAGTTTGAGTTCTTAGAATTCTCCACGGGGCAAGGGCTCGTGGGTGTGGTGGGTGATGAAGAAGAGCTCGTAGACGACGCCGGCGATCCCGCCGCCGATGATGGGCCCGGCCCAGTACACCCAGTGGTGGGTCCAGGTCCAGCTCACTACCGCCGGCCCGAATGAGACTGCTGGGTTCATGGACGCGCCGGTGAAGGCCCCGCCGGCCAGAATGTTGGCTCCAACAATGAAACCAATGGCGATTGGTGCAATGGTTCCCAGATCTCCCTTCTTTGGGTCCACGGCGGTGGCATATACGGTGTACACCAGCCCGAAGGTCATCACAATCTCGAAGATTAGAGCGCTCCATACTGACACTCCGGACAGACCAAAAGCCCCAGTTGACTGCATTCACGTTAATAATTGGTCAGACCGTTGACTTGGTAACCATAAAGTTATAAATTTAAATTTAAATTTAATGAGATTCTTGATTTGAGTAAATCAGTTATTGTCAATTTAGACAGTTTAGCTTCTTGTATTCCTTTGGGGTCAATACATACCCTCAACTAGCTTGGTTGGCTTGAGTGACAGGTTATTTTTGTCCTTTAAAAAAGTTAAACCATTAAGAAAAAATTAATCTGACCAGCATTCTGCCACTTATTTAGGTCGAATTGGTGCCAACGGAAATTGGTCTAAGTGTGGTACGGATTAAATGTGTTTCTATAATTAGGGTCTGCTCAAAATTCCTCGTGACTTGACAATATATAGGGAATTTGAGTGAAGCTTACCATGCCGCCGGTGGCGAACTCGAGGAGGAAGCAGGCGGCGGTGGAGCCAAGAAGCTGAGCGATGACGTAGAGGACGCCGCGGAAGAAGGTGATGTTGCCGCCAACGAAGGCCCCGAAGGTGACGGCGGGGTTGACGTGGCCACCGGAGATGTTGGCTCCGACGGAAACAGCCACGAAGAGAGCGAAGGCGTGGGCAATGGCGGCGGCGATAAGGCCGGAGGGGGTGCTAGGGCCGTCGTTAGTCAACTTGGAGAAGGCCATGCCTGAGCCCTGGCCGGCGAACACGAAAATGAGGGTGCATATGAACTCCGCCAGGGCCGCCTTCAGGTTGCCCGGCTGCCGGAGCTCCTCGTGGCTCCCGAACGCGATTTGGTGGATCGGCATGGTCGGAAAATCAAGAATCGATGATACTCTTGGCTACTCACTATCTCTTATCACGAGGATTGGAATACATTGTGCATGGGAGCTCAACTACTTATACATGGGAAAACTCTGAATCATTGTGCAACCGGGTATAGCCGGTTACCGGTAACATTTCCGATATATACATACAATATATATGAGTGAGTTCAAATTACAAAAATCTCATTCTTAGAAATAATCTAAATTTTACTCCGTATATATTAATAATAAACATAATATTATGAAAATATTATATTAAAAATAACTTAGTCAAGAATCGTTAACTAAATCAAATACATAAAATGCCGTCGTTATATCGTGGACCATTATAAAAAAAAATTAGGTTGTTTCAGTAAGATGGAGAAATGACTTCCGTAGATCTCTGTAACTGATACTACAGTTCATCTCAAATGATACTACAGTTGTGTTGAACTGATACTGCAGATGTGCTGAACTGATACTGCAATTGTGTTGAACTGATACTGCAGTTGTCTTTGAACTGATACTGCAGTTGTCTTTGAACTGATACTGTAGTTGTGTTGAAAGGGAACAGCAGTTGCGCGGAAGGAGACCATTTCTTTTATTTGTTTCCATTAATCAAAACGATGTCATTTGATGTGCGGTCTACAGTAAAATTTGCACATAAATTAGGACGAAAAGAGTAATAAACATAACCAATAAAATGAGAAGAAAGAGTAATATTTAATGAACTCAACCAAAATTCAAACTCAATTTAAATAGGAGAATTATATTTGTCCTTTTCTTTTAGGGTTGAGTAGTACAATAAAAGCACGTTATTCAAATATCGAAGGAGCAGACCGACCACCCTCATCGATTGGGTAGACAGCTAAGAGCTTATCTGATAACCAATAATGGCGCAGCACGTGGCTGTACTGTCTAATGTCCACGTCACGTGGGGCCCTGATTGGATAGTGGGTAGTGTCCCATTTGTGGTCGGAGGCAATCATGTACAGTGGACCGTGGAATGCTCTGGAACTAGCTATCGGATTTGTGATTAATTAATTATAATCCACCTAATCTTTTAATTAATTAAATCTCTAATTAATGGCGTATTCCATTTTAGTCAAGCATATTAGTTAGCTGGTCCTTGTATTATTATTAAGAGAATAACATATATGTTTTCAAAAAAAAAAAAAGAGAATAACATATATCTGCATAGTTTGGATACCAAAACGTGACAGGATTACAGTTTTGTTTGAACTGAACTTTGATCAAAATTATTGTATATTTTTAATTTTGAAGAATACAATTTTAAACAAGTTAGTCAGATAATTAACTTAGTAATAAGCACAATATTACAAGTTTAATTTTTTTTGTTCTATTGATTTTCTTGACTTGAACCGATCAGTTCTAAACAACTTAGACTGGTTATTTAGTTTATGTGTGTAATAATCGTTTTCCTTACACGTTTTTCTTCAAGGGGTCACTTGAAATCTTATATAAGAATTCGAACCCTCGATTATTTTGTCATCATTTATAAAGATTAATAGTTACAAACTAATTTTAACAAAAAAAAAAATCCAATATAATTATATTTCCCGCCAATTATTATATAAAATAGTAATAATAATTCGTGTACATGATTTTGTCAATGGAGAGATAGTGCGAAACGCATCTTTTGAGACGTGATGAAGATAATGACAACTCGGCAGTCTTCATCTTCATCTTGAAATATTATGAGTTCCTTCAATAACAATATAACCAATTTCTTTATCATATATAAAATAAAATTTGATTAATTAAATAATTATTATCTTCCAAATATTTTTCTTAGTATCCTAAATATTAAAGAAATTTTAGCATCAAATTATTTTTGAAATGACGACGAAAACTCTCAATCATTATTTGTGGGTGTGCATTGGACAAACTCTACACCAATTGAATTTGTGACATTTACGTATGAGATTATGACAATCATGTTTTACCCACTCGACCATTTCTTGTGTAATAGCCCTCAAACCGCACATGCATGAGATGTAAATTGCATTAGAAAAATTATATGTGACAAGTTTAACCGAGAGAGTATTGGTAAGAATTTACACCAAAAAAATATTAATAAGAACCAAACTCATGCTATTTTGATAAGAAATTTAAAAAAAAAAAAATCATCTTTTTTATGTAGATTTTTTTACTGCAATTATTGCGTCATTTTGTGGGCTGTGGGCATGTAATGCCAATGCGTCGTAACATTGTGAATTTTTCAAATTTCCCTCGTTTACAAGCCATAAACAAGAAAACAAATGATTGGTGTAAAAGATTATTATTAACGCCGAAAGGTTGAGACAAGATACAACAAAGTCTTGTGACATGTTTTATTTTGTACATACATTTCGTAGTTTTTTTTTGGTGAGATACATTTAAATAGTTACAATTTGTTTGGTGAGAGGAAATTAGAAATTCACTCCTATTTTTTTTAAATACAATTGACCCTATTAAATTGTAGTATTCCTCTACTGAAGCTCGATCTCATGACCTCCTATATAGGAGAACCACTACATGTCATTTGAGTACAATGTGTTAAATAAATTTCTTTGTTTAGTATTTGAGGGAATTGTAATTCGGCTAATTGTAATTCTCTCGTTTTTGTGAAATTTGAATCTCATGCATCCCTCTAGTATTTACAATTCCATAGTAAAGAGAAATGAAACTCTCACAAGTTTATTCTTGAAGCAATATAATCAATATTGTCTGTTAGCAATTTAGCATATCCAGGCTGTCTATTTTAGAGTAATTTAATTTATTTTTCTTGTGTTCTCTCATTCGAAAAATAATTAAATTGATCTCAAAAGAGTGGTAAAGTGGGTGGAATATAATTCTCGTAAATAAAAATCACGAGTTTTATTATTGTTAGCACATTCTTGGTTGAGCTCGTTGTACATGTTCGTTCTAATGTGATTTACCTATCATATATGGTTTGCGGGTTATTATACATGACAATGATTTACGCAATGCACAGCATGGAATAGTGACTGCAACTTTGTTTCATCACCAAAAAAAAAAAGAAAGAAAAAAAGAAAAAAAAAAGTAAAATTGAACATATCGCCTAATAATTCACTTTTGGTCGAGCCCGTTGGCTTTACGAGAGGTGCTCCATTTGGCATTTGCACCTTCTCGGAGGTGCTTAATTAGAACTTTCCTGACCTCTCACTTAGGAGCGTCACATCTATGTCGCTTGACCACAAGGCCTTTGGCACTTCTCTATACAAGTTGAAAATTTTATTTTAAAAATTTGGCATAATGTAACCGGCAAGGCCTGTTAATTTTTAGATGACATTCATGTACGCATGTCGCATGTGCATACTAGTCAATCCTTTATAGGCTTAGTTTTTCAACTTAAATGGGGTTTTTGTTTTAAATCAATTTCTCATTCACCCGTTATTCATTTTGAGCGTACAATATATCAATTTCTTCATCTCACTATGAAAACACTTTGACCCGACTTAAATAAAAGATGGACCTACATATATTTGTATCATAAAATAACCACTTTACATTGTTATTTTAATTAAAATTTCTAACAAATGCTATTAAATGATAAGATACTTGCCAATATTGATGAATTTAAATTTGAAAATGATACCGGTGTCGGCATTAGAGGATAAGAACCAATAATGCTTTGATAAGCCATCCAACGTCGGACTGAGACAAAAAGAGAGAGAAAAAAATGTTAATTCGCTGTTGGAACCAAGGCATTCTACATACAACATTCAACTCGTGGTTTTTAATTACTGTTTTTGGTTTTATTTGAATTCAAAAATTTTGAGAGCACATTCTTTTAGGGTTTATTTAATTTTGGGTAATGATAAAAAAATTTACAATACATCATTACCTGAAAATGTATAATGTTAAGAAGAATTAAACTCGTGATTTTCATGTATAAGAATTATATTTTACCCGTCAAGTCACCATTTTCAAGGTCTACTTGAGGGGTTTATTTGATTTTATATGCAGTACCATTTGTTTGGAGAAAAAAATACAATTTAAAACTAAAAAAAACTGATATTATTTATTTTATGGATATAAAATGTAAATTGCATGATTTTGAAAATTTTAAATAATAAATGTCTATTTAGAAACTTGAAAAATAATTTCTGAAAAATTATTATTTTTTGAAAACATTTGATTTGTCTAGTGTTTGATTGGAAGTTATTAATTTTTTTTTTCTGTTTGGTTATTTTTTTTAAAAATGAATATTAATCTACTACAAAGTTATTTCTTATAAAATATTAATTATTTTAAATTAATATATGTAATAACTTCGAACTAAAGAATTTGTTTAAAGTAAAAAATTAATAATTATTTAGCAAATTTTAAGGATGTGGGAGATTAGCCCGTCAAAGTTTTTTTTTTTTCCTCACTATGTGCCCCAGCGTAACAAAACACAAATTTTATTTCAATTAGGCGATGGGTCTAATTCATATTTTAACCTAGAAGATGGCAGGTTGACCCATCTATTTGACACCACTCAAAGAGAGGGATCAAAAAATATCTTCAAAGTAAAAATTTCAAAAGATGCTTTTCATCAAAATAAGTATTTTTTTATTTTGACTAAAATGTATATATTTTGTTGATTCATTTTTCTTTGATAGCAAAATACAGACAAATTTAGAAAATGACTTCCAAAAATTATTTTCCTAATTTCTAAATGTGCAATTAAATTGAATTATAGACAACTTATTTTTTGCACCAAAACAAATATACGAGTTAAACATTTCATTAGTGTAATAAATATTTATTTTTAAATGAAATGATATTCTCAAATAATTACTTATAAAACATTTTGTAATAAATATTATGCAAAAACTTGTGTTATACCGTTTCACGAATCCTTGTCCGTGAGACGGGTCGGATTAAGATAAAATAAAATATTTATACTAGAAAATGTAATAAGATCATTTAGAGTTTGTTTGGAAACCATGCATCAAAATGTTTTTCAGAAAAAAAATTACAAAAAATAACTCATTTTTTAGAAAATATTTTACTTTAAGACGATGTCTGGTTGAATGTCAAAAAGTTATCTTAATAATAATAATAATAATAATAATAATAAGTGGTGGTGTGGTGGTTGCGGTGTTTGTTGATGTTGTTGCGGTGGTGATGATGGTGATAATAATAATCTGAAAACTAGATTGAAGAGGGATGAGAGACAAGGGAATGAGGGATTGATCGACGAGAACATAAAGAATCTAGAAAATACCTTTCGACTAAAAATTTAAAAAGATATTTTCTACCAAATTAGTTTTTTTTTTCAATTGACCATAATGAATATTTTTATTTGATTTTTTGAGTAGCCAAACACAGAGAAAATCTGAAAAATAACTTTCAAAAGTCATATTCCAGGTTTTCAATTCATTCCCTCCGCATCACAATAGGTATCCAAATTTGCGTTAACTGACAAGGGAATGTATTTTTTCATTCATGAAAGACTAAACAAAGGCGGGCGAGCTTGCCGGTGTGATACACCTACCCATCACGATGAGTTCTCGTTCGAAAGATCAACATTTTCTAGGCTTTAACCAACTACATTTGCAGGAAACTATGGAGAAACAACCGCGCGACATGGAATTTCTGGTAATGTTGGAGTTGGAACAAAAAGAGGGTTTTCGATCTTAAACAAGAAAAATCTTGATTGAAAATTTCCGAGTATACAAACCAAAATTTAATTTACTCCCCAGAGATAAGATTGCATCTCCTCAAGATATCACATCACTTCGTAAATATTTTAACTAATCAAATTTTAATATTTCATTAAATTACATATATGGGGAAAAATTCATTAACTAAGGGTTCGTTTTGAAACCTGAAAAATTATTTTAAGAAAACAACTCATTTTTCTGAAAATATTTATAATTTTTTGGAATTTGGTTGAAGGTAAAAAAAACTATTTTCTGTTTGGCTGAAAGTTAAGAAATTATATATATTTTTTGTTTGATTCATTTTTCTGAAAATGAATATATTATTTGTTTACAACAACAACAACACCACCACCACCACCACCACCAACAACAACAACAACAACAACAACAACAACAATAATAATAATAATAATAATAATATGTGGTGTTGAGAACTCAAGTGGTGGATATTGACTCTTTGGTAAGCAAGATAATGTATAAAACATATACTACATTATAATTGAGTCAATAGTACTCAAAAAATAATATGTGGTGTGTTGGTGGTGGTGTGGTAGTAGTGTGGTAGTGGGGTGGTGGTGGTGGTGAGAGTGGAAACACATAATTTGAAAAATATTTTCCACCAAAAAACTAGGAAGACATACATTTTCTGTCAAATTGATATTTTTTTTCTTAACAACTCCTTTGACTTTATTTTCCTTAATACCCAAATACGGGAAAAATATGAAAAATGATATTTGGAAGTCATTTTTTCGAGTTTTCAAACGGACCATAAAATAAATATTAAGTAAGAATATAATAGATTAGAAAAATAATATCAATCGTCAATTACCATGTAATGTGATGAATCTCGGTTATCATTACAGCTGGGTGGTCATACACTCATAGATTCGAATCTCAATGGAGGCTTAATTAGATTCTTTGGGTTGAAAATATTTGAAATTGTATAAAACCGATACTACCTGATAAAGAAGAGGTAAACTGGTGTAAGTTATCTATGACCAATTCAAATTAAGAAAGCTAATAAGTCATGAGTTCAAACATACTAATCAAATAAATCCTTAAACTAATTGTGGAAATCAGGAAATGAAATTGATGAACTATTCAACTGAAAAAGAATCGTTAAATAAGTCCAATTCAATTGGCTTCTTTTAACCTATAAATAACGATTATTGTTACATTGGATGCTGACATATATACGTTTTTCTTCTAATGGTGATATGGACGAAGACTTGTACTTCCATTTTGAAAGTGAAGGTTGATATGCCCCAATTTTTAAAAGTATCATTTGTAAATTCAAGTTAAAATTGTGTTTTCTTTTGAAATTGGTTTAAAAGATTATTTGTCACTTCATTAGATAAAGACGACAATAAATAAACACAATATCGCTACTATTTTCATCAAATCAAACTGGAAAAAGGAAAAAGAGAGGGTTCAAAAGTATGAATGAAGAGTTTTATCTACATTATAGGATTCTATAGTGTAACGATGAAGTTTGAAGGACGAAGTCAACAATAACGCAACTTGAACATTGATTTGAAAGATGGTGATGGAGCTTGACGGAAGAGGTCTTATTTCGAGTGTCTATTTGAAGTTTAATTTATTTTAGAAGAGTGGAATGCTTATTTGATCTTCATTTCAAACTAAAAATAGTAATTTTGCACATTTTTCAAAGAAGGCAAAAATAGACAATGACTGGGATGGAGGTACAAAACAAAAATTATACTCCCAACTTTTATTCTCATTTGTGTTCAAATTTGATTGAAGAAAGAAAGAAAAAAAGAATAGATAAGCATCATGACCCTACTAAATTAAGCAATCAAGACATGTCATGTCATATGAGAGAAAGTAGAAAATGAGAGTAGGATTTGAGAGTTCATGTAGAATTACTTGGTACAAAATTTTGAAGATATAGCCCCAAGAATAGGTAGTGATAGGGAATATACTCCGAGTATACGGCTCCACGAAGACTATATGTATTCCTAACGTATTATACCGCGTACTATACGTTATTAGCATATAAAAGGGACCATAACCCTTGATTTAAGGGACTTTGGGACTTTGGGACTTTTTGGCCTCCCTGGACTCTCTCTCTACAACACCAAATATGCTCTCCCTCCTCTCTACATTTTAGTGAAGAACAATGAATAAAGGATGGAATTTGGGGGCTAAATTCTTTGTTTGATCTACCTCTACATACATCATTATACACACAAAGTATATAGGGATTTATTCCTTATCAGGTAGTCAAGTGTATTGAACATTATTCTTATACAAAAAAAGCTCACGAGTTTAATTCTTGTTAGCACTATTTCGGTAGGCCATCACATAGTGCCTTATTAATGTGGTTTATTTTTTCTGTGTGGTTTGTAGCTTATTACACATGAGCGAAGTTTACGCAATGCACACCCTCAAATAATGATTGCGATTTTTTATTGTCACCCAAAAAAAAAAAAAGAGTTAATACCCAAAATAGTATTCGACTATAGTGATTTTTTTCAATTTCGTCCTAAACGACTTTGGTGACCAAACTTAGTCCCAGACTTTTGTATTTTTGCTCAAAATAGTCCCCCGTTTGTTAATCCGTCAAGTTGGTGTTAAATACAGGGTCAATTATGTAATTTCAATACTTACCTTCTTTTTACTCCACCATTGAGAGCAGCTGAAGCAATCAATGAACCAATGATAGAAGGAGAGGTGATTACAGTCAGAAATTAGAAGCCAGTATTGAAGTTATAGAATTCGCAAGTGGAGTAAAAAGAAGCTTACCAAATCATCTCACCACCATTATCACAGATTGCACACACAGATTCAAACTGGTCATCTTCATCGTCACCAGAGCCATCTTCAAAAGTTTCATCACCTAGACCATCAACTATAAAGTAGAAACCCTGAAAGGGTTTCATCATTTACATGCCAAAAGACAGTCAGCATGCTAATAGAAGTTGATAGCCTATTTTTTACTTACCCTACATCATATCTACTCTTGAATTTTTACACTGCAGGAGTGTTGTGTGATGAGTTTTTCATATGTAATCCTAACCTCATCAAGAATTATCCTCTTTAATTTTTAGGCCTCTCTTTAAGGAGTGTAAGTAATACCTGAAGAACAAAGCATGAATTATTCTATAGTCAAAGATTATCATTAAATAAATATTTTGCACACTCCCACAGAAACATAAATACAGATGCTTTAGTTTCCAAAGGAATATTTCAGAAGGAAAATAAAATTTTTTTAAAAAAATCATTAGCAGATTGACATATTCTCTGAAGCATATCAACAAATCATAAGAAGGATCACAAGCCTTGGATTTAGCCAATATAGCATCATGTTTTACAACTTCGGCTATAAGGTCCATATGATCCACTAGATCATTCTCTGAAGGCCTTGGCTCAAACTACAAACAGAGGAATAACATTTAAATTAAAAACCAAAAGGCAAATATAAAAGATAGAGATGGTATTGTAAGGGATCATAATATGAACATGATCAAAAACTTTGTGCATCTAATCCCAAAAGGCTTTAACAGAAGAGTCAGGAGTCTTCCTAAAGAAATGCAAGCAATGCAGACTAACCAATTGTATCCATCCTCAAATGCCTTTCTAGGTTTCAGAAGCAAAATCCAGCTATTCTGTTTATGTAGCACCCAAATGTCTGGTTTTATGCTTGATATATAAATCAAATTTCCAAGCAGTAACTTTCTCATAAACCTTCAAATTGTCATTATCAGCATCCCCACGTAAATTACGTGTTTCTTCTTCCCGTTCAAACGCTCACCCACTTCTACTGAACTAATAAACCAGAGAATGAAACAAGTTCATCGTTATCGTCCACAAAGTAATCGCAAGTGAAGTAAAAAGAAGCCAGTATTGAAATTACAGAATTAACCCTCTATTTAACACCAACTTGACGGATTAACAAACGGAGGACTATAGTGAGCAAAAACACAAAAGTCCGGGACAAAGTTAGGCCACCAAAGTTGTTTAGGACGGAATTGAGAAAAATCACTATAGTCGAGTACTATTTGGGTATTAACTCAAAAAAAAAATACAATATATGATTATAATTGGAAATATGGCAGGTTTAGTCTATTAATTATACCTAAATTGTAGATTCAGTCCATGAATTATTATTGTATACAATTTTGTCCTCTTTTTTTTTTTAATACACAAATTTTGTCCTTTAATTATGTTGAAAGTGGTAGTTTTCATCCATTACTTGTAAATTTTGTTATTCACTAATAATTTCTTTTGAATTCTAACTTATTGAATGATATATTAGTCATTTCGTAAAATTTTCTTAAATTCCCTCCATGAAATTTTCATATATAAACCACCATATCCTTTTCATACTAAAAAACTAAACCACTTTTTTAAAAAAAAAAAAAAAAAAAACCACTACGAATTCATATTTCATTTGCAGCATTTATTCTCAATTATTTTAGCACATTCAAGACTACCGCCTAGTTTCAATTTGATGATTTAGTCATTTATTTAAACCTATATGCAAATTCCAATGTTTCATACTACATAATTATATTATGTATGCTTTCTTTTTCATTATTTATTTTATCTAATCTAAAGACTAATAAAGATAATTATTTCATACACCTAACTTCTACTAACATGATAGGGTGAAATAAGGATGACATCTCCAACGAAATACAATAATACACACAAGATAAAAACTTGTGTAAGACTGTCTCACGGATCCTTATCCGTGAGACAAGTCAAGTCAAGATCAAATATAATACATATACTATAAAATGTAATACTTATGAAGACAAATGTAAAACTTTCACATTTTGATTATGACAAAAACTTGTGTGAGTCTGTCTTTGATTAATGAGGTCAAAGATCCTGCCCATTTCACAGATTGAGACCTGTAAGACGGTCTCACACAAGTGTTACTTTTTGAATAGAAGCATTACATTTTTCTTCAAAAGTATTATATTTCCCCTATCATTATCCCTGCAAATCTCTCTCACTCTAAAAAATGTGTCTCACTTCCACATCATCCAATTTGCAATTCATTTACTATTCACACTACATCCTTGCAATCTAATCAACTCTCAAAAGTGGGTCCCAATTTCACATCACTTTAAATAAAATAAATAAACAATAAAAGAAAACAAAAGAAATAAACAAAAAAAAATTAAAATTAACTGCCGCAGCTTTTTGTACGGATTGCAAATTTGCAATCCAAGTCATAAATTTAAAAAAATAAGCAAAAACTTGTGTGAGACCGTCTCACCGAGAGATTGATATGGTCAAGATGCAAATGTAATACTTATATACACAAATGTCATACTTACATGCTCAAATGTAATACTAATCAGGAATAAAATTTTTGTTACTTATAAGGATAAATGTAATACTTTTAAGGGAAAATATTCTTGACTAGTTTTATATTTGAGCATATAAGTAACAAAAATTGTATTCTTGATTAGTATTATATTTGAGCATATAAGTATGTCATTTGCACATATAAATATGACATTTGCATGTTGCTTTGACATGACTCGACCCGTCTCACGAATAAGGATCCGTGAAACGGTCTCACACAAGTGTGACCCAAAAAAATGTGTTATATATATGCCACATGGGATTGCCAATATGGGATTGGCAGGGATGGGGTTAGTTTAAGTAATAAATACTCCATACTTGCTAACATTACTTGCAAGGATGATGTGAGTGGGTTCGAGCGTCAGTGGAGGCAACTGTTGACTCGTTGTGCTTCAGTAGGTTGATAAAGTAGCTATGAACAGATACTACATTGTAAAAGAGTCAGTAGTACTAAAAAAAAAAAAACATTACTTGCAAGGATAAAATAATGTAATGTTTTGATAAAAAAAATATAATACTTTTAAATCAAAATGTAAAAACATTACATTTTTCCTTGTAGCAAACACTTTATTCCTAATTAGTATTACATTTTTAGATAAATATTACATTTTAATGTTGATCTGACCTGATCGTCTCACATATAATGACCCGTGAGACGGTCTCACACAAATATTATTTAGATTAATAGTAATTCAGTATATTCACCTTTTATATAAACATCTACATCCAACCAATTAGCCTATTAAATCACTAGATTGCATGCATTACCCATTAAGGTATAAACACAACCTGTACCGGAAGGCTTCATCGCTTTGCTGTCTACATTATTATTGTGAATCATTACTTCGCCGGAGAAAGCACCTATTATTGTTATGTGGGAACTGGGAAGAGCCTAAATGAACACGTGAAGAATTTATGGCTTATTATTATTATTATTTTGGGTATGGTTGACAGCTAAATTATTCCGCCAAACGGACGGCCAGATCCACTTTCCTCGCCATTATATTACATAGAAACCACATCAAGCGAAACTAAACCACAGCTAGATATGCTATGCGGTCTCCTAAAGTTTGTCAAATATAATTAGAGAGAACAATTTACTTTATAACTATAATATTTGAGTTAGTCAAACAATTGACTTGATAATTATAATATTTTAATTTTATTATTTTTTTTAGAATAACTTAGCCTAGTTGATTTCCTTATGGTTTATTGTCGACTAGAATCGTACACCTTCAAATAGACAGGTAGTGGCTGAGAAAGAATATAAAATGCAAAGATATGGGCAAATCAAAGAATATAGAAGAATAACAATTCAAATACTTGTCTCGCAGGACTAGCTTTAAGTGATAAGTTCGACCACACCAATAATATCTTGGAATTAAGGCTAGAGTTTTGGTCGTTGGGTTCTTCAAGTTGACAGAAGTGTGTGGATGAATATTTTGTGCGCGAAATTAAAGACAGGAACTTATTAGGAGGTTGCTTGAACGGCGAGTTGGGCTAAAAATAATTCAAATACTCATAGTGTGTGATGTCCCTTTATGCATAATAATTCCATGACAATAGAGAGCGGCACATTTGTTGTCTTGTCATGCCCAGCGAAACAGTGATGATATGAGCCTATGAGGCATAAATGATTTTGGCGGTATGGGTAATGGGGCTGAAATGATACTTGGCGAGTAAAAGTGGAGTTGGTGGCAAAAAATAAAAGATTGGACACATGTAAAGATAAATGTAAATAGTTAGCAGTAAATGTTATTTTGTTTGATTATTATTAGTCATTTAACTTAATTAAATAATCAGTATGAGTGTTTGATTAATTAATTTTTTTTAAAATAATTTTTTGTTTTAAAACGCTAAAATTCACAAAGTTGTTCAAAATACTTTTTGAGAAAATAAATTATACTCTTAGAGATCATTTTGCATGTAATCAACTATCAGTGACAAATTATGCCGTTGACCTGGTCCAATACGACGCCGTTTCACTATTTTATTTTTTAAAAAAAAATTACTAAACATATAGTGCTGAAATGTGTGAATGTGGAGGTTCCAAATTGTGAATATGCAGTATAGAATTTGTGAATGTAGAGTTATGAATGTGTGAATCTGTAATAGAGTTAACAGAGTTCTAACAACCCTGAAATGTGTGAATGTGGATGTTTCAAATTGTGAATATGGAGTATAGAATTTGTGAATGTAGAGTTATGAATGTGTGAATCTGTAGTAGAGTTAACAGAGTTCTAGCAACTTGTAGCCCTGTAATATGTGAATGTGGAGTTCCCAAGTTGTGAACATGGAGTATAGGACTTGTGAATATAGAGTTTCGAATGTGTGAATGCATAACAGTGGTATTATAGTTACTAAACATATAGCCTGTAATGTGTGAATGTGGAGATTTCAAATTGTGAATATGGAGTATAGGGTCTGTGAATGTAGAGTTTGTGTTCTATTACGATGAGGAGCCGTTAACGCCATTAATTTTTTTTTTTTAAATTGTGAAACGACATCGTATTGGACCCAGGTACACCTTGTAAGGTGGACCTGGGCCCACGGCAAAACAACTGGTTATCAGCTGACAACTAATTTACCAAACATCTTTCTACAACTAGCTAATGCTATCAGCTAGTCAAACTCGCTAACCTAATTCACTAATAGCTATTTGTCAAACACTCCCAAAGAATAAAGTGTCAAATAGACCATAAAATTTAACATATTATAGTTTACCTAAAAGAAACCTACAAAATAATGCTAATGCACACATTTTCAATGTTAAATGGTTTAGTTACACAATTTTTTGTTCGATGGTATAATTGCATGAACTATAAAAGTATGTTGATCTATTTGACGCTTTTTTATTTTATTTTATTTTGTATTTGTTACCCACGTGACATAATTTTATTTATTCAATTAAAAAAAGTAAATCATTGTTTCTATTTTTTAAAAAATAAAATTAACATATGTGGTGAAAGGTTTACTCATTTGGAGTCCACTTAACATTTTCCATATCATTAGTGACTATTTAATTACATTGAGCATGTCTTTATAAACCGAAATAGAGGTGTTACTTACGTAGATCTCATAACTGACAGAAATTTTAATAAAGTCCTTTAAATCGATAAAATAGTGCAAATAGGTCATACTATTACCTGTTCAAGACGGTACTACTAATATGACACTTACTAGGTTAATACATGATATCATAATGAATAAGTAATATTAGAACCACATGTTTTGCCCAAGCAACACCGCATTGACCGTAACTTATTGAATAAGTAATATTATGACTTAATTGCACAATTTTACAAATTTAGGTGGACTTCATTGCAGTAAGAAATATAATTTCACTATTGGTTGGACTTAGGGATTAACTTGACACTTTTTTCTTGTTTCTTTTTTAAAAAGAAAATATAAAAATCTTTCAGTTGGGCTGTGAATGTCCGGAATAAGAGTTTGTTCATCACACCCAACTCGGCCCAATAGATAATGAAACGATTCAGTATTCATTAGGCTTTTGTCCTATCATCTCTGCCCATATTTGTCAAAATATTTATCGGCCCAACTTGTTGGCCCAAATCGCTATAATCAATTGTTATATCGCAGACTAGTGTTCATATTGTATTTTGAATCTTAATCCAAAAATTATATGTCTGAACTTAGCACATTTTGTACATGTAATTAAAAATTTTTGTACTTGTGAATAAATTGAAGATACATAACATGATAATTACAAACACATAACATAATGACTACAGACACAAATCGTTAATTGCAGGTAGAAAATATGTTAACGTCAGACACTTAAGATGCTACTTAACATGTTATTTTCTGTAGTTAATATATTTTGTACCAACAGTTTATGTGTCTGTAATTATCATGTTATATATCTATAATTATCATGTGATGTGCCTTTAATTTATTTACACGTACAAAAACAATTAACTGCAACCTGTATGTATAGGATGTGTCAACTATAGTTACAGAATCTAAAAATTAGGAATAAGGCTCAAATTGGACACTGAACGTAAACTGAAAGTTGAATTAGGTCATTAAATCAACAAAAAGTACAATTAGGCCACTGAATACTCCAAACGTATGCAATTTCACCTGATAGCAGGTTACCATCCATTTCATCAGGTTACTTACTTACGTGGACGGTAAGTTGACATTTTAAAATAATTTTTAATAATAAATATTAAAATAATTTTAAAAATTTAAAAAAAAAAAAAAAAACACACCCGCGACCACCCCCACCTTAATAATACCCTTGCCACCTTGATAGGAAACCCGCAGATGAACCAAATTTAATTTAATTTAATCATCATCATCATCTACGGAAAGTCAACTTCTTTCACAAAATAACTTTTTGTTGTATGATTTTGGATGAAGATTTCAGTTGTTTTGTGAAAGAAGTTGATTTTCTGTAAATAATAATAATAATAATAATAATAATAATAATAAATTAATTAATTAATTAAATTTGAATCATAAGTATGTTTCCTATCAAGGTGACAAGGGTATTATTAAGTGGGAAGGTGGGCGCCGATGTTTTTTTTAAAATTTATTTTATTTATTTTTTAATTTTTTTTATTTTAATAGTTTATTATTAAAAATTATTTTAAAATGTTAACTAACGTCCACATAAGTAAGTAACTTGATAAAATGGATGATAACATGCTATCAACTAAAATTACATACATTTAGGGGGTGTTTGGTTATTGACTTATAACCCAAATTTTAGCTTATATGACCAAGTTTAGTTGTTTGACCAACCAATAAGCTATTTTAAAGTGTTTGGTAAATGGCTTATTGGCCTTGGCTGATTGGACCAATAAGCTGAAAATTGAAAAGCTAATGAATGTAGCTTTTTTGTATCAGCTGGTTAGGAACAATAGGTATATTAACTATTTTATCGTGTGAAATCAATGGGATTTACTTTTAAATGGGTTGTGTGTTTGTTATTTTATAATAATAATAATAATAATAATAATAATAAAAGGGTGATGGGTTTGTCATTTTTAATAATAATAATAATAGAAAATAAATACGTAATAAAAATTGTTTTAGAATACTCGTATAATTTAATAAGAGTTAAATAAACAAAAATAATTAACTTATATCCTTAAAAAAAAGTATAGATGATATCCAAATTTTATAATTATTTATTAATAAGAGTTTATCTTTTTGTTATATTTAAAGGTTGAAATAATACAATACACTCATACCCTTAAACGTCATTTTACATTCAATTAGCTACTAGTAAACAACTAATTACCAAACAGTTTTTTATAACCAGCTAATACAACCAGCTGGTCAAACCAGTTAACATAATCAGCCATCAACTACTAGCTAAACCAACCAGCTATCAGTCGTTTGCTAAACACCACCTTAGATTATTCAGTGAGATAATTATATTTTTTTTTTGTTAAATGACTAATTTGAATCTTATTTCTAAAAAATTAATTTTGAGTCAGGTCCACAAATCACAATGCAAAGGTACGGAAACGGTTCACTGTCACTCTAATCGCCAAAAAAAAAAAAAAATAAATAAATAAAAGAAAAGAAAATGACAAAAAAAAAAAAAAGAGCAAAAAGAAGGAAGAAGCTCCGAGAAGCAGAGCTGCAATTACCACTCTCCGCTTCACTCACATTATCGTCATCTAATCTTCATGCTCGCCGCCTGTGTGGCAGCCATGGCCGCGCACACTATCCTCTCTTCCGCCACCGTCGCCTCCCACTCTCTCCTCTTCCCCGTCTCCGCCCCCAACGCTTCTCCGCTCCACTCCTCTTTCCACGGCGTCTCCCTCAAAGTCAACAACAAACCTACTCACCAATCGCTCTCCCTCCGCGCCGTCTCCGCCCCCAAGCCCCTCACCGTCGTCGCCTCCTCCAAGAAGGCCGTCGCTGTACTCAAAGGCACCTCCAATGTTGAAGGCGTCGTCACTCTCACACAAGACGCCGATGGTCTGTCCTCTCCGTGCTTTGAATTCGCTAGATTTTTGCTCTTTTAAATAATCATCGGTCAAAATAATAAGCATTTTCATTCTAGGTTTTGATTTTTTGAGATTTTAGCTGAATTTGTGTATGCAGTATACTTCTATGTGTTCCAGATATGAAAATTTCGGCTGCAATTAAATTTATTTTATTGTTTTCTGCTTGAATAAATCGATTTTCGCCCAGGAACTGTAAGTATTGTATTGAAGGTTTTGACATTGGAGCTGTTAGTTAAATTTGTATATGTAGTAGGGTTTTCTGCCAAAACATAATGCATTTCCCCCTAAATGTAGGTCTATTAGATATGAAATTTGTGGCCATAGTAATAACATTTATGCATTGTCTCTTGTTTCAAATAGGTCCTACCACTGTGAAAGTTCGTATAACTGGGCTTACTCCTGGACTTCATGGATTTCATCTTGTGAGTATTTAGTTAAAACATAACAGCTAGTATGTTAATTTTCTGCTATTGTATTGAATTTCTTGTTTCTAAAACATATGAGCGGGTATTTATAATGTCTTGTACTGTTTTGGGCTGTGTTGTAGCATGAGTTTGGTGATACGACAAATGGGTGCATTTCTACAGGTTTGATTCGAAATGTTGGTTAATTTGTTTACTATGTATAATTTGGATTTATTTTTAAGATCATGGCTTCCATTGTGATGTTGTGTGGTGCTATGTTAAACTATGTGATTTCAAAATAGGACCACATTTTAATCCCAATGGGTTGACACATGGAGCTCCTGAGGACGAAGTCCGTCATGCGGGTGACCTGGGAAACATAGTGGCTAATGCCGAAGGTAATTGATGCATTCTTTTCAACATTTTTTAGCGTAGTACTCCTGCTTATTAGTTTTGGGTGAATGATGAGTTTTAGCCCCTCTGATTTTTCTTGATCCTGCTGCTCAGGTGTTGCTGAAGCAACAATCGTCGATAGCCAGGTACTTCACCCGACCTTACTCATTATGTGGTTTTGCACAATGATTACAGATTTGTGTCATTCATAGTTGGGATATGCTAAGATTTCCTTTATTAAACGTGCAGATACCATTAAGTGGTCCAAACTCAGTTGTTGGAAGAGCTTTAGTTGTACATGAACTTGAGGATGACCTTGGAAAGGGTAAGGTTCTGGTATCTGGAATGAACCGTATTGATTAATGGTTCTGTTAGTGTAACCAGTTAATCTTAGTTGACTACAAAATCCTTACATATTTGGGAGCTATTCTCTACCAGTTTGAAGCTTATTAGTGTCATTTGCTTTTTCAACCCTGAAAAGTATAAGAAAACCTTAGTTGGATCTTGATTTACTGTTTTCTGGGTTAAAATCCAACTTTATCATTTTGCAGGTGGCCATGAGCTTAGTCTCTCTACTGGAAATGCAGGTGGACGGTTGGCATGCGGTATGTAAATATGCGTTTCCACTTACAATCTATCAGCTCTCTCTTTCCCTTTATCATAATTTCTTGGCTTAGTATAGTTTTTGTTCAAAGATGCGAGCTACAGTGCAAGCAATTTGCAGACCTCCCCTCTGCCATCTTTAAACTGCTATTCTCCATCCATATTTATTAACCTGCTTTTCTTTTTATTGAAAATATTTTATATAATGTCTCAATCTGTCGGTTCCTCTAATCATCTTACGTGTGAGCACTTTTTACCTGGTGGATGTATGCATATTTCATGTAAAAATATTGATTGCACACTGAATGCATTTATTGACCAAGATGCAGAATATATTCTTTTCAACGTTAACTCCATCAACTGTTTTTCCACTGATATATACATTATGAACATGTTATCCAGGTGTGGTCGGTTTGACTCCAATATAATTCAAGAATTGGAGCTGCCTCTTTCTTCAATTAGCGTTACTTCCTTCACTTGTTTCGCATAGAGTTTGCATGGCGAGGTCATCTCAGATAGTCACAACCTAATAAATTTGGATCTGTATGTATACATTAGTGAGTTTAGCATGGCTTTGCAAGTAATGCTTCTTCAATGTATTGTTATTCAATTATTCACCTCTTCCAATAACAAAATGACCCTGCTTACATTTATGTTTCCAACTGTTTTGTATGTATTGTCAACTGTTCTTTCCTGCATCCTATCATAAATAATATGATCAAACTCGCACTTGTAGGGTGTAAAATTTATTCCTAATACATTTTCCCCTCTTGTATTGGTATTATTATGCATGATATGTTTGGTTGCATAGGTATCGTGGAAACAAGTATTGTCAGTATTCATACTTGTTTTGTCAGTATTCAGTACAATCGTTATTGGTTTGATGTTAATACTGGGTATGAATATTGGTTATTGATTGAATGTTATATCTTGTGTTACATAAATCATTTCTTTTGTATGATTATAACACTGTTGGTTCCACTTGTAGCCCCTAAATCCTAATAGTGAGATTCAATGAACAAATTGAATAGGGCTGCTTGACCATACTAAACTAGCTTACATTAAAGATATTTTAAGAACCTAATAAGTTGTAATTAAATGCATGATGGCTTGTCTAAATTCATGGTATGTCGAAAGTGATGAGTTCCTGCAACTTGTTGTGCAGTGCCTTAATTACTTGCATCGCAACCAAATTGTTGTCCCCATACGCAGTTTCTGAAACTTGCTTTTTTGCTCTGCCTTTCTTTCTACTAGTTTATAATATAATTAGTGCCACTGCTTTTGCCTTCACAACAAGAAAGATGAAGGCTGAGTTTCAAGATTTTGCCGATCAGATGATGCCGTGCAAAGGGCCGCGTACTAAACGTCCCCGGGCATCGCCCCCGGTTGGGGTGGCTGTTGATTCTAGCCCTTCCCGGGATGGTGATAGTACTAAGCATCCCCCAGTTGGTGTGGCCTTTGATTCTAGCCCTTCGGAGGATAGTGGTTCGTCGCTTGTTCATTCTCCGGCAAGTTCTTGTAGTCAGATGTCCATGGCAACCCAGGAAGACGAGAACATGGCGCATTGCTTGATTCTCTTGGCAAAAAGTGCAGGTAATGATGTTAAGGTAGAGAGAATTAGTTGCCGGAAATCCTCTGACGCTGACACGGCCGCCGCTGTGGCCACTGTGACCGCAGTGGCCACCACCACAAGTGTTTACGAGTGCAAGACATGCAACCGGAAATTCCCATCATTTCAAGCTCTTGGTGGCCATAGAGCAAGTCACAGTAAGCCCAAACTCATACCGGAGGATCACAAAAAATCCACACCGCTCGATCACCAAGAAATTCAAGACAAAACACTCGAGAAAACAAACAAGACTAAGATTCACGAGTGTTTGATTTGTGGGTCACTGTTCTTTTCGGGCCAAGCCTTGGGTGGCCACATGAGAAGACACAGGCCACTACACATCAACACCACTACTACCATGAAGGATGCTTCCATGGAGGATGATGATGATAAAGAGAAGCCTAAACCTGTTTTCACACTTGATCTTAACTTACCTGCTCCAGATGACGATGAAGCTGATGACGAAGATACAACCATGTTTGAATTCTCAGACAAGCAACAAAGCTCTGCTTTCTCCACCTCGGCTATGGTGGATTGTCATTACTAAACATAAGTATCTATGTACGCTATTCACACCGAGTACAACTAAAACAGCTTTAAAACTGGGATGCATTTGTTTATTGTACTCGGTGCAAATCAGTATAGTGTTAATCGGCACCTTAGAATTTTTTCAATAAAATATGAGAATGTAAGTACATAGTTGGCCTGTACTAAGGGCTACCTAATACAAACAAGTCCATGTGAAGCAATGGGCATGACAATAGCATAGTGTATTACTTGTAATCAAACTATACAAACATCATGTGAAGCAATGTGACTATGATTCTAATGTTTTGTAACACTAATTTAAAGATCATGTATATATATGTGTGAGTAAACATTTGTGTAAAATCTAAATTTGTAACATATACATACTATATACGCGTGTTTTACACGTGGAAGCTACTCAACTTATATATGCTACTACAGTTCTAAATCCTATTCCAGTCGAGTTTCTATGGCTAGTTAATCTTCGATTTCAGCATGTACATAATCAACGAAAACAAAATTTTTCTGGAGTTCAAATAAGGTGTAAGCCAAGCCAGCACTTACAATCGCCAGGGCGCCCAAAATAATTCGGTATCTGATGTCAGAAGGGATTCCGGCTGTTGCAGAACAGCAAACGACCACACCAATCAAAAACTTTTGCAACGTCTCAAATGTTTTGTACGCGCTTTTACAAGACGAGCATTTCAGTGTGTGCTGCTCATATCTGTCCAGCATCTGTAACACAAACAAAGTCGGAATGGTTGTTAAATTATAACACACGTAAAATGCAACAACTGCAAAACTAAGGTAACCATAAAAATTGTCCACTATCTAACACGAGAACCTAATTTGGACGGTTTATGGTTTGGTAGTTCTTATGTTTAGATGAAGTAAATCGGTATGATTTGATCTACAAAAGCATGATTTGATCTACAAAAGCAGATTGGATTTGGCAAGAGGAAAAGTTGGTGTATGCCACCATATATTGATACCTGACGTTTGGACAAGACGGTAGATGGCAACAGTAGTTGCTCAACGCTACCGAACCACTCTGGCTGACCATTTCCATGCCGCCTAAGCCAATTCCGAAACGCCAAGACAAAGCGGTCAGCTTGTGTAGGCGTGAACGTGAGTTTTGTATATTCTTTATTAATATCTGCAGAGGACTCCCTCGACTTTGAAAGGAAGATCTTTTCTTGACCTTGAAGCACAATCATATCTCCATCGTACACCTTATTTGAAGTCCAATGCTCTTGCCATCTCGGAAATACCTGTTGTCAGCAATAAGAAAAATTCATAAAACCCGCAATTTCTGGTTTGGTGGTGCTATGGCCTATAGGAAAAAGCGGCATCCATTCTCCCTATGTATGCCAAAAGCAGCAAAGGAATTCTAAAAGTTCAGATAAAACTAATAAGAAGAAACAAAATCTGAAATATGGAAATATCCTTAATAAAACAAGGCTTCTTAGCTATCCACATTTCATCTTAGTTCTTATCATAAAATCTTATTGAATGTCTCAACAAAGGCTCTGCAGAGTCATCCGTGATACTTCTTGAGAAATTTTTATTCATCCAATGTTAAAGCATCAACAATCCAGCATAATGCAATTCTTTTCATTTTAGAAAACAGAAAGTCACTTTAGGAAGTTGATATGGCTGTCTGAACTAGGGGTGAACATCGGTCGGTTAAAGTCACTAACTGACCGAAAACCGAATAACCTATAGCTATTTTTTAATCTTCATAACCAACCAATAATATAAATATAACTGACCGAAAATATAGTTCGGTTTTTGGTCGGTTAAGTCGGTCACCAAAAAACCAAAGGTCATAACCCATCTAAAACATTCCATTTCAAATATTCAAATTCAAATTAAACCAATTATGCTACTCTAAATAACCTATATAGTATATATTTTATCGGTTATTCGGTGACCGCGGTTTTTGAACATCCATAACCGACTAATAATCAATATTTGTTTAAAAAAAACTAGTAACCAATAGCCAACCGAAAACCAAAATTTTCAGTCAATTCAGCTATCAGTTATCAGTTTCGTCATTTTTTCGGTAATTATACTCACCCCTAATATGAACTGAATGTTTCTCAATATATTCATCCAATACCACCAAAGCTATGGAATCACAATAGAAGTAAGCGCAATATACCTGCCACCAGGCAGGCCCTGGCATCGTGAACTGGAAGAAGTTTCGAGCACTACAGACAATTGAGCGGGTCTTCCCCGGTGCCATGGGTACATTGAAAGAGCAAATCCAAACTACCCATTTTTTATCTCCAAAAACTGGAAGCTTTGTGTCAATCTCTATTCTGAAAAAGACGAGGAAATCACCCGTGTTAGAAGTTTAAGACACACATGCACACATACATAAAGGAATGACTTGGTAAAGACAATTCTTAACAGCATTTTGATGGCACATACAATTAGAACTATAAGTTAAAACTCAACCCGTCAACCCAAAGTTATAAGTAAAATTCACTAAAGAAATACTAAAAACAAAGGAAAGAAACAGATAATGCCGGGAAGCTCATCTGCTTACACAACGATAAACCTTACTTATTAATCGCATAGCAAGGAGCAATAAACTTGGCACTAATTTTAGGGTTATCACTATTTGCACCAGCATAACCCCAAGGTCCTGAAGATTCCATTTTGAATGGCAACGGCTTGGCTCTATCTCTCCTACCAGTAACCTGTAAATTTCAGAGAGTTGGAGAAATCATGAATACTTCTGTAGAATGCAGGGGACAAGCACTTATAGGGAAAACAAAAAGTTCCTATAACGCATTTAGTAACTGGAGAAATGAATCATTTTTCTAGAAAAATATAAAATTGGAGAAATGAAAAACTGAAAAAACCACACTAGAAGTTTACAAAACCGTAATTCTTTTTTACTGGCCAGCAAAACTTCATTTGAAATGGCATACTAGAAGTTTCTTTATGTTTATTAATACCAACTAAAACAGCACGAACATTCTATGTTGAGCTTGAGCAGGCATGCCATTATTTTTTTAAACTATTAACTTAAGCTACATATGTATTCTCGCATTTTATATCTATTATGTCTCACTGAACAAGAATCTGTATCCATATGACTACTATTTTCTATTTGACGCTTATCATACCTTGTGATGTGCAAAATCAATGTGAGAAGGGTCTGACACATTCTCCATCAAAGTATCATACCCATAATACAGATCACGCTGGATCGTCACTGTTGCAAACTCAGGCTTATCAAAATCTTCAGGCAACCTAGTAAATCAAGAAATAATTAAAAATAAAAACATACTCAGGCAAAGTCATTAAAAAACTACAAAGAAGTGTATAGCCACATCATGAATAGTCTGTCCACTAATTATATTTTCTATCATTACTCCGTACAATTTTCCGAATAAGTAACTTTCAGCCTCCAATATTATATTCTGATTTCAAATATTACATTTTCATCAAAAGTATGACATTTTTCCTCATAAGTATTACACTCTCTCATAAGTAACAATCAATCAATTCATTTATGATTAGTATTACACTTTTTTCATATCGGTTCAACCCCTAAATATTAAATTTTGATTTAAAAGTACTACGTATTAAACTTCCTGATTAGTATGATATTTTACATGATGAGTATTACATTTCCATTCTAACCCATTTCTGATTAGTATGATATTTTACATGATGAGTATTACATTTCCATTCTAACCCATTTCACAAGAGACTCGCCTAATATAATAATGGTGTCGAATAGTTTTGTTAATAAATAAATCTAACACAAATAAAGCATACAAATTTATGGAATGAAGCAAGCGAACATACATGGGGGGCTTAGTGGCAGCAGCTCGCTCCCACCCATTCTCGTCAGGCCAAACAAACAGAAGTCCCTGAGACACCATAGCCGGAAGCTTGGTAGCGCATGCCCTCGGCGACTTAACCGCACGCGCCTCCGGTCCCTCAGAGGCAGCCTGCGGGATCCTCGTACAAGACCCACACCCATCAAACGACCACCCGTGGTACGAGCACTGCAAATGCCCGTTCTCGTCTAATCTCCCTTCCTACCATAACACATAGGTTAAGCAAATCAGCAAAAAGTTAATTAAATTTTCACAAGAGTTAATACTAATTTGGTGCTTGACCACTTTTATCTGTGGACTTCCAAACTTGCTCAATTTCATCCCAACTAAGCAATTCTTAACCCAAATTGTCCTAATCCGGACTATTTAGTTTAGACAAAGGATTATTTTAGGTAAAAAAATTATATAGTTGAGATGGAATTGAGCAAGTTTGAAGGTCCAATGACCAAAATGGTGAAATACTAATAGTGGAGGAACCAAATCGGGTATTAACTACTTTCACAATAAGTCAGGGAAAACAAAAATTGGGAATGGGCAATAAAATTACAGATAAAGGAGCGAGGCGGTGGGGGCATTTGTCGTCCATGGCGACCCACTGGGAGCTGGATTTATCGAACCAGAGAACGATCTCGCGGTTAAGGAGCTGAAAAGGGGTGGGCAGAGCCGGGTCGAGATCTTCCACTAGGGAAACCGGGTACCAATGGTCCCGCCAATTGAACTTAGAAGACGAATCATCTTCGTCCATCTGGCTCACAACTTCATCCCTTTCATCCGATCCCAAAATTGGGTCCTCCTCACTTTCCTCGGACGCCTGAGGCGGCGTGGTGGGCGGCGCCGCCACGCGAAGAGGGGGCACAGCGCTCCTCCTCCTTCCCCCTCGGAAACTCAACGCCTTATTAGGGTGCGGAGAGAGCGAGGAGCGAAGGGGAGAGAGAACTGAGAGAGTGTGGAGAGTGGGAGAGAGCGAAGAAGCCATGGGAATACAGATTGGAAAGCGGTGAGAGGGGGGATTTATTCAATTCATTCGGCGAAGCGGTGGTGGAGTGTGGAATGAAAGTGAAAGAAGGGTTTGCGTGCAAGATAGATATTAAGTTGAATTGTTGAACTTACAGCGATGCAGAAATTGATCTGTGTGCTCTTCCGGTGGTCCACACACAGTGCAGACGGATTCTGTGTGTGTGAAGTGGGAACGCCTCTGGGCTGCCATCTGTTACGTCTCTTCTCTGGAACTAACCGCAGTTAGAATGGTGACAAGTAGCATCAAGATTATAGTGGAAACTTGGACAACCAGATCATGTTAGTTAGACGGTTGATTTATTTAGTAATTACAAATTTACAATTTCGATTTGTAGTCAAAGTAATTTATTGATATTCTTAATTTGAAGCAATCAGTTATGAGGAACTTAAAGTGGGATATGATTGTCTTGATAACTAATCGTCTTTCTCATTGCCACAGAAGGCGACCAACTTGGGGAAGGCGATAGGCGACCTTCTCTTTCGCCGGAGAAGGTGAAGGTAGAAACTTTCAAGTACTTTCTCTTTCGTCAGAGAAGGTGAAGGCGACCAGGTGTTTTCGTTTGAGTTTGGTCAAAAGTTCATCGAAATTTTAGTGATCTGCAATTATAGGTCATCGATTTTTGGGCTTCAATGCTCCAAAATAGTATGTTTTGAGTTTAATTATAACTTTTGAAAGTTTATGGATCTAACTGACTTTTTGATTAAAAGTTTAGGGGTGTATTTTACCATTTTCTCAATTTTTATAGCTGTCAAAAATTCAAAATACATCATTTGACATCTTTTAATCAATTAAACTTTTATTTTAATAATAATAATTATTATTATTATTATTATTGCTGTTGTTGTTGTTGTTAAGGCTGTAAATAGGTTGTATTATATTTGGATATTAGATGTATTTATATTTTGCAATTGTGTATTTATGTTTTTATTTGCATGAAAATTTGAATGTTATATTTTATATTTTAATTCTTATTGAGAATTCATGAATATTTAACTATTTAAATATTAAAATTTAAATTTTTAGTTAAATATTGTAATTATATTAGTTTAACTATTATTTCAACCAAAAAAAAAAAATACTTGTTCAATTAATGGGGCTTCATGAACGGGGGTATATTCTCACCCCGTTGTCATCCATACCTGACTGTTAGGGCACTGATAAGAACAAAGAGATAGCCTGCATGGACAGCTCAACTGGTCACAAGGGTGAAGTTTGGGAGAAGAACAAAAAGATAGCTGGAATTTTACATTTATCTTTTAACGTACCAATTATTACAAATTAACTCTAGGTTTTAACAAATGTTTTATGTGAAGGATTAAAAAGTTCACTAAATAAATAATTTATAATTCATAATTGAAGCATGGCTGGAGTATACACTCTAACGATGTTAGTTTAATGGTTTTGTCCAATCATACAATTCATTGTCAACATCCCTAAATGACTTCTTAATCTCCAACAAAAGTAGCTCATTCATCTGATTCGATCAGCAAAAGAAACAAAGGTCAAGAACACAAAAACCATCACAAGAAAAAGACATTGAGATGAAAAATTAAAAATGGTCAAGAGCAATTTGCCAAGAGCTCATTCATCTGATTCGATCACTCTAAGTTGAGCTGATTAGCTATTCAATATAGGCATTCTTCTTGGTCAAGAGCAATTTGCCACCATCGATTGCGTAGTACTCTACCATAACTTGCCTAATTTCCTGAGGGTCTTTTTAGAACAATCTAAGTCTTAATCTCTATTGTACTACCGAAGCCAATATTAAAAGAGAAAGCACCGTTACAAGGTTTAGCATAGTTGGTTTGTCATCTAACTTAAAAATTATGAAGGTCCAAAGATGATGTTATGTCTGAATTAAATCACTGAAGTCTAGTGATCTTTAAAGAGAGAAATTCCCAACTAATATTTCATAGGGCCTAGTGAGGCAATGAGTTTTAAAAAATAGGAGAGAGAGAAACCCCCAACTAACATCCCATTAGAAACATATATTTTGCACACATAATAATTCAGATGATTGATGAGCTTATTGCACGACTCACGATTTACTTCCACAATAACTCTAAAAACAAAATCACTTGAGCTTTAAAAAAGAAAAGAGAGAAAAAAGCCAACCAAGTATTGACACTATCCTAGAGCAACTCACCACCTCTCACTCTATCTACCCCCACTTTAATAGTACACATCGTTATTGGTGTCTTTTGCACCAATAATTTTTGCTGCTAAACATAAAATTTATGACAAGCCAAAAATCACTAAAGACAAGATCCAATTAACAGTCTGCAATGTTAAATTGCAAATGGATAAAAAAGCTTCAGCTTCCCCCAAAAGTAGACTATTGGATCCTTCCTCTTTACACTTGTTAAAGTCTGATCAATAAGATCAAAATAGAGGGAGCCAGCCACAGAAACAATCTTTAGGAGACAACAGAAAATAATTCATTACAAGAAAGCAAAGCAACATGAAGTTTCTCTCAAAGCCACACAAGCAGTAAAGCACTACAGTCTGTAACATATTGAGACATGTCTCTAAGGAACACAAACTATCATCATTTCTAGAGGAAATGAAACATAATTCATAAATGTATTGGCTCTGGGCTTTCACTGGGCAAGCACGCTTTGCTGAGACGGGTTCTCTTGTTGCTGTTGATAGTTCAGTGGCCTCCGGAAGAGCATGATGTGTGGCTCTGGTCGATGAATAGCATAATGAACCCATCCCCGGCTCTGCTGAACCCCTATAGCCCTCCATTCATTCTAATACAAAATCAAGTATTGTAAGACATTTGAGCAAACAAAGTAAAAATCGCAAAGCAAGATAGCATGAAGGCAATACAAACAAAAATAAAAAACAAAAAACACAGATTGTCAATTATGATCCCCCAAGCACTACACTGACGAATACCAGATTCTTCAAGATTTCATAAACACTGAGCAAAATAGAATGAGTTCTATATACTCCCAAATTCTAGTCTAACACTTTTACTTCTTGATATGTATGTGACAAACAAAGATAGACTATTTTCGTTGTGTGGGTCCTCAGTTCACATCAAGATACATAGTATTTTCCAAAAAGAATTCACAAATAAAGCAATTACATAGGAAATGAACTTTGAATGCTCTGATATGATCACTCCACACTGGCAGACAATAATCTTCATAATGTGAAAGGAAAACTGTAAAGAGGATTCTCTAATATGATCTCTACACAACAAAGACAAGAATCAAACTAATTGACATAGTAGCACTGTATGACACATAACTGTGCATTAGCCTACTTATATGTGAACGAAATGATCAATTTAACCTCAGAAATACTCCCCTAATACAAAGGGAAAATCATCAGCATAATTCATCAAACTACACAAGCACCATTCCAAGTATCACTCTACAACAGTCAACTCTAAGAGGAAGATCTCTTATTTTTAACATGCTTTTTGTAACAACCAGAAGGTATTACTTTCCGTATCTCACAAATGTCAGTGAATGTTCTAATCAAAACGATGAATACGATGAATAAAAAACCGATTAAGAAACTTACTTCGGAGAGAAGCCGATTCTTCGGAAGGAGCTTTGCCACTTCTGGCGGAAGAACCACATGCCTGAGAAAATTTCAAAAAACACAAAAATCAAATGGAAAAAAAACCCTACACACTCAATTTTGTGAAAAAATCAAATAGATTAGGAGACCGGAGTACCTGTACTCGTAGGTATCATCGAAGTACTTCTCGGAATACTGGATCTGACCCATTTTTTTCACAGAGACAGCCCGACGAACAGGGAGAGCAAAAACTTGCCTGGCGGTTCAAAATTATCTGCGAGAAAAGAAGAATCTAGAAATTAGCAGAGAATCCGTGAATCGATTGCAGCGTGAGCGATCGAATCTAGAGAGAGGCGCGCATACATGGAGTTGCAGATTTCGCAGCGAGAGAAATCGGGACCGGTGAAGTAGCTGATAGTCTGATAGTAACGGGGGAAGGAATGACCTATTATTCTAGAATCCTATTTTAGAAATTTAAATGGAACGAGATTTTGATAATTATAAAATAAAATAAAAAAATAATTGTTTGATTTGAATTTCAAACTTGGCCTCATTCCCGCTCAGTTCGATTTTTGATACGTTGGATTAAATTGCTAGAGTTAATTACAGAAAGAGTTAATACCACAAATGGTCCTCTGACTATTGGGGTAGTATTCCTTTTAGTCCTTGACTTTCATTTCGACCACAAATAGTCTCCTGACTTTCATTTTTTACCACAAATAGTCCTCCATTAAAATGTCTGTTAAATAAGTGTTAAATCTAGGGGTATTATCGTCAAATTGATATATATAATGGTCATAAAATAAAAATGTTTAGAATTTTCACCAACAAGCATAATTGAAACAATTAACAAATATAAAGACTCCTAAATAAAAAGACAATACACCTTATTCTTGTAATTATGCGTACAAAATGAAGATTTAATATTAGAGCTATCTATTTTAATTTAACAACATATTAAAATTGAAGAAATTTTTTTAAAAAACCTTGCTTCCATCATTTTCATGGTTGTTCATACATGGCCGATTAATAGTTTTCACTCTTCATTAATCGATCAAACATTTTGTTTAGGACATAACTGAAAGTCACCACCGTTGAATTAATATAATTAATCAAGTACAAATTAAGAACATTAATTATGAAGCTTTATTTAATTTGTTCATTTATGTAATTTGCCATGACCATTTTGTTTTTATATTTATTAACTTAATGTTTATTAATGTTTGAAATTAATTATGTTGTCATATAATTCTAAAAAAGAAGTAATCATAATAATATTAATCAATTTGACGATATTACCCCTAAATTTAACACCTATTTAACAGAAATTTTAACATAGGACTATTTGTGGTCAAAAATAAAAGTCAGAGGACCATTTGTGGTCGAATTGAAAGTCGAGGACTAAAATGAGTACTAGCCCAATAGTCAGAAGACTATTTGTGGTATTAACTCTTACAGAAATAATCCATTGATTATAAGGGCTCGTTTGGTTCACGGAAAATATTTGAAGGGAAGTGGAAGTGAAATTCCGTGGAAAAGTAGTTACCAGGAAAATAAATTATGTTGTTTGGTTGGTGGAAAAGAAATTGCTGGGAAGATAAATTCTGTTGTTTGATTGGATTTAAAATGGTAAGGAATAATGTATATAAAGACCTATATGTCCCTACAAATTAATAAAAGTAATAATAATTAGAAAATAACACAAAGGGTAAATTTGTCCAATCATACCAATTTTTCTTCCCATCCTCCATGGAAAACAAAATCCTTGGTCCAACCAAGGATTTTGTTTTCCTCAAATTTGAGGAATTCATTTTCCATTGGAAAATGAATTCCATGAACCAAACATCACAAAACAATATTTTCCTCCACTTTAAAGAAAACAACTTCCATGGAAAAAATTTTCCACCCAACCAAACATACCCTAATGAAATTATTGATTTAGTCCTTAACTATTTTTTGATCAATTAAATCATTCAACTTTAAATTTTTTTAACCAATTTAGTCCTCCGTTTATTTTGTCATTAGACATCCATTAACTTGAGACCAAATTGATAATTTTTCTATAGTCAATGGACCATTTTGATCATTACATACATCATTTTTTCCAAAAACTTAAGAGCATCAATTATAGTGAAGTTTTTTTTACGATTTTTGAGGAGTTTTTATAAGTGTGATTAGCAAAGAAAAAATGAGAGGGAGGGAAAAAAATAAAACAAATCTAATTTATTAAAAAAAAACCATCAGAGCACCTGACGCGCCCAGCGGGCGCGTGCAGTACACACGCCCGCTGGGCGCACTAGTGGCAATCACGCGGGCGTGGCGTAGTTGGACCATTGCGTCAATTGGTCCCACAAACCTAAAAAACCTCTTCCCTTGCAAACAAACTCAATCCTTCTCTCTCTTACTTTCTCTTTCATCAAACTCACCATCTACTGTTTCAAAAACCTTCAAAAGGCCCCCACTATGGATGCTCTTACAAAATTGGTTAAGATTTTTAAAGTTGGTGGACTTAATTGGTCAAAAAAAGTCAATGACTAAATTGGTAATTTCGTTATAGTTAAGAAACCATTTTGGTAATTAACTCTAAATGTTATTATGGTTTTGATTGATAATTTTATCTTATAGTAAAACACACTATGATTGATTGATTGTTAAATCATAACCCTTTTAATTAAAAAAAAAACACATAATATAATGTTCGGTGAATTATCTAAGGGCCCATATTTAAGTAAATTAAGTCAATAGTGCGAGTTTTCTCTCTAGCACGTCTAGGGTTTTGTTTCCCCTCTTATGTTTTTTCTAGGGTTTTTGTTAGTTCGTGATTCTCCTTCCGATTGTACTAGTCGGTTTCTTTCGCTATGATTTGGTGTTGTTCTCTTGCGCTGCTTTGCCTACGCGTTTCTGCATGGCTACGGTTACGAATGGGGGTGGTGTTGGGAGTCTGACCGCAGGTTGGGCGGACTTTGTTCTGGATGATAAAGCAGAAGGTTTCGAACTGGTGAGGGAAGGCGTTGGTGTGATCTAGGTTGATAGGGAGGAGACATGGGTGGTGGTTGGACGATATCTAACTGAAAAGTTGGTGGAGGTCGAGTTCATGCGACATGTGATAGCCTCCGTTTGGCAACCGGTGAAGTGGGTTCAAATAACTGAAATACAACCGAAGTTATTTTTGTTTGTGTTTTGCCACAAGACGGGCATGTTACAGGTGTTGGAGGAGGGGCCTTGGTCTTTCGAGAACAATACCCTTGATTGTAGGTAGGTTTGTGACAGTGTGTTCCCTGGGATGTTGTTTTTGACTCTGTAGATATGTGGGAGCAGATTTATGCTTTACCACTAGGATATACCTCATATGTGGTTCTTGAGCATATTGGTAACTTCGTTGGCTCCTTTGTTCGGTGCGACGACAGGTTTATTGGTGTGCCCTAGAGGACATTTTATCGTGTCCGTGTATCAATTCCAGTTGCGCAACCATTAAAGTGGCGGATGAAGTTGATTAAGAGGGACAAGTCAACCTGCATCTTTCAGGTACGAGAGGCTGCATACCTATTGTTTTTTCTGTGTATTGTTGGAGCGTTCTTATAAGTTTTGCATTATTAATGCAAGGGAGTCCTACCTTCATGTTGAGCAGTACCTGTTCGGGGCAAAATTAAGGGTGGGGGTTGGTCGAGGTCCAAGGGCAGTGGGTGAGCCATGGTTGGTTCTGACGGAAGGTCAATCACGGGCAATGGAGTCTGTTGTTATTTTTAGCGATGTGCAGCGTGTTGCAGATACATGGCTGTCTGTCGGTGGTCAGGAGGGAGATTCTGGGGTTGTGGTGGTCTCTAAACGGCGGTAGGAAGGCGGGTTTAGTGGCGGTGGTAGGCGGCATGGAGGTGACAGTAATGATGTTTTGATGACCGACGTTTCAAAAAACTTATCTTTGGCGGGTTCTAGTTCCCAAACTCGCCCGTCTTCATGAGTACTATTAGGTGGAACTATCGTGGCTTGGACAATCCACGTACAGTTTACGAGATTGTAGACCTTGTGTCCTATAAGAAGCTTGAGTTCCTTTTTCTTATGGAAACCAAGGTGGGGCAGATACATGCTGAACATTTCCGTGTCAAGCTGATAGTAATGGTTTAAGCGGGGGTCTGGCACTATTTTGGCAGAAGAATTGCACTACCAGGCTTTTGTGTTTTTCAAAAAATCATGTTGATGTGGAGGTGAGCATTGCGAGTTTATCATGTTGGCACATGGCATGTTTCTATGGGTTCCCTGAGCGTAGTAGGAGGAGGGAATCATGGGACTTGTTGAGGTCCTTAGGTGGTAGATCCTCGTTGCTATGGGTGGTTATTGGAGATTTCAATGATCTCTGTTGTGTTGGCTTATTTTGATAATATATTCTGTTCTAGTGGCTCAGACTCTATGGAGCCTTTTTTAGCTCTATTGTACCTCAGGTCTCGCTGAGTGATAATGACCTATGTTGCGTCCTTTTGAGTATGATGAAGTTAGAGCAACCCTATTTTGATTGTTTCCTAATAAAGCTAAGGGGCCCGATGGGATGAACCCAGGGTTTTATCAGCATTATTGGGATGTGGTTGGGGAGGATGTGTCGGCTTTTGTGGTTAATTGTCTAAATTCTTGCACTTTCTCAGAAGGGCTCAATGATACTAATGTTTTGCTGATCCCCCCAAAAGAGTGTCCCTGAAACTGTGTCTGATTTAAGGCTTATAGCACTGTGCAATATTGTTTACAAAATCATAGCTAAGCTATTGGCGGACAGGATGGAGCCTTTGCTAGGGGGCCTAATCTCTGAGTCTCAAAGTGTTTTCATTCTAGATAGGCTCATCAATGATAATATTCTAGTGGCGGGGGAGGTGGGACACTTTTTGAATAGGAAGCAGTGTGGTATGATGGGATTGGGGCCTTAAGTTAGAATTGGCGAAGGCTTATGATCGTATGAAGTGGCATTTCCTATGAAAGATGTTGCTGGCGTTGGGTTTTTCTAATAGGTGGATTAACTTAATAATGCTCTGTGTCACTACAGTCTCGTATAATTTCATGATTAATGGGGCTAGTTGTGGACAGGTTACCCCTATTTGTGGTTTAAGGCAGGGAGACCCCCTCTCTCCGTATATGTTTATTATCTGTGCAAAGGGCATCTCTTTGCGGCTCCAGAAAGCTCAGGCGAAGGGCTCCATTCATGGGTGTAGGGTGGCCAAGGATGCCCTTTCACACTTATTTTTTTGTAGATGATAACCTCCTGTTCTTTAGGGCTAATGCCCAAGAAACCTGGCTTATTAAGCATTGTTTGGATGTGTACGAGTCTATGTCTGGGCAGGCGGTGAATTACCAAAAGTCTAGTGTTTGTTTTAGTAGGAATACTTCCAAGGTGAATATGGAGGAAGTGGCTGAGGTGTTAGGCGTTACACATGCACCTAATTTCGGCAAGTATTTGGGCTTGCCAGCTTTTGTAGGGAGGAACAAGAAAGCAACTTTCTCGTACATTGAGGATACGATCAGGCAAAGTATTAGTTCATGGAATCAGAGACTTCTCTCGCAGGCAGGTAAGGAGCTTTTGTTGAAGAATTTGGCACATGCAATGCCCACATTTTCAATGAGTTTTTTTTTTTTTTTTTTTTTTTTTTTTTTTTTTTTTTTTTTT
>NC_044922.1:16237153-16264670 GCF_003576645.1 Ipomoea triloba
TTTTTTTTTTTTTTTTTTTTTTTTTTTGGCTTCATGAGTGAGTTTGTTTATCAATTAAGAGAACCATGAACAGAAATTGGTGGGGTTCGGGGACTGAGAGAGGAATTCATTAGAAGGCTTAGGATTAAACTTTGGGGGTTTGTGTTTTAACGAGCTCCGTGCTTTCAATTTGGCAATGTTAGGGAATCAAGCCTGGCGATTTTTAACTATGCCCCAATCTTTAGTAGCTAGAGTTTATAAGGCAATGTATTTTCCGAAAACCTCTTTTATTGATGCTTCTTTAGGGGGTTGCCCGAGTTATTGTTGAAGGAGTGTTATGGTTGCTCATGATCTTGTTTGTGGTGGAGTAAGGTGTAGGATTGGTAATGGGAAATCAACTTTGGTCTGGGGGCACCCCTGGCTACCTGATGACCCAAGCCCGATGGTTCACACGCCTATGCTAGTTCAGTTGAGTGGTTTTCTTGTATCTGGTTTGATTGATGAAGGGAATAATACTTGGGATTGCTCTATTCTTATAGACCTATTCACCCTAGCTGATGTAGAACGTATTTCAAGGGTCTCCATCTCACCAAGCTATGAAAACTCGTGGAGTCCTGGTATTAGCATGGTGACCCAAGAGGTTGTTATTTTGTGAAGAGAGGGTATATGTGCATTGTTGGTGATTATTATAACACCCCTAACGCTTTTGAAAAATGGAACACCCTTTGGAAGATTAAGGTCCCCCTAAATGAAAGACTTTCTTATGGAGAGTTCTCAATGATATCTTCCCTATAACTACAAACCTGCTTTTAAACAGAGTAGATGCTTATCCTACATGTTCAATGTGTGGCCTAGTTCATGAGGATGTCATGCATGCACTTGTTATGTGTGATTTTACACAACTAGTTTGGCATGACTCTCTCCCCTACCTATCTCTAGTATAGTTGGCAGCACATTTAAATTGTGGTTTACAAATGTGATGAACATTAAGAAAACATTTGTGTGGTTGTTGCAGTCATTTATCATGTGTGGCGTGCTCAGAACAGCGCAGTATGAGATGGGTACCTTCCTACCCCGAAGAGAGTCTTGGCATCAGCTGCAACCTCCCTGCATGCGTGGAAGGAGGCGAAGCATAGTCATCCGTCGTTGTTGCAGTAGACAACTCACATTGGTGCAGTGGTGGCCCCCATCCATTCTACTCAGGGGACATCGAATCAATTGCCCAGGTGTTTGTTCGATGCTAGTTATCTCATTGACTCAATGAAGGCCTCTTTCGGGGTGATTTTGGTGTACCACCCAAGGTGAAGATTTTTTGTTGTCAGTTGGCTTCATCGTTTCTTCCAACCAGGGACGCCCTTAACTCGAAGCATGTTGCGTGCTCACTGGTTTGTCACATGTGCAGGGAGGAGGATGAAACTACGCTACATTTGTTTGCTGAATGCCGAGAAGCTGTCCGTGCTTGGGCAGTATTGGGGGTGCTGGCAGCACCCGATTATACTGGAAATAATGCTAGTGAATGGTTCTTTAGCTGTGTTAGTGTTTTGTATGGTGACATATTAACTAAATTTGTTATGGCTTGTTGGGGTTTGTGGAACAGCAGGAATGATAGTGTTTGGAAGGGGGACTCACCTTTGATCTCAACATCACTCTTACATGGGCTCTAATGTTTCTGGAGAACTGGAGGGCTGATAACGAATCTAATCAAAATATAATTCCATGCATTGACCACCCTCGTTGGGTAAAGCCTCAACAGTAAAGAATTAAACTGAATACGGATGTAGCGATTAGCTAAAACAACAATATGATGAGTCTTGGTTGGGTGTTGTGAGATGATGATGGCCGGTTTCTTGCAGCCAAAAATATGTGTATGCCAGGGAATTATACGGTTAAAGAAGCTGAAGCTCTAAGTCTTCGGGAAGCTCTAAGTTGGCTTAAGGACACATGCATGGGTACGTGGATGTGGAAATGGATTCCCAGATTGTTTATCATACTATTAGTACTCCTTCGTTAACTCTGCTTTTGGTTAATTAATTGATGATGTTAGAATATTAGCATCTGCGATTATTAAGCGATATGCGAATCGTGTTGCTCATACTGTTGCACGAGATGCCATTTCTGAGTCAGATTGTAGGAGTGGTTTGACATTCCCCCATCTTTTCTTGTAAACTGTATTATTCGTGATTCAATGAATTAATTTCTTGTTTAAAAAAAAAAAACAGATGACTATTTATGGTATCTTTAGAGAAGTTGGAGACATATCGTGGTAAGTTTGTAAGTTGAGGACCAAAGTTGGTAGCATCTCAAACTCAGGGGACTGTTAGTGGTAGTTTAGAGAAGTTGGAGAACTTATTATGATAGACTTATAAGTTGAGGATCAAAACTGGTAATGCCTTAAAGTCGGGGGACCTTTAGTGGAATTTACTCAGAATCAAATGTTAAATTAATTTGTACTTTTACTTTAATTTCCTTTTGCATCTCCCACAACTTATTCCGGCTTTCAGAACTAAACTTGTTAAAGGCCCCAACATGTGTGTTCTCATATTTATTGGATAAACTAATATATAGGGCGAATTAAGGAATCTAAGGTAGAGATTCAATAAACAGCCTTATTTGCCAGGGAAATCGATGCCTCTGAACATGTAAGCCAAAATATAGTCTACCTCAACAACATATATTCAGGTGAAGTTTGATTTCTTTAAATAAAATTTTGAATTCAAATTTTATAAATAAAATGTTAGATACTGAAAAAATGTTCACATTATAAATTTTAATAAAATATTGTCAAATAAGCTCTCAAATTAATGACTTCTCTTCTAAAAGCAACAAAGCATTCGATTTTTAAAAAATTCTCTATGCCAACCAGTGGCGGATCCAGAAAATTCTTCTAGTGGGGGCGAAACATTAATAGAAAAGAGATAGTTAAAAATAAATTAAAACACTTAAAGAAATACTTCGTATAATCATAAATATTGTTAAATATAGGCGAAAAATAAAATATATGAAAACTTTATAAAAATATTCATAATAAAATATGAAACATAATTAATTTGATAGAGTCATTCAAATAGAAAACACATTATAAATTTTTTTTTATCTATATAATAAAAATTCAAAAAGTTTTGTTAAAAGAATAAGGAATTGAACCCCTAACATTTATTTTAAGACAAACACATCTACCAACTAGTCAACCTAATCTCTTGCTTATTTTTATCTATTTTTAGTATATATATATATATATATATATATATATATATATATATATTAAGCCATAAAAAGTGCAATAAAACAAAGCCATGCATCAACAAGTTTCGAACCCAATATATATTAAGCCATAAAAAGTGCAATAAAAAAAACCTATGCGTCAACAAGTTTTGAACTTGTGTGCTTTAGCAAAAAAATACACGCACTAACCACCTAGTCTAACAAATTCAATGTTAATAGTATCTGTTTTAAAATATTTATACTAATATATGTACTATATATACATATATACATACAAAGACATATATGGGATAGGGAGTGGGGTGAGTGGGGGCAGGTGCCCCCATGCTGGATCCGCCACTGATGCCAACATTTAGGAGGGCGTATTCAATCATGACTTTTATAGATTTTTAAAGACTTTTATCAACTTTAAAAGTTTGGTGGTATTCAATTTAGACTTTTCAAAACTCTTTAAAAGTATACTGGTATTCGATTCAGACTTTTATTGAGTTTTTAAAAGTCTACTGGTATTCAAAAAGTTATTAACTTTCATAAATTCTATCAGAATATGATTTTTGTAGACTATTTCTTCATTAATATAAATAGATGAAATCCAGCCCTCCAACCCCAAACTTTTGAACATTCTCTACCGACTTTGTTTTCTTCTATTAAAACCAGACAAACTTTTTATTAATTTTATGGTACGTTTCAAACCTTTCATAAATACTCACATACTTTACTACGAAAAATTATTTTTTTTTAATATTCAGTGAAAAAAAATTGTTACGATTACAAAAATAACAAAATAAAAAAAATGCTGCGATCGCAGCAAAAAAAAATTGCTGCGATCGCAGCAGGTTGCTGTTGTTCACAGCAAAATTTGCTGCGAACAGCAACAACATAAATATTATTTTTTTTTTGTTTTTTAATTACATATATAGTATTATAATTTTATAATTTATATTTTATAATATTTATTTAATTAATATAATTTTATATAATTGTATGATAATTAATTATTAATATGTATTTGTGTTAAGTTGAATTTTTTGAGAGATTCTATTTATTTTATAGTAATTATAAATGAGAGATGTTCATCAAGAGAAGAGTAAAAGTAAAAATAAAGTTAATAAAAATTATGCATTATGGGCACCTGAGGAGAGTAATGAGTTGATGATTATTATATTACATAACATTAGTTGTTTCATTAGTTCAAGAAATATTTTTATTGGTTATATTTAGTGAAAATTGATTATATTTTCTTTAGGTATAATATACTCTATTCTTGTGACAATCAATATTTTTTTTTTTTTGCAATTGATTACTTTATTTATGATTTATAAAAATATAAATTTATAAGAAAATTATAAATAATGTATTAATAGAAGATTGAATGTTTTTACGTGTGTATTCAATTTAGAGTTTTAATGACTTTTTAATATGAAAAAGTTTTTAAAAGTGTATAAATGTTTGTCCTATGGATATTTATAAACTCTTACAAAGTTTATAAAAATTTAAAAGATTCTAGGAAAGTCTACAAAAACTCTACAGATGTCAATTAAAATCCATCACTTCAAAAGTATTTGAAAGTCTTTAAAAGTCTTATTGAATACACCCCCCTTAGACGGTTTTTACTGACTTTTTTTTTTAATACTACTGACTCTGTTACAATGTAACTTAGTGCCACTAGACCGCAAGGTTTTTGCTGGAGTTTACGTGCTAATCAGCTCAATTGCATCAATTTGACAGAGCCAGTTTAATGTCAACTAGGACGACTCTATATGTCACTAGACCACAAAATCATTGGCTTAATCCCAAAAATACAATCTAACTAATACAACAATTTGTAAATGTTAGTAAGTGAACCACTAATCTAATTATAATATCCAGTAACAATTTCCCTTAATAATAAAGAGCTATAAACCAAGCTTTTCCCCAACAAAAAACACAACCTACCTAGCTAGCTTAGCTTCTTCCTTTTCTCAATCCCCCTTATCTATCTGGCCAGTTCCTGCATGCAAGATAGGAATATTCACATGCAGCTGTATTATTAGCATTTTAATTAATTATATATATGACAAAAACAGAATGTTCCTCACTTCCTCCCAATTCAAACTCTTTCTCTAATCATCATTTGATCTCTTGAGTTCCATCCAAGAAACCTTAAAGTGATGTTCTAAAACTAACCTAATTTTAAGTGATGACGAGAAAAACACACAATCACTATCCAATATCATGATATTGCACTAAATAAATCCTATATTGTACTTGATCATAGTCGATAAAAGACCACAAAGAAGCAATTCAGCTTAGTTGATGATAGTTAACTACCTCAAACCATATATCGTTGGAGTCAACTTAGAACCTTATCCAGTCAACAGTCCGATCAATTTAGCTGAGATTAAAAATAACAGAATTTAACCTATACATACAACTCCCTGACAACCTTTATTCTTTTCTTGCTAAAAAGGGCATAATAACCACACACTATACGTTCCCTTTCTGCTATATCTCTATAAAACCAAGAAGCTAGGATTAAACTTGAACCACCACCCCAGAGCCACCGCCGTCCGGCCACAGCAATGGCGCCTCCGACCACCCCCACCCCCCGACGGCCCTTCAGCCCACTGAGATGCATCGGAATAATCCTCCTAACCACCATCATCATCGTGGGCCTAGTCATCCTCATCCTATGGCTAGCAGTCCGCCCTCACCGCCCCATTTACTTCGTCGAAAACGGCGCCGTCCACAACTTCAACCTAACCACCGACAACCGCCTCACCGCCGACTTCAACTTCACCCTCAAAGCCTACAACCCCAACAAGCGCATCTCCATCTCCTACGCGCGCGTGGAGGCGCAGCTCTACTTCGGCAACGAGCAGATCGCGTTCGCCACGTGGCCCGCCGCCTTCAACCAGGCGGTGAGGAACGTCACGTACCTCCCCCTGTTCCTTCCGGCCAAAAACGTCACGCTTTACGGCGACACCACTAGGGACTTCAAGAACGAGCGGTCCGCCGGAAAAGTGGACTTGGTGATCAAGATTAACGCGCGGGTGAGATTCAAGATGGGGTCGTGGCGATCAAGGTATCGCACGCTTAGGGTTATATGCACCCCTACCGATTACTACTATTCTTCCAAGGGTTTTAAGGAGACTAAGTGTGACACCGACTTATAATATATTATTATGGGTTTTAAGTGTTTATTTATTTATGATTTTTTAAAATATTGTTTTAACGTAACCCGGTTTGCCTTTGGTGAGCTTGTGTATTTAAGTTTTATTTAATTTGTTATTACGGAGTATTATTTTTGGTTTGGATTGTCAATTGTAATTTATGTTGCAAAAATATTACTTGGACACTGAAAATCTACTCTCAACTTTTACTCCACTAATGAATTGTTTAGTTGGATGTAGTTGTAATTCAATTATAACACAATTTTTTGGCTATCCAAATTATAGTGTTTGGTTAGAGGGAATTGTAATTCTACCCATTTGTGGAATTGGAATTCTTGGACCCCCATAAGAATTGTAATTCGGGGTAGGGTGGGAAGGAAAAAACTAAGGAAATGACCCTTTTGCCCTTGATGCTGATTATTACTATTACACAATGGTATTTTTGTTTTTATATCACTTTTTTCCATCCAATTTTCAATAATTCTATTCATCCTTACCAAACAATGTAATTTGAATTTCTACTTTATTTCCCTTATTCTTTTCCCACATAATTATAAATCATTTCCCCCTAATTCATTCCTACCAACCAAACATCGTATAAGTGTTCAAATTTTATTGGAAGAATAAAAAAGAATGCATAAAAATCATGACCCCTATTATATTAAGCAATTAAAGAATACCACATTATATGAAGTAGAAAATGGAAGTATAAAATAAGAGTAAATGTACAATTACTATTTATGTTGTATGCTATTGGAATTTTGATTCAATAATAATTATATAAAAACATTTTTTTAATGAACTGAATGGGCCCTTATAAATCCAAAATGTAGACAGATATGGGGTTTTCTGTAATATTGTTGCTAATTGGCCCAAATAGGCCCAAGACCAGTTGTTCTAAGGTGGACCATGCTCCACATAGCGTTGTATGGACGTACGTTTTTTTAATCGTTACCGCGAACCAATGGTATATTATGTTATAAATATGTATATTGTCAAATGAATCTGTATTAGAATTAAAGTGATATATTATTGTTTCTATAACGAAATTAATATGTGTGAAAAATGAAACTAAAAAACAGAGTCAATGCAATAACGTATATTGTCAAATGAAACTGAAGTATAATTAAAATGATACTTCAGTCTTAATATAGTGAAACTAGTGAGTGTAAAAATGAAACTAAAAAATAGAGCTCATGCAATAATGTGTACTGTCAAATGAATCTAAAGTGTAATTAAAATGATACTTCAATGTTAATATAATGAAACTAGTGTGCATGAAAAATTAAACAAAATAAACATAGCACATATAATAACGTATATTGTTGAATGAAACTGAAGTGTAATTAAAATAATACGACTCAACTATATAACTTGAATTAATCTTATTTGGATTTGTATATTAGAGAAAATTCATATTACTTGAACAAAACGTTCCTAAGAGTTAATTTCAAATTTCAATTCACTTTTAGAGTGTGTTTAGAAACTCAGAAAATGATTTTTAGAAATTATTTTTCGAATTTTCAATGTTTGGATGCACTTGAAAAATTCAGTCAATAGAAAATATTTTTCGTTGACTATGAAAAATCATCCCATTTTGGTGAAAAATGACTTCCACCAAATTTTGGCGGAAGTCATTTTCTGGACCAAGCTACGCCGACGAATAATGAACGGCGGCTTCCAGTACTCGTTTTCGGTGCAAACCAGTCCACCGGAAATTATTGTTTGTTTGTTTGTATTTTTTAATAAATAATATTATTATAAATATTTTTATATTTTAAATAAAATAATTAAAATGTTTAATTATACCATTCTACTCATTTTTCAGGAAATAAATGAAACGCATCAATACAGTTTTTCAAAATGCAATCAAACACTAGCTAGAAAGAAAAATGTTTTCTAAAAAAATGATTCATTTTTCAGAAGTCATTTTACTGCTTTCCAAAGTCATAAATAGACATGGATATATTTAAAATAATGCCGATTGAGTCACTATCATCCCTTAGTAATGTCCACCAATGTGGCGATGTGAGGTCTCAAGTGATATATTTTATTAAATGGTCACACATTTGTTTCACATGTTCTAGATTCTCATGTCATGCCTCGACTAAAAATACGTGAATTCCTAGTATTTTTCCTATCACTGTCTAAATTTGCATTGATATTTTGGATGGATGAAATGTTTCAATCACCGTTTAAGAAAATTTTCATCCACCATGTGATCGTATAAGTATTAAATAAGTCATTAAATTTGTAATTTTTATATAATTAGACCATTGAATTTCACATATGTACAATTGAAGTATTGAACAAACAAATTATGTGTAATTAAGATATTTTTTTACCTTTTCAGTGTAAACATTTCAACATTTCCTCCCAACTAACACGATAAAGGAGAGGGCAACTCTTAATGCATACTATATAAGCAATGTGAATGGGTTCTATAACGAAGAATCAAAATATTTCAGTTGCACATATTTTGTTTGTTTAATAATTTAATAATTAGTGGTCTAATTATAAACAAACAGTAATTTTAATAGTCTATTTGACACTTTTTTTTTTCAAAACTTTTAGGCCAATAGTCTGTAATGCCATTTCTGTTCAGTTGGAGAAGTTTTTAAATTAAAGACGTAACTTTTGATAGACAATTATTTTATATATACAAAATCACTTGTTTTTTAAATAACAAGATTGAGGAAAACAAATAAATAAAATTAAGAAGAAAGAAAGAGAAGAAAAAGAAAAAAGAGATAAAGAGAGAGTGAGATCAGGGAGAGATAAAGAAGATGAAGAGGAGGAGAAAGAAGAAAGAAAACATGGATGCCACTTTTGTTTGTTTGTTTTTTTTTTTAAATAATAATATTAACTTTTGTCAATAATACTAATACTTTGATTATCAGAAAATTTTCGGCAACTATGATATTTATTTTTAAAATTAACTAGTACTTTTACCCTTGCGTTGCATAGAATGGATTTATTATAATATTTTAAGAATATTTGGATTGATATACAATTATATAAATTATAATATCGAATATTATATAGTACAATTGATGAAATTGGTTGGATCGATTATGTTTTCTAATGTTTTTCCTTACTTGAATTAGAGCAAATAATTGTCCAATTACCCGTGTGATGCACGGATAAATTTTTTATTATATATTTAGATAGTAAAATTAAAGATGAAATTATAAAAAAAAAATCTAATATTGAACGCGTACATTTATTTGACTATAAGATTAGTGCAAAAGTATTACTCAATTAATTGAATAATATATGACTTGTTGTCTACAATTATCTTTAAAAGATCAATATGTAATGTGACTTATGTAATTATATTATTACTAAAATAAATATGCTAAAATTGAGAAATAATTTAATTTAATTTTAATTATCATAAAAATAAATCCAACGACCAATATTTAGGTTAATTACCATAATAATTATTAAGCAATTGCACAAATATATGTGTAATTATTCTTTTATACCTTAAGTGTATTTATTTTCACCATATCATATTTAGTTTTTTCTTCCTCCTCCATATATGAATGAATTAATTGTAATTATTATAAAAAAATCCAACAACACATGTTTAATTGTAATTATACTAATATTTGTGTAATTATTAACTTAATTAGCATAATAATTATTATACAATTATACTAATATCTGTGTAATTAATTTCTTAATTACCGTAATAATTATTAGGTAATTATACTGGTTGAAAATATTGTAATATATGTGTATTGAATAATGACTGAAAATATAATAACCATCCAAATACTATTGAATTCCATTCCTGTTTTCTACCATATATACGGAAATAAAAAATATATATAAACAAAATAAGTACCCTCTATATGGAAGTTGGTCAAAATAGAAAACCAATTATGCCATACATAATATTACAAATTATGTTATTACCTAATTAAGATGTTGTTTTGTACACGGTATTATGCAATTACGTTAATACGTGAATATAAGAACAATATTACCAATTACTCCATAATAGATATTAGTTAATTTTGTATTTTAGATTTTCTTATCAAGTAAGTTTTATTAATGATTTGACCAATAAAATATTTAATTAATTGACTACAAAATTACCAATTAAAAATTTTGTAGTCAATTAATTAAATATTTTATTGGTCAAATAATTAATAAAATTTATTTGGTAAGAAAATATAAAATGGAAATTAAATAATATCTATAATGGAGTAATTGGTAATATTGTTCTTATATTCACGTATTAACGTAATTGCATAATACCGTGTACAAAAGATATATTAATTAGGTAATAACATAATAACATAATTGGTAATATTATGTATGGTATAATTGGTTTTTTATTTTGACCAACTTCCATATAGAGGCTACATAATTTGTTTACATTTTTTATTTATGTATATATGGTAGAAAACAGGAATGGAAATTTAGAGTATTTGGATGCTTATTATATTTTCAACCATTATTTAATACATAGATATTATAATATTTTCAGCCATTATAATTATCTAATAATTATTATGATAATTAAGAAATTAATTACACAGGTATTAGTATAATTTAATAATAATTATTATGTTAATTAAGCTAATAATTACACAGATATTAGTAAAATTACAATTAAACATGGGTTATTGGATTTATAATAATTACAATTAATTCATTCAGATATGACGGAGGAATAACAAATAAATGCGATATGGTAAAAATGAATATACTTAAGGTATAAAAGAATAATTACACATATATTTGTGTAATTGTCTAATAATTATTATGGTAATTAAGATAAATATTGATCGTTAGATTTACTTTTATAATAATTAAAATTAAATTATTTCTCATTTTTCCTTATTTATTTCAATAATAATATAATTACATAAGTCATATTACATATCGATCTTTTTAAGATAATTGTAGACAAACAAGTCATATATTATTCAATTAATTGAGTAATACTTTTGCACTAATCTTATAATCAAATAAATGTACACGTTCAATATTTTTTTTTTATAATTTCATCTAAATATATAATAAAAAAATTTATTCATGCATTGCACGGGTAATTAAACAATTTTTTGCTTTAATTCAAGCAAGGAAAACATCAGAAAATATAATCGATCCAACCACTTTTGTCAATTGCACTATATAATATTTGATGCTATAATTTATAGAATTGTATATTAATCCAAATATTATTAAAACATTATAACAAATCCATTCCGTGCAACGCACGGGTAAAAATACTAGTAATTACTAAGAGAAAAAACTCAAAATAAATAAATAATACAAGTATAATAAATGGAATGATGGAATTGAATCTCAGATTTTACATTATAGATGAATTTAATTTCATACGCGCAAAGGACTAATTTGCCCTTAAATAATAATCATTTTTTTTTTTTTTAATGTTAATTACATGAGATTAAATGGTCATTGATCTTTTATTTTATATGGCTTTGATATGTTCTCATGTTTTATAAAAATCACCAGGCTTATTTTTTTACTTGATTTTGTATCTATAGATAGTTTAGATTTCTTCACAGGCTCTATGAGGATTCTAAAAAATATAATAAGTCTCAATCAAGGTTATATCCTTGATTTATGTCTCTTTTTTTTTTATGCTAACAAATGCATACATTTTATTTTAAATGTTGTACACTTCAATATTATTAGATAAAATTGTCCCTACTACGTTCTTGTTATACAAAATTGCCTTTACACCGTTATAACACCGTTACTTTTTAACTCCATCATTATTACCATACACCTATATCTATCCTATCTTTTTCCTATTCTTTAATTATCATTTTATTAAAATCATTATATAATTAATTCAATAGTTGATTATATTTTAATTAAATTTCTATGAATGGTAAATCATATGTGTGTATAAAATACATATATTTTTTTGTGTATATATAATTCGAATTATAAATTTTAATTATTTGTATTTATTAATGTTTTAATATTGGGCATAAATTTTCGGGCATCGTGCGTACAAAATACTAGTTGTTTTCATATGAACCAGATTATGCATACATACATATAGATCAACGGTTCAAATCAATAAAATAAAAAAAAACGCGTGCTTGAAAGGAAACCACGCGTCCACGCACCTTAACCTTAAGCATTAAAATGACGCACCTTAAGTACACAAATCACGCACTTTAAGCACACAAACCACACACCTTAAGAACACAGACCACACACATTAGGTTTTAAATGGCACACCTTAAGTATTATAACTGACGTACCTTAAGTACACAAACTACACACCTTAAGCACACAAATCACACACTTTAAGTTTTAAAATGACGCAACTTAAGTATTATAACTAACACATCTTAAGTATTAAAATAGCACACCTAATTAAGTACACAAATCACTCAACTTAAGCACACAAACCACGCACCTTAAGTTTGATCGAACAACTGAATGACTGACTTATCTTAAACACAAAAACAACGCATCTTAAGAAGAAAAGTCACGCACCTTAAGTTTGAACAACTGAATAACTGACTCACCTTAAGCACCGAAACCACACATCTTAAGAAGGAAAATCAAACAAATTAAGTTTGACCTAAAATAAAAAGATCAAATTGTCACCGCGTTTTATAATCTGTGTTCAATTTGGATAATCATTTTTAGCAAATTCAATGACTATCATTCAACCCTATCTTTCACCTAGGCACCGTACCTGCATGTGATCTCTTTTCTCTTTTCTGTATATATGTGTTTGTGTGAGAGAATTATTCATAGCCAAACATTATTTTGTTAAAGAGAATCTTGTTATTTAAGTTAGGACGAAGAGAGGCGAGGTCGAACCCCATCCATTGGAGGTCAGCTTTAATTTAGGAGGTTTGGAGGTCTGAGGTCTCCCACATGATTTCCAAAAAAAAAAAAAAAAAAAAAAGGTCTCCCACATGCAGTGTGGATTTGAAGTGAAATGTGATGTGAAAGTCGTACCCTAAAGTGGCAAAGACCGTGCCACCACCGTGTTCTGCGCAACAATGCAAACACATGACTACAAATGGAACAAAACCTGGGCGATGCAACCTGACAAACCACAACCAAAATATAAGGGCAAAAGTACGTGATTGAATGATTTTGATATACAATTAGCAAGATTCATGAACCCAATCGGATCCATCATCCATGACTTGACAACAAAACAATACCAGATAGCCAGTCACATTTTCTTTTCTTTTTTTAATTTCTAGTTTTTTTTTTTTTTTTTTGAAGGCTTTTAATTTCTAGTTTGGACAGCTATATATGTGCTTCTTGTTTTATTGACAACAGACAGGTTTGGAGATGGCCCATGATCACACCTTCAATCAAGTATTGTATTCCTTATTTCAACCTAGCTATAATATATAATACACCTTGCTAGCTTCAGATGGCTCTAGTGATGAAGTATATATGTGATGATTAGGTTAATTTTTGGGTCAAATCCACTACACTTAATTTATTAGAAACTGTGATTAGGTTAATGTTTGGGTCAAATCCACTACACTTAATTTATTAGAAACTGTGGCATCACTACTTGTGTTTAAAATGCATAATATTTAAATTGCAAGTATGTGTATAATATATAATGTAACTATAAATAATCTGAAGGCGCATAACATTTTAACCGCAAGTACATAATCTAGTCTACAATGCGCGTGGTGAACTGGGGTCCACAATATAACAATTGGTTCCAAGTTGAACTCCCTATGGAAGGACAAATTATAAAATAGGTCAAGGTCTACCTTGTATTATAGACCCTGATACAAAAATAACCTTTAAATTCCGTATCTGTAGTTGACAGTTTCTGTATATGTAGCTATCATATTATGTGTCAACAATTATCAGTTATTTGTTTATATATACAAAATTGTTAACTGTAGGTACATAATTTTTGTATCAGAATTCACAATAGCATGGGAGTTTAACTCCTTAGGTGGGCTTTACCTAGATCGTATATCTAAATAACGGTTGTCGACTTTTTCATAAATTAAAGATAATGTATTTATGACCTTGCGAGAAGATTTTTGTTGAAAAATTAGTTAAACATATTTTGTGTATGTTACGTTTGAAAATATAAATACAACGTAAAAAGTATTTTAAGCATTTGATTTATTTAAATTTTTTTAAAGAAAATCTTTTATAATAACATATAGATCAGACCTACAATTTTCAATTTCCTACAATGTTGATACTCCAAAAAATTTATATTATAATTCTTTATTACAAGATATACACTTACATAAGCACAGTGCCTTGTCCTGGAGGGACACTAGCCTATATTAAAGGCTTAAAAGGTAACCACTTTACTTTAAACTAAGGTTTCCTAGGATAATAATAGGATCATCATCATAAACATGTTTGCTGATCTTTGGCCACTAATTTGCATGATTGGCTTTGTGCCTAACTGCTACTCATGCAGCAAGCTAAGCTAGAACGAACATCTAGCAATATAACTCGGCTTTCATACGTAGTTGTTAATTTATATATTAGTCAGTCCAAACTCCAATAAAAATTATACGCAAAACATATATGACTATTAAATATTAGACCGAATAAAAAGTTTAAATGTTAACCTAATCGTATGAATATTGACCAGAAAACTTAATATAATTTTTTATTTATGAAAAAGTTGGCAGTCACTACTCACTACTTGAAAATGTGTTGTGAGTGTAGCTCGCATTATGACTTAGCCGTTAAAGGACTACAAGGAGGTAAACCAATCTAAGTTGTTTATAACTGACCGATTTAAACAAAGAAAACCAATAGACAGTTTTCATAGGGAATCGAACTTGAAACTTGTGGTTGCCAAGTCAGCTGTTCGGCCAACTCGGTTGGAGTTGCAATACTTTGATGGGTAAGGATGATGAGACTATCCTCGTCCATTGTACACATTTGATATGCTAACATAGATCGATCTTGATTCAGGGGACGACAACACATGTATGGTGTTATGCGAACGGGGTGATGATGATGTGTGAGGAAACCAATTAAGCTTGATAGGGTTCAAGGTCAAGTCCTTAGACGGTTCATCCCGAAATAAACTTGGTTTCTTATTTTTTAAAAGTACGTAACAATTTGCCTGATTTTACATATGTAGGGGCAAATCAATCCCTAATGATGTCAAAAATTACTATAAATTTCATTTGATTTCATTTCCATGTATAACAAATGGCATTCAATAATATATCCTTATCCTATTCCATAATAAGAACAGCAAAGTTGGATTTACTTGGGAGGTAGTGTAATATATAGTGTTAGGTTAGAGGATCTTAGGAGGGTCTTGTTGTTGCACTTTTGAGTTCTGACCAACCAACGAAATTAAGTCGCATTTTCTTCATGTTTCCCACCAAACACGTCTTTAGATTGTTTAAGACGTTTTGCTCCTTGCTATGTCAATGTAATTACTATATTGCACATGGTATGAGGATGACATGTCCTCCGTAGACAAATACAACTCAACCGACTTTTGATGGAGCATCCTCAGCTCGTTAATTTTTTGTTACGTTTTAATTTGGTCATCCTTAAAATTTTCAAAATTACGGTCTCAATTTTGTGGCCGATCGAGCCAAGATGATAAAGCATTATTATTATTTCTAGTATAAAGTTTGATGATATTATAGTACAGTGTAGTCGATCCGATCTAACTGATTTAATAATTTAAATAATAAATCTAATTTTTTAGAAGACCAAATATTAACTTTCTGGAGGATAAATTCAAACCGGACTAAATAGCTCATCATCGAGAATTACGCCAAGTAGCTCACTTAAATTTGGGATAGCTAAACTAGATCAATTTAGTACATTTGCCTTACTAAATATTTACCGTCCTCATTGAGGCTCGAACCCATAACTTTCCATTTAGAAGAAACATTTCATGTCACTAGACCACGAGGTCATCGCCATTTTACTAAATATTAATATTAATGTTTAGAGAAAAACCTATGTTGGCATTCCATAGCGACAAGATGAACAATTGAACATGCATTACATGGTGATTGTCTTAATGTTATACAAATGTTTCAAATATAATCTTTAAAAATTTTTTAATTCAAATTTAAGAGAATATTAGATTATCTTGTTTAGTTATTAGGAATGTAAACTTTCAAAAATAATATGAGATTCTCGCGAATAATTTTATAGTTCATTTTATCAATTTTTTTTAGTACAATTGAGAATGTACTGTCCTATAAGAACAGAAACTTACCCCTTCACCCTCTAATTCAGAGTGCTAGACACATTTGGAGAAGATTCCTGGTATTTTTTTGTGTGGATAATCTAACACAGAGGTACCTTAGCTGGCCACTAGATTGCCGTAAGATTAGCATGAAGCTAAGATCATCACATTTATTACCCTCTTTTAAGACTTTAGAATTTTTCATGTCTTACATGAGAAGACAAGTTTTGCAATCCACCAAGTACGTAGAGACTCCTTGTGCTCGTCGATGCTCTTTGAGTGCGTTTACTCCCGCTTTTAAATATAGTTTCACCTCTACATCACTTAAGCTTTTTTTTTTTTTTTTTTTTTCCTAAAAAAAAGAATTAAATCATATTTTCAGAAATAATATAGTTTTTTTGAGTACGTAAAATTAAGAATCTCATAATTTAAACTTAAGGAAGGTATCTTGAATACGTGTGAATATTACGTATATTTAATTCTAAATATGGAGAATTAAAATTGCAGAAAAAAAATCGGCGATAATAGAAAACATATAAATCACAAAAAATAAGCATAACATGAATTGACATCACTCGTCACACTATAGATCTGTCCCTATGAGTTCTTAGGTGCAAAACGCTAAAAACAAGAAAGAAGAGGATAATCGAGAATTAGTTCCACTGTCCACATCTAAAATAATTAAGATTTTCGTTTTAGTTGGACTTAAAAAAATATAATTTATTTAATTATAGATTGTATTTTTATTTTTATTATTTTTAATGACAAAAAATTACAATAAATACTTAAAAATGCGCACTGAATAAATCACGCTTTTATATAATAATTCACAAATTACATAAAAGAAATAAATTAAAGTGTGATACAATAATCATATTCCACTCACCTGACTACTTTTTTTTTTTTAAAGGATATTACATCGTCTTTAATATTACTAATAAATAAATTAGCTATTATTTAAGTCTGTCAAAATCAAGGCTTTAATAATATAATATAGTAATACTTATTAGTCATAAATTCATAATTAATATATTAACAACCAAGTATTTAACATCTTCATCAATTCTTTAATTATCTTCATTAATAATTTTATTGAATTTATTTAAAGCCAACACAATGATTATTAAAAGAACATTAAAAAAATATTTACATTAATAATACACACATATATGCAACTATATATTTTAAGTGTTGTTTGTACTTTAGAGTTTGGATTGAATAATTTATGAGAGGTTATGATGGTTGTTTAAAGAAGTAATTGATAGATTATTTTTATGAGAGAGGGTTATGCATGATGCCATCATGATCAATTCATGAAAGATAATTGATAGCAATTCTAATAAAGTTGGTCACGAAATTGGCTTAATAATCTAAAGTTGTAAATTTGACTTCTTGTAAGAGCTACCTATTAGTCTTTTTAGTTTGAACCAGTAAGTTATAGTCAACTTATAATGGTTTACCTTAATGGGAGCACAAGACTGGTTTCATCATTCCCGACCTCATTGACCAAATTGGACCGATGAAGTATTTTCCTATTTTATCAAAAACATTTCAATTCAAAATTTGGAAAGTCTTGACAATCAAATTCTTCGTCTAGTTAATCAGAAAATTATTATTATCAAGAAATGAACAAATATCTTCTCAGCAGTATCCCATTGCCAAGACAAATAATATAGATTGCTGTGGACAAAAAACAGGTTTCTAAAATCAGATATACGTGCAAATTTGGTGACGGTTAACTTACGGCCAAATTGCTCTTATTAGGTTTCTCATGGAGTGCGAATGAGATGACACAAATATCCCGTATAAATTGTTCCTCTATTCTCTCTTTTTTTTTTTTTTTGGACATAATTATAGAAATAACTTCAGCCAAATTGGTCACATAATTGACTTGGTAATCAGTGACAAGGTGCCAAGTTTAACTCTCATGGAAACTCTCTATTGGTCTTCTTCGTTTGAGTTGGTTAGTTATGGACAACCTAAATTGATTTATCTTCTTGTAGTCTTTTTACCAATTAGGTCATCTTAGTGTGTACATTTGAATAACGACCGTAGATTTTTCTATCAGAATATTGATATATCAACATGTTTCTCTAATATATATGTATGTATATTCATTTTTCTTAAATGTGATGTGGACAGATAACAAATTTCAATATGAGAGAGCACCCATCGAAGTGCATTAAAAATATGAATATATGAATATAGTAAAGCTAGCTAAATAGAGATTTAGAATGAATTGGAGAAGGACCTCCAAGCTAACACCACGACCTCAATTGTCCAAGTTCACTACTACTGCAACTTCTATTGGTTGAGATCTTTAAGTCTACCTATCCCACTGACATATGGACTTCTAATATCTATTGGAATGACATAATTATTGATTTTGAATGCGATTTAATATTAGTTCATTCATCAGAAAATAAAAGTAAATGAAACATAATAGTTAATTGTATAAATTAACCTTAAAGCATTATGCAAGTGGTAATTATGGATCTTTATTGGTTAGAACATTTTGTCATGAATTCAAGTTTAAGTTTTTTGAGGTGTTATAGTGGATATAATTTATTAGTTATATTCACTCATAATATTGACTGTTGCACAATATAAGTAATAGAGCTTTACGCCATTCTTACGGTTTTGCAACTGGCACAGGAGAAAGACTTCTGTTAAATTGTGGTAGATGGTGATTCCGAATTGGTGATTGAGTGGTTGATGGTCAGTTGATGGGTAAGATATCCCATGGGTAACTTGTTCATAGCTTGGGAACATGAGTTGAGATGATAGTAAGAAGTGTGTTCGAGGGTAGACATATTTATATGGAATAAAATAGAACAGTTGATTACTTCGCTAATTCTTTTGCCACTTATGTTTAATGTTTAAGAATAATTTTTAATGTTTAAGAATAATTGAGCAACTTTCTTTGTCCCTTGGTTAGATCCTCCATAAGGATTAATCGATATTTTGCAGCCTATGAGAATTTTTTATTTTTAATAGTGGTTGGTTTGCTTGTTTGTTTGTTTTGTTTTGTTTTGTTTTTTTCTTTTTTGGGTGTTTTCGGCCAGAGTGGAAGAGAAGAAAATGGTAAGGAGATTCGACCTTGGGTCGATTGAAAACAATATATTAATTTTATTAGAGATATTTGCTAAATAGTTCTAATTATAATAATTGTAATATATTTATTTTTTATTAAAATTTTAAATTAAACTCAAAGCCAATATATTCTAAAATATTTATTTATGAATTCAATGTTTATACTCGCAATACTCAACATCAATGTACTATCCAATTCAATATACAATGTATCTGTCTAAGGCCTTCCAATATACAAACTCCCAAGTTACATTTGTCCAAATATTGTACAAGTTAATTTAGCAATATACTTTATAAAAAATATTACTCCGTACGTAAATTTATTCTCTCTTAAAATAATCTTTATATTATTGAGTAGTATTTATATCTGTATCTTTCGGGACCGTTTGGCAACCCAATCGAGTTGAGCAAGAATTTGCTTGGTACCTGTAAGAGCTATCTATTGTCATATTTTATTTAAACCGGTTAACTATGGGTAACCTATGATAATTTATCTCATTGTAATTTTTTGTAGATTAGAGTAACTGAACTTCACTTAGAGTGAACGTGTAACGACTGCAGACTTTCTCGTAAATCAAATAGAGTAAAAGAGATGGTAACCGGTAAGTGTAATAGTGCTAGAATAACATAGAAAGTGAAAATGTTAGTTTAATAGCAAAATTTTTCAATTTGTCTTACAAGTTTAGTTGCATTCTCATTTATTAGCGTATAATTGTGAATATTACCACTATATTATGCTTTTTTCCCCTACTTTTGGTCATTCAAATGAAAAATGAGGTGAAATACCACAAGCTTTTATTCACATGACTTGTAAGGCAATTTATATCCCACACCACGGTGCACAATGCATTGTACACCCCGTACTAAAATGTTAGGAGATGAGTTCTGTGTATTCTAGGTAATCGTTCAGTGTATTCTAGGCAATCATTTTGTGTACTCTAAGCAACCGTTCTGTGTATTCATGTTAGTAACACATGTTGTGATGTGTTTGTGCATTCGAATGTTTAGGAGGATGAGTTCTGTACATTTTGTGTCAATATTCTGTGTATTCATGTTATTAACACAGATTGTGATGTATTTGCACATTTGAATGTTATGAGGATGAGTTCTGTGTATTTTGTGTCAATATTCTGTGTATTCTAGGCAAACGTTCTGTGTATTCTAAATAAGAATTCTGTGTATTATAGATAATGAATTCCATGGAGTCATTCGCGTCCGCGTCCACTAACATCGAAACGACGTCGTTTTAGACCAGGATCCACTGTGGACCCTGGTCCACGATATAACAATTAGACTTGTAAGTAACCAAATTCTATGGGCTAAAATTCATGTGAATTGATATTTTTGCCAATAAACTTTAGTCACCCATAAGAACCCATGTACTTATTAAGGAGTCGTTATTGCATAGATCATGGTACACATAATTATGTAGACCAAAAAAAATATATTATTTGTATGCATAAAATACATTATTTGAATATTGAAAGTATATTATATTTTATATACAATCAAATGTTGTATATTCAATACACAAATAATGTATTTTTAGTATATTAAAATATAACTTGTATTTAAGAAAAATATATTATATGAGAGCATCCTTATCAATGGAGTTTTTTTGCGGTCATTGATGAGTTTTTGTAAGTGTGATTAGAAAAGAGAAAATGGGGAGGAGGAAAAAAAACAAACAAATCATATTTTAAAAACAAAATAAAAAAAAATAGACTGTCAGACCGCGTCAGACGTGGCTGAGCGTGCAGTGCACGCGCCCGCTAGGCGCACTAGTTGCGCCTGACGCGAGTGGCGTGAGCGTTTCTTGGAGCATGCGAAGTACATCTTTATTGTTCTAAGAGTTTTTACCCAAAATGGTCCCTCGACTATTGCTCATTCTCAATTTTACATTTCGACTTTCAATTGCACCTAATGTGGTCCCTCGACTTTCAAAAACTCACCCAATTTGGTCCTCCGTTACATATTCCGTCAAATCAGTGTTAAAATGGAGGGCATTTTCGTCCATTTACCTATTGTTAGCCTAATAAACATTGAGAAATAGTTGAAGAACCAATTTGAGAATAGTCAAGGGACCATTTTGGGAAAAACTATTTTATTTATTTCATTTTTGTTTATTTTCATTTTTTAGACTCTATAAAATTAAAATTTCTATACATTTTTTTTCTTACAAATATAAATAGTTAAAATCGTGCAATCCATCCTAAAATTTTTTAACTTTTTTACAAACTATTCCTATGCAGATTTACAATAAGTTTCGTAAGTTTTATAAATACTCATTTTTAAGCATCGATTAAAATAATTCTTAGTCACATTCGTAGTACTAAATATATTACTTTGGATTTTTTTTTATAAATAAGATATAATATTATTAAACTCAAATAATTAAAAATAATGTGTCCACAACACAAAAGATTTTATGATTGACTTAAAATTAACTATAAATTTTATTGTTGAATACAAATTGACAATTATTAAACATTATTTATAATAATTATTATGTCCCGTGTAATATACTAAAATTATTAGGTAGGATTTTTATAATTAAGGTATAATTTAATTAAATCAAAATTATTAAAAATAATGTGTCCACATTACAAAATAAATTATACTTGCCTTAATAATTAATAAAAAAAATAAGAAGAAGAAAACATATAAAAGATGTCATACAATATCTTAAATAATGTAAATTAATATAAAATTTAATAATTACTTCGAAATCAAATACAGAAAATATTGCAGGAAACATTGACGAGATTTTACTTTTCGGCTAACCTGAGAAGTTTACTAGAAAAATTTACCTTTCGGTTCAATATTTTCCCTACATTTTACACTCTTTGGGTGTCTACGCTTGAAAAAAAAATATATTATTTTCAATGGTAAAAGTAATATTTAATGTGATACATAGTGATTGATTGTCTATGAACATAAAAAAAAAAAAAAGTATATGACTATTTATAAAATTTACAGAACTTATTGTAAAACTTCATAGGAATAGTTTGTATATTTAGATAGGAAAAGTCTGTAAAGAAAGTTAAAAATTTTGAGGTTGGATTGCGCGATTTTAACTATTTATATTTGTAAGAAAAAAATGTATCGAAATTCTAATTTTATAGAGTCTAAACAATGAAAATAAACAAAAATGAAATAAATAAAATAGTTTTTCCCAAAATGATCCCTTGACTATTCTCAAAATGGTCCATCAACTATTTCTCAATGTTTATTAGGCTAACAATAGGTAAATGGACGAAAATACCCTCCATTTTAACACTGATTTGACGGAATATGTAACGGATGATCAAATTGGGTGAGTTTTTGAAAGTCGAGGGACCATATTAGGTGCAATTGAAAGTCGAAATACAAAATTGAGAACGAGCAATATTCGAGGGACCATTTTGAGTAAAAACTCTTGTTCTAATATTTTGATTTTGCAGAGTAACCCTATTTCATTCTCTCTCCCTTTCTCACTCTTCCATGTAGGATTGTACTGTGCTATGAACCCCCCAAGCATCGCTAATAGGGATGCTCTGAGTACTAAAAATACATTATTTTGTATAATGTACATTCATTATACAAATAATGTATTTTTATTTTTTTATGATCCACATAAAAATTTACCTTTATTAAAAGAGTTGACTCATCAAAGAGCATGAGTTATTGAGGGTCAACACATTTATGGAGAAAATCACCTTAATCACTAAGGAGCCATGACATTTATTGAGAAGAACCATTGTAATTATTAAAAAACCGTTATGCCTTCTAACCGTTAACTACCGTCCATTATAAAACCTAAGTTCCTGTGACAACGTGGGAGACACATTCTAAAACTTATACTCACTAGTTCTATTTACTAACAAACATACCCGGTAATATTTATTACCATCGATAACATATTTTGAGTCACTTATTTTGAGGGTAACTCGTACCTAGGCATTGCGAGGGTATTTAAGTACAGTCAAACGTGTCTCAAGTCCCTCCACTATAAGTTACCGTGGAGGCTCACCAGCTTACCGTTAAATTCAAGACTTCTGTGGCGGAAGTTTCCTAACCTCACCGCCTGGAGAACGACACTCACCCCTCACCGCCGATACAATTAGACGTTAGAGTCACGGCAAAAATTTCCGTCAAAAAATATATAAAACAATAGATCGACCAACGTTGACGTGTCCCCTCTCTCATTTTTCATTTCTCTTAAATTCTCTCTCTCTCTCCCAATTTCTCTCTCTCTCTCTCTGCTGGGTTGGTGCTTGAGCCTGGAGGCGAAGAACAATAGCTGTCAAAAAGGCAAGTTTTCTCTTTTCTGAAGATTTTTTTACTTTTTATTTTTTCTCTCTAATGCGCCTGTTTGAGCGTTTTCCGATTCTCAGTATGCCTATGATTCTGTATGAATGTGTTAAGAAATTCTGTTAAGTTAATCAAAGTTTTAAGCTAATTTATTAAAACTATAATTTCCATAATGAGCTTGCGTGTTCTTTTTTACTTGCGAGAAGAAGAAAAAATTTGCATATTTTTTACTAGAAAAAAATGTTAATTTTCTTTCACGTATTTGATGCGGGTGGGTGGGTGGGTTGTACGATTTTGGATTGTTTGGTGATTTTAGTTTTAGTTTTATTTTATTTTAATTTTATGTTAGTTGGGAATGAAATGAATGGCCCGCCGATTACCAACCATAGGATAAGTTGGACAAAAAGAGTTAAAGGGAAAAGGGGGAAAAAAGGAAAATCATTTTCTTGGATTACTTGTAGTGAAGTTTTAGATTTCAAAATTATGGCGTTTCGTTGGTTGGGTAAGTAATATTAGATTTTAGATCTAGATGAAGCTCCATTAGAGAGTGTTACAGGCTCAGTTTTATGATTGGTATTACAATTTGATCAATTTTTGCAGTTTTTTGTTGTAGTTGTTGTTGTTGTCAGTTCAGTTTTTGGTATTTTGCCAGTTTGATTCATTGATGAAGTGATGGATTAAATGATTAATGTAGTTTACATTTCTGCAGATATTAAAGATATTTTCTAGAGGGATTCTAAGCAGATTGGGGGTCTACTTAGATCCAGGTGATGATTTCCATGGCTAAAGCTTGATAATATTGATAATATTGAGTTTGCCATATTAATGGCTGTTGCTGGCTTACATAATGTTTCTGCATTTGATTCTTCTTTCCTTGGTGAATCTCAGTCTCTGGTATCGGGGAGATGGGGTGAGCAAGAAATGCCAAGCACACAGGCATCCACTATCCTGCAAATGTGGCGGGAGCTCGAGGGTGAGCGTGTTGTGAGTAATTCCGTTGCCAGATATGTAGATAGAGATGGGCAGTTGAGGAGTGAGGGGTCGAATCCGGATTCTGTGATCAGTTTTGAGTTAGATGGGCAGGGAAGCATCAATGGGAATGATAGTGTGGAGGATGCTAATGAGACTGAGAATGAATACGGGGCATTTGAGCAGATAGTGTTGGAGAATGAGCATCACGATGGCACGAGTGTCGTCTCGGACCAGTCCACTGATTTTACGGAGATCGAAAGGGAAAGGGTAAGGCAAATTTTCAAGGAATGGAAAAACAATGGCGTAAAGAGCCATTCGATGAACAACACCATACATATCAATAACCAGTCTAGGGCGGAGTGGTTGGGTGAAAATGAATGTGAACGAGTGAGAGTTGTAAGGGAGTGGGTTCAAATGAATATTCAGCAGAGAGGCACAAATACTTCACATAGAGACGAAAGGTGTGCTGAAATCGGCTCTCAAATTGAACAAGTGCGTGATGGGATGCCTGTCAACCGCTCTGAAACTGGGGAACGAAGAGGCTTACGAAGACTTTGTGGCAGACAGGCTCTTCTTGATTTGCTGCTGAAGGCTCAGAGGCAAAGGAAAAAAGAACTTCAATGGTTGATGGAGCGTAGACCTGTTTCAGACTTCGCTTACCGCAATCGCATCCAGGTCAGTTATAACTGCAGATTGTTTACCTTTCCACATTTTTTAAGGGGTGGGGGGTCATTCAGCCCTGTAGGTCTCCTTCTTAAGAAAGTAAAAGAAGAAAGATTTACATGTGCCTAATATTTGTCAATAGTGGCTATTCAGAAGATTCTTAACGGGGACATGCTAGGTTCTTTGTCAATTAAATAATTTCTTTCAATGTGAGGAAATAAAGGGAAATAATTAGAGAACTTAGGAGCAGAAGATGGAAAGAATATAGATTTTTCTTTTAATGAAAAAAACAACAATAAATTTTGGTCCGTTTTGGATGAGGGATTAGAACTGTTTAAAGGGCAACTAAATTGGGTAATTGCTTGATATGTTTAGATTCAAGTCTTTATTTTGTTCCCATCACACGGATAGAGTTCCCTTCTTTTGTGGAGTAATCTGGTATTTATTTTTTGAAGATTTTTATGTTCAAATCATAGTTGGGTTTTTTTCTTTCACTAAAAGTTAGCTCTTTGCAGTCATTACTCAGAGGCAGATTCTTGCGAAATGAGAGATCGGTTCTTGATGAAAAACCTGCTTCAGTTGCGGCAAGTGAACTGGGTGTACTGAGGCAAAGACAAACTGTATCTGATTTGAGGTATACTGCAGGGCCTTTATCTATGTACATTATGCTTACCATTTTCTTCGTAACTAAATGAGAATTAATGTACCAAATAAAGAATTTAATTGCATTCTTGATGGTTGAAGGATCTGAGTGAATTTTTAACCCTATACTGCAACATATTTTCCATTGTGCACTTTACTGGTCTAAATTGAAAATTATCCCTGTTTGGTAAATGGCTATTAGCTGATAGTTGTTAGCTGATTGGGTTAGAAGGTATAAGTAGTTGATAACATTAGCTGATTGTTATAAAAGTGTTTGGTAAATTAGCTGTTAGCTAATAGCTGTTAGCTAATAGCTGTTCGGTATAATTTCTTGTCTCAAAAAGCTAATTGAAAAAGTTGCTTTGAGCAGCTTTTTGAATTTTAGCATTTTGGATTTACAAAAAACTAATTAACCAAACATTTTTTAACTAAGTCAAACAACTAATAGTGGTCAAATAAGCTAAAATTGGCCGATAAGCTAACTATTTACCAAATAGGGAATTTTAATGAATTCGTGGTGATTATTCTATTATTATGTCATCAGGTTATCCATATTTATTTGTTTGTTTGTTTTGGCATTCTTTCTAGTTACTCTCACTATTCCAAATTGAATGTCCTCCTTTCAATTTGCCCCATCTCAACTTAATGCTGACTTTCTTTGAAGGAACATCAGGCCTATTTACTAACTGAGGAATTTTCCAGTTTTTTTAGAAAACTGGAGAATTCGAGAATGGAAAACGTGAAACATGTTTACTAACAGTCTTGTTTTCTATTTTGAAAACTGGAAAGCACATTTTGTTTTTACTCTCCAAATGGAAAACAAAATTCCTACTATTTACCCACTCTGGCCTTTATCTACTTACATATCTAACCACTAATGTTCACTATCCTCTCCTCTTACTTCACCATCTTCTGTCCTCTCTATTTTCATTTACTTATTCCAAAATAACCTACTTATATGAACTTAGGGTAAACATTATTCACATTGTTTGAATTAAAGCTCGAAAACTAAATTGATTTTTAGATTTTGGGTGAACTCAATAAATTATTGGTTCGATTTTTTAAAGTTATGTCATATCTAAATATAAATTTGGTTTGGAGATAATATGTTAAAATTTTACATATAATAGACTTGAAAGTAAAAATTATATATATTTCACTTAAATTGAACATTTCTAAAAATATTTTAAATATTGCGTCTTAAAAAATCACTCGAAATTTTGAACTTGTGTTATAATGTTATAGTTCCAAAAAATGAGTTTTGGAAAATGAGTATTGGAGAACATGTTTAAAAAAAAAAAAAAAAAAAAAA
>NC_044922.1:16265838-16431922 GCF_003576645.1 Ipomoea triloba
TAAAAAAAAAAAAAAAAAAAAAAACCTGAAAGTAGAGAATGAAAACTAAAAAATAGAAAACAAAGAATGGAAAAACTGAAGTAATTTACCTTCAAAATCTAATTGATGCCTTTCACACATTCCACTACTTAACAAATTAATATATTTCTCATTTAGCCCACTTCTATAACAATAACATATTTTTTTAAGACCCACTAAATAAATAATACAAATTCAAAAATTTCCCTTAATAGTTTTGCCAAAAACAAGACATTCAACATTTTGAAGGCAAGCTTTACAACTTTTGCTTAGAATGTTTCATTTTTTCAACAGGGAAGGATTTTTGTCTAAATTGGATGATGGCAGTAATTGTCAAGTCAACAGTAGCCAGTCTAATGGCTGTCCCAATGCTGACCATGATGATTTTGAAACTATCGAGTCTCAATCAAACAATGGTCAGGATGTCATAGATGAATGCTATTACCAAGATAAGCTTGCTGCAGATAAAGGTGGAGAGATTAATGGATCTCATACGGTGGGTAACTCAGAGGTGGAGATAGTTGCGGAATTGAATCAACTTGAAGCTCTAGTCCAAACAGTTGAAACATCAGAACAAAGTTTAGAATATGAGGGTCATGTACAAGAAACATCAAACTTTCAATTTAATAGCACAGTACATGATCAAGAACAGGATTCCATCCAAAACTCAGGAGAGGATGATCTTAATGAAGGATCGCAGGGTATTGTGGCTGAGGAGGATAGTGAAGGTCAAGGGCTACATGGCCATGAAATTTCTGATCAGTATGATGCACCCAATGAGATAAATGATGTTCATGAGGTACATGGTGTAGATGTCTTGGAAAGAAACAGCATTAATGATTTTGGTTGGCAAGGCATTGCGACCCCAGCAGAAGAGTCACAGGAATTGGTGACAGAACATGAAGAAACTAATTTGCAACAATTGTCCACTGAAGAATTCAGGGAATGGTCAGAAGTTGCTCAAGAAGAGACAAGTGGAGGTTGGGAGGAAAGTGTTGCTGACCAATGGTATCAAGAAAGCCAGGAGAATGATGTTGAAGAACAAAGTCATGTGCAAGAATCACATAATGAATGGCACGACAATGATGGTCTACAGGAGGAAATTGATGACTGGTTAGACGAGCATTCTACACATAATGCTGCTCCAGTTCGAAGTGTTGATGCATTTTACATCCCGGATGACGATAATGTTTACAGCATGGAACTTAGAGAACTACTCAGCAGGTATTATCTGCCCATATGTTATTCATTTAGCTAATTTAATGGCTTAGACATTTCTTAGAAATGGAAAATTTATAGTTTGTAACTGCTGCACAGGAGACGTGTTTCCAATCTACTTCAAAGTGGTTTCCGTGAGAGTCTAGACCAGCTGATACAGTCTTATGTGGAAAGGCAAGGGCATGCTTCTTTTGATTGGGAAATAAATGGAACTTCATCCTCCCCGGGTGACATTGAGCAGGATCATCAGCAAGACAATGGTAATGAGGATGAAGACGAGCTAAATGGTATAGAAAGAGATCGCCTTGATATGACTTCACCAGATTCTCTCTCTCTGCCTATTTGGGAACAGGGGTTGCCAGATTCAAATTTGTTTCACCACAACCCTCATCAGCATCCAGGAATGGTAAGTTCATCTACCCTCTGAAAGTCTGAAATGCTTAACTCCATATTTCTTATTTAGACGAGTTCCCATCTTTTTCACTCTGTGATATATATATTATACCCTCAACTTACATGCAGTTGTTTGTAAATATAATTGAAGAGGTTTATCTTTCTTCTTGGGCATACTGTAATTGACATTATTTACCAATGCAGGAATGGGAAATAATCAATGAGTTAAGAATTAACATGGTTAGACTTCACCAGAGGATGGACAATATGCAGAGGATGCTAGAAGCATGCATGGAAATGCAAGTTGAACTGCAGCGCTCAGTGCGGCAAGAAGTTTCTGCAGCATTAAATCGATTTGCACCAAAAATTGGTCTGTAGATTCATCTATTTTGCTATTTAGGCTGCATTTCCCCCTTTTTTTAAAAAAAAAAAGAAAAAAAAAGAAAGACAGGTTTTCCTATTGTGATTACGTATTTAGCTAATTATTTTATTTTTCACTGTCAATTACTACAATACTATTCCTTTTTGGTTCTTTGTTTTGTGTTCTGTTGGTGTCTTGATTTGTTGATATAACTGTGACACTGACAGTTTGGTGTCATCAACCAGATGTGGACGTGTGTGACGACGTTCACCTGAATGATGTATCTAAGTGGGACAAAGTAAGAAAGGGAATTTGCTGCTTGTGCTGTAACAGCAACATAGATTCCTTACTCTACAGGTAAAGAACAGATCTCGTAAGATAGTTTGATCTATCATTGTCAGGAATTTTCTGATAGTATTCTTATCTTATTTGTATAGGTGTGGGCACATGTGCACATGCTCAAAATGTGCAGAGAAGTTGGTCCAAGGACAAGGAAAGTGCCCAATGTGTCGGGCGCCAGTAATTGAGGTGATCCGAGCTTACTGTATACAATAATGGAGAATAGTAGGTTGATCTAAAGTCTAAACCAATAAATACGAGGAATATATTGCTTTCAGAGCACACCTGCTGTTTTAGGTCTATCCAGGTAATTTCCCCGCATATGCTCATTCCGTATTTATTTTTTCTTCATAACATATGAACACACAATAGTTAACCATTGTTAACAATTAACCTATTAGTCTATTACATATAGAATGACCACGATACCCCACCCGAGGTTGCTCTCAGTGCACGTTAAGGGGTTCTCAGACCTTTCCAACTCGATAAAGCCTCCTTCAACCTATGAACTATTTATTCAATATTTTGTCTCTTGCTTCTTACTTAGCTAGATGGATAACTTGATTTGCAGGGATGGCTGCTAAATTCATCGTTTAAGGTTAGAATAAGCGGGTGAAGCTTCGTTTCCTCCAAACCCTAATATCGCTGACGGAGTTTTTATTTTTAATTTTTGGTGAATGGCTTGCAACTACAATCAGCATACTGTTGCTGGGTGTGTGTGCATAGAACAATGAGGCATATTCACTGTAGGGAAAACAAAAAAAAAAAACATCTGGAGACATCAATGTATTTATACCTTGTAAGATGCTCAAAATGTGTAATGATTTGGACCATGTATCGTGGCATAACATTTAACTAAACTGGACAGGAATATTGCTATGGATCATAATTTTTAAGATAATGGTCCTGTTTGGTAAATGGCTGTTAGCTGATTGGGTTGGCTGTTTGGGTTAGAAGGTATGATTTGTTGATAACATTGGCTGATTGGAGAAAGTTGTTTGATAAATTAGCTGATGACTGTTTGGTATAATTTCTTTTCTCAAAAAGCTAATTGAAAAGGCTGCTTTGAGTAGTCTTTTTAATTTTAGCATTTTGGAGTTGCAAAAAGCTTATTATTTACCAACTAATAGTGGTCAAATAAGCTAAAATTGGCTGATAGGCTGATTATTTACCAAACAGGGCCAATACTTGCAGCATTAGAATAATACTGATTGTAATTCGATAATAAGTTAGTTTATTTCTACTCATTCTACGAAATAGAATTCGTGTATTTAGACCATCTCCAATCAACCCGTTAAAATACCCAATTCGCAAAAGAAATAGCACATGAGAGCTTCAATCAACTCGGTATTGCAGTAAAAATTTGATGTTTTTTGAATATTGCAACGCCATATATATGGTGCTGTACTAGTTATCTTAGGCCACCTTTATCAGTGATTTTTTGTGGGAATAATGTCAGATTTGGTGCCAACACACTGGAGAGAGAAGAGGAGAGATAATGCTTTGGTTGCTTCTTAGCACAGTGAAGAGTCACCCACACGCGCCCGCATGGGCGTGATAGGCGCGCCTGTCACAATGCTTTTTGATTTTTTTTTTAAAATTATATTGTTTTATTTTTTTATTCTCTCACTCTCATTTTCTCTTTCCTAATCACACTTACAAAAACTCCTCACTAACCGCGAAAAAACTCCAACTGATAAGGATGCTCTTATGCCATTTTGCTCCTGTTCTGTTCTTGATTTTTTTTAATAATTTCTTTTATATCCTTTTTGTTTTTATTTTTTAATTTTTTTTATTTTTTTTATATATTTACATATCCTGTTAAATATTTAAACATAAATTGTATATTATTAAAAATAAATTATATCATTTGAAAGATTTCATCAATACAATTAAAATAAAACTAATATTGAATATAATTTAATTAAAAATTAAATTACACAAAACATAATTAAAAAATTGTAATTTATTAAATTACAACTATATGCTATATTAAATAATAAAAGTATAAATATAAACTTTTAATTTATGAGAATATAAATTATTTAAGGGTAGGAATAAAATTTGGTGTAGAATTTAGTGTAAATGGGTTGGAGATGAAAAAATTTTGTGTAAGATTATGTTGTGAATATTCATTTTCATGTAAAATTTAGTGCTTTGGATTGAAGATTGCCTTAAAAAACAAAATAGAACGGTAAATGTCCTTGTGAGTTTCTCGCTATAACATTCCCCAGAGTTGAAATGGTTTGAATGATTGATAGTCTTCCTATGATCCTTTTGGATGATCAATTTGGTGTTTTTTGGCCATTCAGAAGGTCTGTTTGTATTGAACGAGATCTTTAAAGTGTCCTTTTTACTTAAAGAAAAAAAAATATCATCCTCTAAATAATAATTATTTGATTTGCGGAAAAATTTGTTGTCGCTATTTCCTAGTGAAATTCACCTTGTAACCCTAAATAATAATTATTTGATTTGCGGAAAAATTTGTTGTCGCTATTTCCTAGTGAAATTCACCTTGTAACCCTAAATTGTACTAAGGTTCGCACCTACTCCCATCATCCATGTGGGAGTGTAAACCGGGACACCGGGTGTCACTAAACCACAAGATCTTTGGCTATTAAGTTTTAGTTAACAGATATAATTATCTTTCCAATGCAAAAACTTTAAACCAAACAAAACCCTAATAAGTAATAATTATTGTCCTTTCACTCATTTTGTACTCAAATAATCAGGTACGACAACAAACTTGTGGATTTAAATTGGATTGTGACGGACCACCAGCAATGAATCTTCCACTTATTATTATAGCAAACTTTTTAAAAAATTTGTTAATAATGTAAAACTTTTGTCCAGTTTTATTATCCAATCAGGAAAATATTTTACCCAATTATTAACTTATTTAATTTTTTGGCAACATACATACTGCTGTATGGTAACATAGTTAGCTTATCAACTAATTTTAACTTATTTAATTTAACTATTATTAACTATTTGACTTGATTAAACAATAAATATGAGTGTTTGATTAATTAAATTTTTGTAATAGTTTATTATTTCAAAATGTTAAAATTCAAAAAACTGTTCAAAATAAATTTTCCGATCAGCTTTCTGATAAAATCATTTTGCATGTAATCAGTTATCAGCTAACAGCTAATTTACCAAAACACTTTTCTACAATTAACTAATCAAAAATCATTTTGCATGTAATCAGTTATCAGCTAACAACTAATTTACCAAAATACTTTTCTACAATCAACTAATCAAACCCACAGATATGAAATTGGTCCAACTTTATCTTTTTTAGCATTAATAAGATCATTCTAATCATCGCAAAGAAAGTAGAAATCTAATCAACTAATAACTATTTACCAAACTTTCCTACCACTTTTGAGTTTTTTTTTTAATTATTAAATTATATAAAATTGTCGAAATATTTTGAATTCCATACGAAATTGCGTCAAATAATTAATAAGCGAAATTTAAAAAAAAAAAAAAAAGCATTAGTCCGTTGTTTAAGAAATTAATTTTTGTTAATCTTCGTACTTTACAAGTAGTAAATGTACAAATAAATCGGCACGTGCACAAAAACCGTCGTCGTTATCCGTTGATCCGCCGCTCACCGTCGCGATTAACTTCCGGCGATACATCCAACCGGACATCGTCAACGTTGTTGAAGAGCTGCGTGGACCGACAGAGCGGGCAGGACACGTGGGAGGAGAGCCACGTGTCAATACACTTCAAGTGAAACACGTGGCCGCAGCAGGGGATAATCTTCAGCGTTTCCTTCAACTCGAACTCCGACAAACAAATCGGGCATTCCTCCATCACGTGCACCGCCGCGCCGCCGTACAAAACCGCCGGCAGCGCCGAGATGGCGGAGGGGTCAAGGCCCTTTCTGCCGCCGGCGTGGCACCTCAACGTCGACGACGGCGGCGGCGGATGAGATGGGTGTCTCCGTNTAATAAGTAATAATTATTGTCCTTTCACTCATTTTGTACTCAAATAATCAGGTACGACAACAAACTTGTGGATTTAAATTGGATTGTGACGGACCACCAGCAATGAATCTTCCACTTATTATTATAGCAAACTTTTTAAAAAATTTGTTAATAATGTAAAACTTTTGTCCAGTTTTATTATCCAATCAGGAAAATATTTTACCCAATTATTAACTTATTTAATTTTTTGGCAACATACATACTGCTGTATGGTAACATAGTTAGCTTATCAACTAATTTTAACTTATTTAATTTAACTATTATTAACTATTTGACTTGATTAAACAATAAATATGAGTGTTTGATTAATTAAATTTTTGTAATAGTTTATTATTTCAAAATGTTAAAATTCAAAAAACTGTTCAAAATAAATTTTCCGATCAGCTTTCTGATAAAATCATTTTGCATGTAATCAGTTATCAGCTAACAGCTAATTTACCAAAACACTTTTCTACAATTAACTAATCAAAAATCATTTTGCATGTAATCAGTTATCAGCTAACAACTAATTTACCAAAATACTTTTCTACAATCAACTAATCAAACCCACAGATATGAAATTGGTCCAACTTTATCTTTTTTAGCATTAATAAGATCATTCTAATCATCGCAAAGAAAGTAGAAATCTAATCAACTAATAACTATTTACCAAACTTTCCTACCACTTTTGAGTTTTTTTTTTAATTATTAAATTATATAAAATTGTCGAAATATTTTGAATTCCATACGAAATTGCGTCAAATAATTAATAAGCGAAATTTAAAAAAAAAAAAAAAAGCATTAGTCCGTTGTTTAAGAAATTAATTTTTGTTAATCTTCGTACTTTACAAGTAGTAAATGTACAAATAAATCGGCACGTGCACAAAAACCGTCGTCGTTATCCGTTGATCCGCCGCTCACCGTCGCGATTAACTTCCGGCGATACATCCAACCGGACATCGTCAACGTTGTTGAAGAGCTGCGTGGACCGACAGAGCGGGCAGGACACGTGGGAGGAGAGCCACGTGTCAATACACTTCAAGTGAAACACGTGGCCGCAGCAGGGGATAATCTTCAGCGTTTCCTTCAACTCGAACTCCGACAAACAAATCGGGCATTCCTCCATCACGTGCACCGCCGCGCCGCCGTACAAAACCGCCGGCAGCGCCGAGATGGCGGAGGGGTCAAGGCCCTTTCTGCCGCCGGCGTGGCACCTCAACGTCGACGACGGCGGCGGCGGATGAGATGGGTGTCTCCGTCGCAATTCGTCCTCAGCTTCCCCGCCGCCGCCGCCGCCTGCGGCGGCGCCGGCGGTGAAGTGGCGGATGTAGATGGAAAAGAAGCCAATGAAGAAGAGAGCGGTGAGCATAACGAGAACCGTTAGCGCGAGGGAGGAGTCGAAAGCGGAGGTGGGTTTATTGAATCCGGTAATTGGGCTTAGAGCTTGCTCCTTCGAATTTTCGGTGGCCGGCGACAAAGAATCGTGGTCGTTTACTTGCAGAAATCTCCGACTTAGTGTGAGATTCATCTCCATCTCCATTTCCTTTCCTCGTACAAAATTACAAGCAATTAAGCTCCAATAATTACAAAGGAACTAAGGGAGAGAGCATTAAACCGCGTACTAAAGTTATTCGTGAAAAACGATGATGAGAAACAACAAAGATTCATTCGAGCTGAGGTTTAACGTTTGACTGTATGTTCGTAAAGAACACAAACAAAAGCAATTTAGGTTGGAAACGGAAGAGAGATATTTCGAGAAGGGACGGTATGGGAGAGATTAAATGCATGGAGGTGGGGACCACACTGAGGTGGGCCCGGGGACTGATATTTCTGGATAGTACGTGAAAGTATGGACTAGGGGTGTAAATGAGCCGAGCGGCTCGCGAGCTGCTCACGAGCCGCTCGGTCAAAGCTCGGCTCGGCTCGTTTACACCCCTAGTATGGACACATTATTTTTTGGATCAGGCCAGGGACACAGTTATGTATGAATCAATAAAAATTACATTTTTAATATACTAAAAAATTATATTATTAATGTATCGAGTGCACATTATATAAAGTAAAAACTTGTGTAAGATTATTTTATGGGTCTTAATCGATTAAATAGTCGGATCTTTGATTAATGAAGTCAAAGATTAGACCCATTAAGTAAAGATTTAATATCTCATGAATTAAGACCCGTGAGATGATCTAACACAAGTGTTACCCTTATATAAATAATATATTTTTTCTTAAATATAATGTATCTTTTTAATATATTAAAAATATATTATTTGTATACTGAACATCATGTAATAATGATTATTGGAAAGTATGTGGTGGTTGGAGTTGGATGCAAAGACGGCAAATCAGTTTAGTTTGGAGTGGATTCCAAATCCCAGAAAAATAAATAGGTGGAAGGAGAAGACAGAAGAGTGCGACTGTTCTAGTACTACACGTTTTATCCATTGAAGAGAAAAGAGCAAAAAGGAAAATGAAAGATGGTTTTTTGATATTCGTTTATTTTATAATAAATATTTTATGGATTGGATTAATTATGATAGGAGCATATATTGTACTCGTTATTTTAAGCAAAAACGTGATAGTGTAGGTATTTAGAGATATGATAATGAATTGGGAGTGGCTAAAGGCCTATAGCTACCACTAAAGACACCGTACCCTTGTGTGTCTGTGTTTACTTTTGACTTGTGGGACTGATTTTTTCAAAACTCACCACCGATACACTCCGGGGTTTAGCGAGAAAAGCTTTTGACAAACTACTCCTGTTCGTGTTTGGTAAGTGTTGTTTATTAAAGTAAATGAATATTAACAAACAAAATTTAGAACTCGGTTAATAAACGACCAGAGTCTGAACAGTGATAAGCTCGTTTGCTAAAAGCTCGTTTGTGTTCGTTTAGTAATGTTCGCGAACAAGCTCGTTTATGTTCGTTTAATAACGTTAACAAGCTCGTTAAGTGTTCGTTTAATAATGTTCGCGAGCATGTTCACAAAGGAAAATTATTGTTCGTTAACGTAAATTATGTCATGTTCACGAACGAATTTTGTTCATGAACATGTGAGGTGTTCGGTAATTAAGTATTCACGAACCTCTTCATGAACGTACACGAACATGCTCGTGAACGTGTTCGCTAACGTTAACAAACATGCTCGTGAATGCGTTCGTTAACGTTAACGAACACATTCGTGAACATGCTTGCGAACGTTAACAAACACTAATAAACACTTAACAAAAGAATACGAATAGGATTTTCAAAAATCTTGACAAACGAACATGAATACAAACACCCAAAATCCTTAACAAACAAACACGAATAACGTCAGTTCATTTATGTTCAGTTCATTAACAACCCTACACCTAATGTGGATATATATATATAAAATATGTTTTAGTATATATTTCATTATATATATTTAAAGTGACACCATCTAATTTGACTGGGAAGGACCCAATGTTTTGACAACTGGATGGGAAGAAAAAGTATGTCGAAGCATCTGGATCTCTCCATTCATAGTTCATGTAAACAATTTAAATTGTTTTTTTTTTTTAAATTTTTTTATGAGGGAGATTCATAGTTAGTATTTAAGAGTATGTATTGATAAACTTCATTTTTATACAATAACTTATAAACCACACATGAAATAGTAGTATTAAAAAATTTTCATATAACAGACTCGACTGAAAGGATATGTGGAAGAATTATTATTTACTTTATCAAGTGGAGACATAGAGTTGTGATTTTGGAGGTAAGTAGATGAGTTAGGATAGGAGGAAGAAAAGACAGAATAAAAGTAGAAAAGAAGTGACAAAAGCATGAAAATAATAGGTACCCTACTCACATCACTTCCATGCAAATACTTCCTATATTACATTAATTGGGATGAGGACTATACAACTTCCTCTTTCTTATTTATTCCCAACCATAATATATTGTGACATATTTATTTATTACTTATGATATTATAATTATAAATTGTTAACACAAAACTCAAACATATATTAATGCCTATTTGAACCTATCCTAAACACGAATAAATATTATTTATACGTGTTCCAAAATAATTTGGTATATAACCAGTAGAGTAAACTGATTTATTCCAAAACCTGTGACATATATATATATCATTGTACCTATTCGAACTCAATTATCAATTACCTGCAATATATATTCTCATATGATGCAAGTTTAGTATGCCGTAAGGATTATTATGTGATTGTTTGTAATGAAAAGTAACAATTTACCTTGAGATGCCTATCACTTATACGGAATACTATTTAAATAGATTGCCCCACTACTTTTTTTATTGCTATAATAATTACACCATGTAATTGACATGAATCTTCTACTATAATAAAGCAGAACCTTTTTAGTAATTAAAAATAAAAAATATTTCCCGTCAAAACAAAAGGACTGAATTCTTGTGACAATAATTGTTCAGTAATGGAGTTAAGCTGTTTGGAATATCAATCAGTTGGAATTGATTGCACTTAATTATGCCTCTTCTATTTTGCAGATAATAGAAATACAGTTACAAATATATAAATATACAAATTAAATATACATAAGCTTCTATAATCATGGACAACACTATAAATAAGCAACCAACAATTCACAAGATAACCACTCGGTGTAAATTAGTGAAAAAATGGTTCAAAGTCGCAGAAGAACCATTCTTGAAATTTCATGCCGGCTGTTGAAGAAGGTAAAATGTAGAGGAGGATACAAGGTGTCTTTCTCTTTCTATTCCTTTGTGGACGGACCAAGGTATTTATTTTGTTGTTGGGAATTGAACATTCACATTCAGATTTTGAGATGGAAGAATCACAATAGATCCAGAGAAGCGAGATCAACTGCCACTCGAGGAAGGTTGAATTCCAGAAACAGATCAGCAACAAACATGACAAAGAAAGCATGAATAACTCTAACTGATGCATATAGTATGTACAAAAAAAACAAATTAGAAAAATCAAGGATATTGTTAGAATGGTGGAGATGCATATGGCATGTTGGGAATGCATTCATGAGGAAGAAGACATCTGCTTGAAGATTAAGCATCTAATAGAGAACACCTGCACATTTGGTAAAGCTCTTGATTAATTATAAACATTTTACTAATCTTGGTGGCGAAACCAACCAATCGGTTGGGTAGACCGACCGAGTGGGTAATCCAATCAGGTGGTCATGATTTGGGCGATCCTGCGAGTAGTCCTAGTACATATTTACCCATCACAATCATAGTGTTGGGGCGAGACAGAGAAAAGTGCTTGCTAGCTACACATTCAATAAATTGGTGCGAAGGATCGTTAATAAATTAATTGATTTGGAAAATAAAATAAAGCCTGTAGTGTCTGTGGATAGTTGGAAGGAAGCTAGCATGCAAATTATAGGAGGCTAGTAGAGATGACTAAAGATTCCAAAATGGAATATATTTGTGCAGTCTTAGGGTGCGATTTATCGACAGAATAGAACTGACTAACTTGTTTGTCAATCTCAATCCAACTGCAACCCGGCAGCTTATATGCATTCTGCTCATTTATGCTCTTCCTTAACCTCAATGCATCATCCCACTTCTCAAGCCCCCCACATAAATTAGCCAACATTGCATAATAACCACCATTGTTAGGCTCCATCTCAATCAATTTCTTTAGAGCAAACTCGGCCAAATCTGTACGCCCATGAATCTTACACGCGTTAAGTAAAGAACCCCACACGACCTCATCCGGGGGAACCCTCATCCCCTTAACAACTTCCATCATTTCGTTGAATCTACCAGCCCGACCTAGAAGATCGATCAAGCAACCATAATGTTGAATCTCGGGTTCAATCATGTACTCCCTAGTCATCGAATCATAGTAACTAAGCCCCTCTTCGACTAATCCCCCGTGAGTGCAAGCATTTAGTAACCCAACAAATGTCACTCCATCGGGCTTTACTACATCGCCATGTTGCTGCAACATCTCTGCAAAAACACTTATAGCGCCTTTCCAATGGCCATGGAGAGCAAAAGAATTAATTATAGAGTTCCAACATGTCAAACTTCTCTTTGCACTTGTGTCAAAAACCGTTCTTGCTCCTTTCAAACTTCCACATTTTCCATACATATCAATCAGAGCATTCAAAGTGAACGAATCCAAACGAAGTCCAATCCTAAGCATATACCCATGAATGCACTTCCCAAGTTGAAGCATTCCACAGTGTCCACATGCTGAAAGTGCACACACCATAGATGTCTGGTTGGGTCTATTCCCATTCCCCTCCAAAACCAACCTCCTAAAAAATGAAAGTGCTTCCGTAAACAAGCCATTCTGTGTGCACCCTGAGATAATTGAATTCCACGATGGAGTATCTCTCAGTGCCTCGGGCATTTCTTCAAACACTAAAATGGCATCTCCCATCTTCCCAACTCTAGTCAACCCAGAGACCATAGCAGTCCAGGACACCACGTTCCTTTCAGACATTTCGTCGAACAGTTGTCTAGCAATCGTAATATCAGCCGAAAACCTAGAGTAGGAATCCAAAAGCGCCGTTTGCACAACCGGGTATTTCCCAAAACCCGTTTTCTCAATCTGGGCATGCAGCATTGGAGTTCCAAAGTTCTTCACGACCTCCGGGCAGGACTTGAGGGCTAAAGGAAAGATGAACTCATTGGGCTTGGAACGGCCTTTCCGGACCATTTCTCTATACAACAGAAAGGCAGAGGTGTGATCCGAATGCAAATTGTAGGCTGTGATCATAGCTGTGTAAAGAAACACATTGGGGGATTGGAGGTGGTCGAAAATGAAGCGAGCATAGGCAAGGTTGGAGAGAGAGAGGGTGCAAAAGCGCACGAGCTTGGAGGCATAAAATTGGGTGTGGCCATGACCGAGGGTGATGAGATGGGCTTGAAGCTGCTTGAGGTGATGGAGATGGCTGCATTTCTCAAGCACTGCTTGTACCTGAAGGTTTAAGTTGGAGGATGGCGACATACCTTTCTTCTCACTTCTGCAACTATATTCAAATCCGCATCCTCTTTAGTCTTTTGTTTTGATTTTTGAATGCCGGAGTTCCTTTTCTTTTTCTAAAAATATGAATCTTTAATTAATTAATTATTATTAAATAATAAATAATAAATAATAATCTAATCTAATCTAATCTTCTTTGTTTGAGTACTACTTCCTCTACCTACCGAAGCACAAAGAATCAATATTGGCTCCACTGAAACTCCATATGGGAGTGTAACCGGGTGTCACTAGACCACAAGATCTTAACTAATCTAATCTAATCTAATATAAAAAGAGTTAATTCTATTTTCGGTCGTAAATTTGTATGTGCCAATCCACTTTAAAGTCCTTCTTTTTCATAACATACTCATAGGTTCTAGTATTATTGTGGCATGACCATTTTTGGTCATCCATCAACAAAGTCGTTAAATAAAATGATATTTTGATTTTTTAAAGAAAAAAAAATTAAAATAGGTTGACCCGCTATATTTTCATTTTTATTTTTATTTTTTGAAAAAATTTCATAATTAAAGATCTAAATGCCCTTGTGTTTTATATAATTTAAACAATTCTGTTGATAGATAACAAAAAATAGTCATGACACAATAATACTAGGATCAAATGAGGAAGTTTTGAAAAAAATAGACTAAAAATATATTGTAACTTTTTAATTCAATCTAAAAACTTCTTCTCCCAATCTAATCTAATCTTAAAAACTAATAAGAGTGAATGAATGTTATACCTTTCATTTATGTCCATATTTTTTCGTTATTTTTTATACATTATGCTATAAGAGTTGTACAATACAATATTTTGATAAAAATATCCATACTGTTATAACTTCAATTATCTTTTTTCAACTATTATTACCATATACATGCATACACCATATATTTTCTTATCTTCTTCAATTGTAATAATATATAGACATTATACATTAGAATAGAGTTAATACCCAATATAATCCTCGACTATAATGGTTATACCCGATTTAGTCATAAGTTACTTTTTGTGCTCAATTTAGTTATCGACTTTGATGATTTTGCAATTTAGTCATTTATTAAAAATTTTGTTAGTTAGCTGTTAAAAGCCAGGTTAGTATGGTAATTTCTCACCCCTTACCCCATTTGGTCAAATTACTCCTCCTTCTTCCCCTAATTTTCCCTCACTCCCCTTCATCCACAATAAAACTATTCTTTTTTTTTTTCTTTTTGGTTTTGGTATGTAGAAGCATTTGGTTGTACTGTATTCTCTAGAAATTAAAATGTAAGTTTAATTTGAATGAAGTTCTATATATTAAAACTTTAATATTTAACTGTAATATATAATTTTTTCCTAAATGATAATATGCAACATAATTATAACTAAAGGATTAAAAAATTAGTAAGAGAGTACTTGAAAAAAAATTAGTAAGAGAAAAATCTTATAAAAGAGTGTACCTGAATGTTTTCCCTTAGACAGTTAAGCATTGTAAATTATTATCAAGCTTATTAAACCTGCAAATAAAAGTATTATTAGTAACCCAATGATTTAAGTAGATGATTGAATGTATAATGTTTTTTTTATTATATAACTATTATAAAACATTATAAGAGTTTGTAAATAATGCCTTCAACCCCCATCCAAAAATGGATCTTGATCCCTTATTAGTCTATGACAGTTTGTGTTCTACAAATCTTAGTTGAAGAGAATAACATAGAATGGAATGTACATAACTTTATTTAATTGAACATCATATTCTACACATACAGATTTTAATATCCAGATTTTATACAGATTTAGCATGATATCCTTTTGGTTTTAATAAAATATATACAGAATGGGTATTACTCATTTTGTTAGGAGAATTAATGCTTTTAGGATATTATACAGTGGAAATAATTGTGTATTTGTGTTTTCTCTTATTTAATTGTAAATCTTACTAACATTTTTAATGTGATCAAAATACAAGACATATAGGTTCATAACACCAACTAATAATTTCAAGTACCAAATCCACATCATCTGCCTTAATCTTAAAAAAATGGTAGATATAAGTAGGTAAAATAAATCTCTATATAGCAGTATAGCCACCTTTTATTTTTAAATGAGGCAGTATTTTTAAATGAGGCAGCACACATGCTGTTTACCCAAAAAAATTCTAACAGTCATTGCACACATAAGTAATTAATGCTAAAGTTCAATTCTACATACAACTATCATAACAGCACCATGAGGAAAATTGTAGCATGAATAGTTATAGAGGGTAAAGTGTAAACAACACTCAGCACTTCCAGGTATTAAGACAATATGAGAGAGAATTTTTATTTTTTCATACCTTCATTGTTGTTTGTTTCGAGCAAAATCAAACAATTTTGGTTGGTAGTCACTCGGCATTCTCTCACTATTCCGCAGTGATCTTTGTATTTCCTGTATAAAATAAAACCTATCAAACTGCATGTACAAATCTACATATAAAAGTAGTTAATATAGAAACCCTACAATTACAAAAATACGATTATTTGTAAACCCTAAATAAACATAAATTTGGGAATTTTACGATATTAAACCAAGTTCTAGAACATATAGAAATACTAAACACTAGATCGACAATAATAGTATTATAACTAACTGAAAAAAATCATATGAAGAGAGAAAATGTACTTATCATTTTCGGAATGCACTGTTTTACACAATATGTTCGTAGAAAGACCAGACCTGCCACCGGTGTACACGATTTCCAGATCGACATATGGAATTTGTTAAAAACTATCCCACAAATTGCAAAAGGGACGGACACAAACGCATGAAGGTAAACTTTAAATCCGTGGATGGATCCTCGACGGTGGTGATTATATTGAAACCCCACCTCGCCGGAAACAGCTAGCTTTTGCGATGATGTGCGGAGAATTTAGAGAGAAGGACAATCGCATTCGCAGACAATGTCTAGGGTTTATATGTTTTGGGCTCAAGTTTTGGGCTGAGATATCTGGATATGGACTATGCCTATTATATGTTTTATGTTGGGCTCAACAATGCAAGTTTCCCTTTAGTCCAATAGTATATGAATTTGTGGCCTTATATATATAATTTACTTATCTTTCTATATTGTTTATTATTTACATTATGGACATTAATAATTAATGAATTCTTATTTTACATATAAAATATATAGATACATTATTTTCCAGTCTAATAGTTGAAATATGTCATAATTGTGTAGTGTGTATATTTTATTTTTTAAAAAGTATTAAGTGTTATATAATGCTATATCAATTGATTTTATTATTTTACAATATTTTCCTATATTTAGAATAACAATCTCTCATATTTTAAATGCCAACTATGCAAAATACGCACTATAAAATTATGAAAAAACATAGGGAAATAAATCTAGGAAGACTATAACTTATCATTAACCAATCCGTGGAAATGTTAGCTACCATTTTACAGATTTGCATTTGTAGATCCAAGCATGTTGACCGAAAAGGGTTAGGTTATGGGCTTTTTTTGGGTCAGTTAAATTAAAATTATATATTTAGGCCCAAAAAGCAGTTAACTATTTAACAATTCAATTAACTGTCTGGTCCAATTTTAATGGCAAATTATACTGTGCACCACGTACGTAAACGACGTCGTTTTGAACATTGTAAACTAACCGTCCGTTTTTTTGGAAATCACGTTTCCCGGTTCAGCTGGTGTCTGAATTTATGTTAATATTCTGTGTATTCCAGGCAATCATTCTGTGTATTATAGGCAACCGTTCTGTGTATTCTAGGCAACCGTTCTGTGTATTCATGTTAGTAATACATGTTGTGATGTGTTTGTGCATTCGAATATTTAGGAGGATGAATTTTGTGTATTTTGTGTCAATATTCTGTGTATTCATTAACACAAGTTCTGATGTGTTTGTGCATTCGAATGTTAGGAGGATGAATTCTGTGTATTCTAAGCAAACGTTCTTGTGTATTCTAGATAATGATTATGTGTATTATAGATAATGAATTCCCTGGAGTCATTCGCGTCTGCGTCCGCGTCCACTAACATCTGTGTATTTTGTGTCAATATTCTGTGTATTCTGGACAAACATTATGTGTATTCTAGGCAAACGTTCTGTGTATTCTAGATAATGATTATGGTATTATAGATAATGAATTTCCTAGAGTCATTCGCGTCTGAGTCCACTAACATCGAAACGACGTCGTTTACGTTCGTGGTGCACATTGCTATATGCACCGTGGTGCAGGGTATAACGATTGGATTTTAATTGTGTGGGTATATGTATTTATAAAATAATTTTTGTATTTATTAATTTATTATTATTTTGATTTTATGTATTATTATATGTGTATGTATACATATATATGTGTGTAATTAATATTTTTAATATCAATTTTATGTATGTGTATGTATACAATTATTATTATTCGTTTTTATATTTTATAACTTGTATTTTATTATAATTCATATATATCAAATATAGAATTGATATATAAATAGATCAGTATATTTATATTTTTTATATAAATACATAAAATATACATAAAATAAAGTATGCTCATATATTGATTTTTTCATAAATTTATTTATTTTTTAATGCATGAATGTTCTTTTTTATCTGAACAATTGTGTGTTATAGAATCTTATCCAAGATTAATATTCAAGTTCTAAAGATAACAGTTTATTGTGATGTTATCGATGGCTATAAACAAGAGTCAAGGACAAACTTTAATTTAATTTGTCATCACATGTTGGGCTCTTTTTAAAGAAATCGGTTTTTAACCATGGTCAGCAATATGTAGTTGTATTTTTCTATGGTTAGTAGTTGACAGAGACTTAAAATCTTGATATGTAGTGATTCTCTAATTTTACTACCAATGTTGTCTATCATGAAGTGTTTAACAATTTTCACAATATGAAATATGTTATTCATGATCAAGTATCTTATAATTCTTATTTATTATTTATATAAAATTTATTATATTTTGTATACTTCACTTTTGTAAAACTAATAAATTCAGTAATAATAAAATTTAAAAAGTTATTTTCCGTGCACCGCACGGGTCGAATACTAGTTAAAGTGTAAGGCAAATACGTCACAATTCATAGTTGCTCAAGACTTAAATTTAACTATGGTCCCGTTTGGTAATATAATTAGGTTATTAGTCGATTTTGATTTATTTGATCACTATTAGCTATTTTACTTGGTTAAACAACTAAGTGCTTGACTAATTAGTTTTTTTGTAACATCTTATTATTCCAAAACGCTAAAATTTAAAGAGTTACTCAAAATATTTTTTTTGATAAACTTTTTGAGAAAGTTTTTTTACATGTAATTAGCTATTAGCTAATTTACCAAACATCTTTCTACAATCAATTAATGCTATGAACTAGTCAAATCCACTAATTCAATCAGCTATTTACGAAACACTTGCTAATTGCTATATATAACTGAAGGTTAACTTAGGAATTAAGTATAACGTAACACAAATACCTCATAATTATATTCATAGTTACTCAATACTAAAATTTCACTATAGTTGAAGGTTAATTTCATTTGTTTTACATGTACAACCCTTACTCATCTTGGCCAAGTACTCAATTTTTACTCCACTTATTGTCATCTCTACTTCCATTTTGCCTAAAAGGTCATGAAAGAGATGACTAAAATAGGAAAGAATTATGAAAAAGTATATCATAAACCATGACTACATGGCAAGATAAACAATTAATATATATTTATTTTTAGTACAATGAAGGCTATCACTGTTACCATTCCAAATGGAAGGTCTCAGGTTCGAGTCCCATCCCAATCAAGGATGTTGGCATTATCATGTTGTTTGAGCAGATACTATGTATAGGGTTAGATTGTAGTACTCAAAAAAAAAAAAGTACAATGAAGGCTATTTTAATGGATTGTAGGGTATTTTTTAATTATTACACTAAAACTGAATTTATTTAAAATGAATCTTTAGATTAGCGATTCACATGGACCATAATTATACATAGTCTACCATATAACAATTGATGAACTCTCTCTATTCTTTGCTTCTTCTTTTCCTTGGTTCGGCAGCCGTCGCCTCCGCATGTTTAGCGGAGGCGGCGTCTTCTCCTCTTCACGATTGTCATCTTCTTTTGCTCTATTCTCTCTGCCTTTCCTCTCTATTTTCGCCTCCCCCATTGCCGTTCACCACACCTACGATCTCGCACTGTCGCCGTGTTCTTCGGCTATCGCCGCCCCTTTTCCTTCCCTTCCGACGTTATTCCTCTTCCTCAGCTTCGGATCTGTCAAGAAGTACATCACCATTGAATAAGGAAAAGAAGGTTTTGGGTTTTGCAAAAGGTGAAGTAGGAAGGAGTGATTTTTTCTTGATTCAAAGTTGTTTTTTTATTAGTAAGTTTTGTTGCTATTATACCTTTCGTTTATTTATCGAATTTGTTGCTTCTCGCATCTTTAGCAAGTTTATTCCCTCTCGCTTCTTTTGCGAGTTTATTCCCTCTCGTTTGTTTGGCGTATGTGAACCACAAAAGAATGAAGATTGATACTCAGGTAGTGTCAACGACTTTTGAACTAGAGTATGCCTTCGTTATGTTTGACCAAATTACTATTGACAGTAAAGAAGTTTGGAGTGCTCCTGTCGACTTCAGCTTCAAATTTGTGAAACAGTCTGCGATTCAAGTTTTCGATAACATTGTTAGGAAATTTGTTTCTATGTCTGACTGTAAGGAATGTTTGTCCATTCCATTAATTTTTCTTGTAAATGTTTCCGCTTATGATTCAATGAATTAGTCTCGAGAGATCATTATAAAAAAAAAAAAAAAAAATTGATGAACTAGTCTACCATATAACACTTGATGAATTACTTTATGGGCCATGCATTAAATCGGCTTTATAAATTAAAAGAATATTTGTCATAAAATAACTACCCGCAGGCCCAAAAGCATTTAGCAAAATATAACTACCCGTTAACCCAATTTATATCGTGGACCAAGATGCACAATGCATCGTGTACTCCGTACCAAAATGTTAGGAAGATGAGTTCTATGTATTTTGTATCAATATTTTGTGTATTCTATTTTGTGTCAATATTCTGTGTATTCTATGAATACATTCTGTGTATTCTAGACAATCGTTCTGTGTATTCATGTTAGTAACACAGGTTTTGATGTGTTTGTGCATTCGAATATTTAGGAGGATGAGTTCGGTGTATTTTGTTTCAATATTCTGTGTATCCTATGAAGATATTCTGTGTATTCTAGGCAACCGTTCTGTGTATTCATGTTAGTAGCAAAGTTGTGATGTGTTTGTGCATTCGAATGTTAGGATGATGAGTTCTGTGTATTTTGTGTCAATATTCTGTGTATTTTAGGCAATCGTTCTATATATTCATGTTAGTAACACAAGTTGTGATGTGTTTGTGCATTCGAATGTTAGTAAGATGGGCTCTGTGTATTTTGTGTCAATATTCTGTGTATTCTAGACAACTGTTCTGTGTATTTTAGGCAACCGTTCTGTGTATTCACGTTAGTGACACAGGTTGTGATGCGTTTGTGCATTCGAATGTTATGATACACATAGTAACACAGGTTGTGATGTGTCTGTGCATTCGAATGTTAGGATATACAGAATATAAGCCCAAGTATCATCTCTTATGTTCCATATTTTTTAAATTTCACAATGTTGTTTAAATATTCACCTTTTGTCATGTGTGTTTTTGTGATCTGATGAACTTGTGTGTGTTTTTTGTTATTGCTTCTTCGTCACTGTTTTTGTTGTTGTTCAAATTACAGTTATATTTTAGTTTTTAAAAAAAAAAAACTATAATGAGATCCGTATTGTTATGGCACCGTTTCAGACCAGGGTCCACCATACATTGTGGATCCTTGTGGACCCTGATCCACAGGGTAACGATCCCCAAAAGTATACAATGCATATTGATTTGTAGAGTCTCTTAATACCGATAGATTTTTAAAGACTCTTTAAAAATTAAAAATTAAATTAATGAGATTAAAGATTTAGTCCGTTAATCAAAAATCTAATCTATCCCATGAATTGAGACCAGTAAGATCTATTCCATGGTTAGGTTAAAGATTTAGTCCATTAATCAAAAATCTAATTGAGATCAGTAAGATCTGTCCCATGCATTGAAACCAGTAAGATAGTGAGACAGTAGTGTTACTTTTTCAAAATTTTAAATAGTAAGGGTGTGTTTGGTTGGGGGGTTTAGACATAAGGTATGTGTATCAAAGTGATTGTTAGTGTTTAGTTGATAGGTTTTGTGAATGTTACTATGGGTTTGGAATACCCCATTAATGGCAAAACCCATACCCTTATTAAATAAGAGTTTCATCTTCCTTCATCATTTCTTCCCCAACTATTAATAATCATTCCCATTCCACCCAACTACCAAACATGCTAAATACTTTCACCAAAACCCATTACCATTACCCTTACCAAGTATTTGATACCCATTCCGATTCCGATTCCCATGTGCGAACCAAACGCACCCTAAGTGTTACTCTTTTTTTTTTTAAGATTTTAAATAGTAGTAAAATTATTTATATTTATTGTACTTCTATTAACAAAATAAATAAATAAGAGACAACTGTTAATATAAAAAACAACATATATTTACATTATGATACACAAACGACATCGCTCCCTATAAAATTACATAAACTACGCCGAACATGCAATGCAATGAACGTAATTTGACAAAAAGGCCCTACACTACATGGGGCTCCATATAACATATTACCTAGTTCCATACAACCTTAATAATATACATACACAAAACTGCTTAAAAATAAAACAAACAAACAAATAAACAAACAATCACTTTGGCTTGGGGTTCGACTTTGACGGTCCATTAACGACGCCTAAATAAGTAGTCACCGCCTTTGTGCCCTCGGCAATGGCGTGCTTTCCCAGGTCTCCCGGCAGCACCAACTTGACGGCGTCCTGAATCTCCCTCGACGACAGCGTCGTACGGGACACGTACTTGGACAGCGTCGCCGCCTCCGCCGCTATCCTCTCGAACATGTCTCCCATTAGGTTGTTGATCACCGTCATGGCTTGAGACGATATCGCCAAATCCGGGTGCACTTGTTTCATCACCTTAAACACATACCTCTTGTACCCTTCACCGGGGCCCACACCGCCACTTCTCCCCCGCCGCCGTTTCCTCTTCCTCTCCCCGCCTTCTCGTGCCTTCTCCCCCGAGGCCGACCTGAAAAATAATATATAAACATAAATGTGCAGTCCAAAAAAATAATATATAAACATAAATGTGCAGTTTAAGATAATTAGACTTGTAAGACATTCTCTTGTGCTGTGTTAAGTATATGTGCAGTTCAACTATCAGCTTAAATTTTAGGTATTGAAATTAATCTCATGCCAGAAGTTATGGGTTCGAATCTCTAACCTTTTAGTTTCCTCTTCCTCTTTCTTCTTTGGAGGCAGCGCCGGTGTCTGCTCCGGTTCCGATGCCGGCTGTGTCTCGTCGTCTTCATTTTCTTGGTTTTGATGCGGCGGCGGCGACTCGTCGCTCTTATCTTCAACGGGAATGGTTCTTTTAACTATGGGAGGTTCTTCTTGGGCCGGCGGGGTGGAAACCTCGACTTGTTCAGTTCCATCGGAAACCTGAGAGGCGAACGCGTCGACGTTTGGTTGGGATTGAGACTCGGTTTCGCCGTCGGCGGCAGTTACCACCACTTGGACGGTTTCTTCGACTACTTTCCGGGATGTGAGCACCGCGCTCAGCCGTCCTCGGCGCTTTCTGGGTGCCATTATTTCTTCTTTCTCGCTATCTTCTTGGCAGCTGAATATTCCCTCGCTGGGGGGCTTTTTGAAAGATAAATTTTGGAGAATTAACAGCGGTCAGGATTGCGAGGGAGTGCCACGTGGAAGACAGGTGTCGAGAGAGTTTGTGTGAAAATGATTACGTGGGTTAAAAATGGAAGAGACAGGTTAAAAGCCGAAGACGATTCACGAATGTATTATTTATTGGGCCTAATAAATAGTCTCGTGAAAAAGAATTCATTTTTAGGCTTATTAGGCAGATGACAATTCAGCAGCCCAAGTCAAGTAGGCTTACCCATTTTGGCAATCATTATCGATTGTTGTACAATGGATTATATGTATCTTTAGAGCATCCATAATAGTGAAATTTTTTTTTGTGATTTTGAACAATTTTTGTAAGTGTGATTAAGAAAGAGAATATGAGAGGGGAGAGAAAAAAATAAATTCGATTAAAAAAAAAAGAAGAAGAAACAATTGCAAAGCCGGTAATGTGCCTAGCGGGCGAGGCACATCAGTGACTCTCAAGCGAGAAGTAATTTTATCTTTACTTGTCACTGGCATTTATTGTTGGTGGGTCTCACTTTCTGCAAAAAACCTATATTTGCAGAAGTAATTTTATTTTCTCTCATTTGTCTCTCTCTCTTCTAACATGACATAAATTTTCTTAAAAACCGTAAAAAGAGCATTAGTGTAGATGCTCTTAGAGCTGTTAAAATTGATGATTTTGTAACCGGGTAGGCGTAAACTAGCAGGCTAAACGGATCCGCCCGTCAAATTATTTATTATTAATCACATATTTAATATTTATATTTTAACATTTTCTTTATACCCATAATCTTTAAATTAACAATTAATTCCTCTACCAACCATAGACATCAAACTTTTTAAACAAATTTTATGTGTGCTTGTATATAATGTATGTTAAAATAACTATACTCAATAAATCATTTGACTTATATTTAACACTAATATAATTTATATGTAATATTTTTATTTTATAATTATAATACCCTTCGTCCCATTTTATGTGTCTAGTTCGGTTAATGAGGCTTGACTAAAATTAATTTTAATTTAATTTTTCATAATACTAAATTTAGTATTTGTATACAAAATTTATATATTTTGAAATTACACTAAAAGTACTATTAAACACAAAAAAAAAAAATTGAATTTAAAAATAAGAAAAAATACTAAAGAAAAGAAGAAAGAGTTGGTTTGAATGACTAGTAAGTATGACAGATAAAATGGAACAGTGGAAGTATTATTAAGGGTGTGTTTGGAAACCCGGAAACACCCGGGTTTTTGGTGTTTGGGAAGGAGGGGGAAAATAGAGTCAATGGAAATGAATTTCTTGGTCAATGGAAAATAAGCCCAATTTTATGGAAAATGACTTCCCCTTTTTTTTGGGGGAAGTTATTTTCCAGAAGTTTGCTTCCTCCTTCTCCTTTGCTTCTTCCATCTCCTTAGGCCTCATAAATGCTTTAACTTCTTCATCTTCATCCCATCTTCTTGACATCTTCAACTTTTTCTTTTTGTTTTTAAGTAATAATTTATTTTTTTATTATGAGATATATATTATGAGTTTTATTTTTTTTATTTGACATCTGAAACCAGTCGACCACTTTTATTTTATTTTTTTTTATTTTTTTTATGAGATAGATATTATTTTGTTGTGATTTTTTTTTTTTTGTGATTATTTTATTTTTTGGATTGTATATTTTTTTTATAAATGTTGTTACATTTAAACAAATTAATTAAAATATTCAATTATATAATTCTGTTCATTTTCCTACCCATTTTCTGGAAAACGAGCCAAACACACCAACACAGTTTTCTGTTCTGCAGCCAAACACAAGAAAGGAAAATGTTTTCTGGAAAATGACTCATTTTCCAGAAATCATTTTCCAGAAACCATTTTCCTGCTTTCCAAACACACCCTAAGTTATATATAAAGTTTATGTTTTCAAAAAAACAAAAGTTATAAAGTTTATAAAATTTATAGTTTATAACTTTATATAGTTTATGTAATAAATAAAGTTTATATTAACTATATAATCATATTAATATTTATATAATGCTACAATTAATCATATTAATTAATTAATTAATACATGTAATGAAAGATATAGAGCTTCCAGACCAATGGATCCTACCATCCAAAACTGTTCCTAGAGCACCTGTAGAAGAAAGTAGTGAAGTCGGAACATATAATTCAGCATTCTGATGGATCTGTATAATTAAAAATTTAAAATACAAACGTTCTTAATCTTTTGACAAAAACAAAATTCAAATATATATATATAGATTTTGGTTCAGGTGCGGCCGTGCTCTCCCGTGCGGCCGTGCGGTTACACACCACTCAATGTTAAGAAACACACCACAATGAAACACACCACAATGTTAAGAAACACACCACAGTGCATATTTGTGTGGTGTTTCTTAACATTGAGTGGTGTATTTCGTAACATTGAGTGGTGTGAACCGCACGGTCGCANCGGGTAGGCGTAAACTAGCAGGCTAAACGGATCCGCCCGTCAAATTATTTATTATTAATCACATATTTAATATTTATATTTTAACATTTTCTTTATACCCATAATCTTTAAATTAACAATTAATTCCTCTACCAACCATAGACATCAAACTTTTTAAACAAATTTTATGTGTGCTTGTATATAATGTATGTTAAAATAACTATACTCAATAAATCATTTGACTTATATTTAACACTAATATAATTTATATGTAATATTTTTATTTTATAATTATAATACCCTTCGTCCCATTTTATGTGTCTAGTTCGGTTAATGAGGCTTGACTAAAATTAATTTTAATTTAATTTTTCATAATACTAAATTTAGTATTTGTATACAAAATTTATATATTTTGAAATTACACTAAAAGTACTATTAAACACAAAAAAAAAAAATTGAATTTAAAAATAAGAAAAAATACTAAAGAAAAGAAGAAAGAGTTGGTTTGAATGACTAGTAAGTATGACAGATAAAATGGAACAGTGGAAGTATTATTAAGGGTGTGTTTGGAAACCCGGAAACACCCGGGTTTTTGGTGTTTGGGAAGGAGGGGGAAAATAGAGTCAATGGAAATGAATTTCTTGGTCAATGGAAAATAAGCCCAATTTTATGGAAAATGACTTCCCCTTTTTTTTGGGGGAAGTTATTTTCCAGAAGTTTGCTTCCTCCTTCTCCTTTGCTTCTTCCATCTCCTTAGGCCTCATAAATGCTTTAACTTCTTCATCTTCATCCCATCTTCTTGACATCTTCAACTTTTTCTTTTTGTTTTTAAGTAATAATTTATTTTTTTATTATGAGATATATATTATGAGTTTTATTTTTTTTATTTGACATCTGAAACCAGTCGACCACTTTTATTTTATTTTTTTTTATTTTTTTTATGAGATAGATATTATTTTGTTGTGATTTTTTTTTTTTTGTGATTATTTTATTTTTTGGATTGTATATTTTTTTTATAAATGTTGTTACATTTAAACAAATTAATTAAAATATTCAATTATATAATTCTGTTCATTTTCCTACCCATTTTCTGGAAAACGAGCCAAACACACCAACACAGTTTTCTGTTCTGCAGCCAAACACAAGAAAGGAAAATGTTTTCTGGAAAATGACTCATTTTCCAGAAATCATTTTCCAGAAACCATTTTCCTGCTTTCCAAACACACCCTAAGTTATATATAAAGTTTATGTTTTCAAAAAAACAAAAGTTATAAAGTTTATAAAATTTATAGTTTATAACTTTATATAGTTTATGTAATAAATAAAGTTTATATTAACTATATAATCATATTAATATTTATATAATGCTACAATTAATCATATTAATTAATTAATTAATACATGTAATGAAAGATATAGAGCTTCCAGACCAATGGATCCTACCATCCAAAACTGTTCCTAGAGCACCTGTAGAAGAAAGTAGTGAAGTCGGAACATATAATTCAGCATTCTGATGGATCTGTATAATTAAAAATTTAAAATACAAACGTTCTTAATCTTTTGACAAAAACAAAATTCAAATATATATATATAGATTTTGGTTCAGGTGCGGCCGTGCTCTCCCGTGCGGCCGTGCGGTTACACACCACTCAATGTTAAGAAACACACCACAATGAAACACACCACAATGTTAAGAAACACACCACAGTGCATATTTGTGTGGTGTTTCTTAACATTGAGTGGTGTATTTCGTAACATTGAGTGGTGTGAACCGCACGGTCGCACGGGAGAGCACGGCCACACCTGAACCTGACCCTATTATAATATATAGTATATATATATATATATATATATATATTATTAAAAAGTAAAATCCTCCTATTTCGTTTTCCCGCCCAAACTTTCGTAGTCAATTAAATAATTAATAAAGCATATTTGGTAAGAAAATGTGAAATTGAAATTAACTAATATCTATTAATTGGTAATATTGTTTCTATATTCACGTATCAATAGTCAATAGTATTAGTAAAAATAAAATACCCCCTTCAACTTTCTCGCACAAACTAATATTATTAATTAATTGGTAACAAAATTTTATTTACCAAATTGAGAGAATAATTAAACCATTATAATTGTGAGAATAATGGAAACAAATTCTCCGTAATAAATAAGAAAATTCCTTGAAAGTTCTGCGTAATTTCATAAGAAAAAATAATTTATTTATTATTATTTATATCAATAATAATAATTCGAATACTTATCTATACTTCTATGCTATACTACTATTAATAAAAATAAAATCATCATTTGTGAAATTACCGGCCAAACAATATAGTAAAGATAAAATAGAAAAAAGACCATGATATTACTAATTGATTGAAAATATAAAAGGATCCTAATCGATACTGTATATAAAAGTAAAATCCTCCTATTTCGTTTTCCCGCCCAAACTTTCGTAGTCAATTAAATATTAATTAAATTATTTGACGTTATAATTTATATAATTGTATATCGATCCAAATATTTTTAAAATATTATAACAAATTCATTCCGTGCAAAAATATTATATTTATACAACCATCTACGACTCTGTTTGGCAGAGCTTATTTAGGAGCTTATAGCTTATTTTAAGCTACTAATAAGCTATAAGCTCTGTTTGGTAATGTTCCTAAAATAAGCTAGAGCTTAAAATAAGAGCTTATTTTTGAATGCTACCTAAGGTAGCTTTTCAAAATAAGCTAGTAGCTTCCTAATTTTTTATCCATCTTTAACCTTATTATTTTAAAGAAATGACATCATTTACACTTCCCAATTAAAACTTTTTTGGCTAAGCCTTTTTGACTTTTTTTCTTCAATATGTTTAGTTGTAATTTCAATTTGACATTTTTGTTTGAACATTGATTTTTGTATGAATTAATCTTATGAATTATAAACATTTTGTTTTACTTTATATGCTTTCAAATATATGCTCTTACTTTATATTTTATTAAACTATATTGATTTCACTATTTTATTTTTAAATATATATACAAACCTATTTAAATTTAAACTATTTAAATTGCATGAAGATGTCCTTTTTAGTCTTTTTACACTTATCAGCTTATCAAAAAGCTAATTATACCAAACACCAGTTTTACCAAACACTTTTAAGCATAACAGATTTCAGGTTCGAGCTTATAGCTTTTCAGTTTTCAGCTACCTTTTCAGTTTCAGGTTCGAGCTTATAGCTTTTCAGTTTTCAACTACCTTTTCAGCTAGGTTTGCCAAACATAGCCTACGTGCTCAACTTTTGAAATAGATTATCCAAATAGGACAGATTCATGTACAATAAGTTTTTTTTTTTTGGAGTACTACTAACTCTGTTATAATGTAGTACAAAAAAATCAATAGTTGACTCCACTAAGACTCGAATCCACTCCTATCATCCATGTGAGAGTGTTAAACAAGACACTGGGTACCACTAGACCACAAGGTCTTTTGGATGTACAATAAGTTATAAACCATATACAGAAGTGATGCAGCAAAATACGGAATGAATACTGTATTAATATCGAATCGGGTACAAGGTACAATACCCTAGGGGAGACCGAGCTACGTGACAGTGGGTCAGAGGTTCCCGGTCTCTTTAGTTACTGTATTAGAAGAAATAGCCAAAAGTCCATCTCCCTGCATTAAATGCACCTTTTATAGTGCCCTCGACAACACCTCCGGTCTGACGGCATGTAGGACGCGTGGCGGACATGCACCGGTCACTCTGTCGGTCCAGCGCGCCCGCGGATATGCACGCGGGCGTGGGGTCTCTGGTTCGAACCTTTGCAAAGGCCCTAACTGTGGCCCGGAGCGCAAGGTTGCCCGACCTGGTCAGATCGGGCAGAAGTTTCGGAGGGTGATCAACCCCTAACTAGGCACACAGACCGGGAGGCCGGGATACGTAGACTGGGATTTTATCCCTATCATTTAGCCCCCCAGCCCGGTCTTTTACGACCATCGAGAAGAAAAGTCCGGGCTGTTCGAACAGTCCCGGGTTGCGTCGTTCTCGTTCAACCGAAGAGCAAGGTTGGGAGGCGACGTCAGCAGAAGTCGTCAGCCCTAACACCCACGCGTCGTGTTCCCGTGGACCTCGGAACTTGGGCCTAGGCCTAGGTCGCGGGGAACCGAAACGGCGGCCCCTTACTCTTCCCTATATAAAACAGGATTCTCACGCCCTTTCCAACTTTCATGGAAAAAGGTTTAACCCAGAGCTTCCCGAGCTATCGAAATTTCCCGAGCTCATCCCTGTCAACTGCAGTACGTATTCACGCTTTGTTGAACAGGTAATTCCCTCGCTCACTTTCATAGATACTTTTGATTTATGATTTCGGGTCCCGGGCTGCCCTTAGTAAGACACTTCTCTGTTCTTGCTAGGTACAGCCATGAGCGGATCGGATAGCCAGAACCTATCCATTCACAACTACGGCGGCTCGGTCGAGGTCGGATCGTTCACGGTCTCGACCTATGACTCCGTGATCAACGCCATAGACACTTACTCCGTGGAGAACGAGGGCTTAGCCCGGCCTCATAATCAACCGGGAACCGGGAATGACGAAGCAGACTCCCGGCCCTCCATAGAGCCCCTTGCCACGGAAGTAGGGCCCTCGGGTCGAGGGAAGCCCGCCCCTACCGCTCATGGTAGGGATTGGTTCGCCGGTTTGCCGGTCGATTCCACTCCTCCCGTGACCACTAGCAGGATCCGCTTGGAAAACAACGGCCTGCGGCAACATACCAGTCTCCTTACCCGTGGGGAGATCGAAGAGATCTCGGCCCTACTAACCGGGGTCGTTAAATTTGAGACCAAACGATCATTGGGGAGCGTCGTCGACCGGACGAACGGGGACTGGCTCGGGATGCACTTGGACTCCATCAAGGCCCCGTTAACCTTCCCGTTCCATCCCTTCCTATTGGGTTTTATGAAGTATTACGGGGTTCTGCCCGGGCAGATCCCCCCAAACGCCCACCGCACCTTGGCGTGCTTTCCGCAAATATGCGATCGTCACGGTCTCCCCGCGACTTTGGAGCTTTTCTGGTACCTTTTTTCGGTCCGGCCTTTGTCGGTAAAACACGGGGGCGACTTCTTGTGCATACAATCTCGCGAGCATTTCTGCAAGATTCTACAACTGCCCGAGAACAACAGAGGCTGGAAGGATCGGATCCTGTCGGTCAAATATCCATGGCCTCTTCCGGTCGACAGAGAATGGCCGATCCTCGTGACGGAGCACAAGCGACCCAGGCAAAGCCGGGCTCTAAACGATGCGGCCGTAAAAATCTCGGCTGAGGAGTACGAGTATGAGATATTCCGGTCGCCCGAGGAGTACCAGGAGGCGAACCTCGAGCCCCCCAGATATGACCTAGCGGAGAAGTACACGCCCAAGAGGGCGGTGGTGACAGTAGCCGTCGGACCTCCCCTTCCTGAGGCCGGTTCGCGAGGTTCGTAATGGTCGCCGATCTGAGGTCGGTTGTTTGGAGGTCGGGATTTTAACTTCTTTTTTTCTTTTTTTTTTTTTAAATTTATTCTTCAGGCACCATGAGGAGCTTTCCGGTTTCCGGTTTCTGCCAGCCGGCGACAAAAATCAGCCTATGGTCCAAGAAGGCCGAGCCCTCGAAACCAGCGGATCCCAGCGCCGAAGCGTCGGTCCCTACCGGCCTGCCCTTGGCCACCACGCGCCCTGCCGGTTTGAGCGGCGAGCAAGACGCAGCCCGGGCTGCCAAGCGCGGGAAGGAAAAAGAGATCGTAGAGGTCGAGGAGGTCGCGACGGTGAAACGCCCTCGCCGTGATGGGTCCGGGTCTACGACCCCGGTGATCGACGTGCTGATGAAGCACGGGGACGAGCCTCCTGCGGCCCAGTTATCGAGGATCTGCGCCGCGGCCCCTCCTCTGGAGAAGACGAGCGGGTGGTCGACCGCTCTAGTCGAGGTTGCTTGCGACCTGATTCAGGTAGTGCGAACTTACTTTAGTATGCTTAGTTGCGACCTGATGTACGAGTTCGGGTCCTGGGCTTTCAACAGCGGCCGAAGGGCCATGCAGAACGACGTTAGGACTGCGCTGGAGGTTGCGATCGATGACGACGACCTTCCGAAGATCCTGGCCGTTCTCCCGGAGGAGGTGCCCGACCCCGGCTCGACGCCATTCTCTAAGGTTCCGGACGGGCGTACCCTACCGGTCCCTGTTGTTGGGGTTTCCGCTGGACCATCAGCGGAGGTCGCGGCGACCGCTGGACCAACGGCGGAGTCCGTGGCGGCCCGTAGTGTCGGACCAGCGGCGGAGGGCGACGCTGAGCTCAGAGCCGAGCCGTCGGCCGAGGCGAAGTAGGCTAGGTGACGCGAATCGAGAGTCCGGCCTCGTTGTGCCGGGCACTACTTTATTTTGACGGCCTTTGAGCCGATTTATAAAAACTTTTCGATCCTCCGTGGGTGTTTACTTTCATTTGCTTTGCGTTATTTAGTTTTGCGCANAGAGTCCGGCCTCGTTGTGCCGGGCACTACTTTATTTTGACGGCCTTTGAGCCGATTTATAAAAACTTTTCGATCCTCCGTGGGTGTTTACTTTCATTTGCTTTGCGTTATTTAGTTTTGCGCATATTAGTTAAGGTTCGAAGACCGGTAACCGAGCACCTTACTCCCGGGGTGAGCACATTGCTCTCACCATTAAGGTCCGAAGACCGGTAACCGGGCACCTTACTCCCGGGGTGAGCACCTTGCTCTCACCATTAGGGTCCGAAGACCGGTAACCGGGCACCTTACTCCCGGGGTGAGCACCTTGCTCTCACCATTAAGGTCCGAAGACCGGTAACCGGGCACCTTACTCCCGGGGTGAGCACCTTGCTCTCACCATTAAGGTCCGAAGACCGGTAACCGGGCACCTTACTCCCGGGGTGAGCACCTTGCTCTCACCATTAAGGTCCGAAGACCGGTAACCGGGCACCTTACTCCCGGGGTGAGCACCTTGCTCTCACCATTAAGGTCCGAAGACCGGTAACCGGGCACCTTACTCCCGGGGTGAGCACCTTGCTCTCACCATTAAGGTCCGAAGACCGGTAACCGGGCACCTTACTCCCGGGGTGAGCACCTTGCTCTCACCATTAAGGTCCGAAGACCGGTAACCGGGCACCTTACTCCCGGGGTGAGCACCTTGCTCTCACCATTAAGGTCCGAAGACCGGTAACCGGGCACCTTACTCCCGGGGTGAGCACCTTGCTCTCACCATTAAGGTCCGAAGACCGGTAACCGGGCACCTTACTCCCGGGGTGAGCACCTTGCTCTCACCATTAAGGTCCGAAGACCGGTAACCGGGCACCTTACTCCCGGGGTGAGCACCTTGCTCTCACCATGAAGGTCCGAAGACCGGTAACCGGGCACCTTACTCCCGGGGTGAGCACCTTGCTCTCACCATTAAGGTCCGAAGACCAGTAACCGGGCACCTTACTCCCGGGGCGAGCACCTTGCTCTCACCATTAAGGTCCGAAGACCAGTAACCGGGCACCTTACTCCCGGGGCGAGCACCTTGCTCTCACCATTAAGGTCCGAAGACCAGTAACCGGGCACCTTACTCCCGGGGCGAGCACCTTGCTCTCACCATTAAGGTCCGAAGACCAGTAACCGGGCACCTTACTCCCGGGGCGAGCACCTTGCTCTCACCATTAAGGTCCGAAGACCAGTAACCGGGCACCTTACTCCCGGGGCGAGCACCTTGCTCTCACCATTAAGGTCCGAAGACCAGTAACCGGGCACCTTACTCCCGGGGTGAGCACCTTGCTCTCACCATTAAGGTCCGAAGATCGGTAACCGGGCACCTTACTCCCGGGGTGAGCACCTTGCTCTCACCATTAAGGTCCGAAAACCGGTAACCAGGCACCTTACTCCCGGGGTGAGCACCTTGCTCTCACCATTAAGGTCCGAAAACCGGTAACCAGGCACCTTACTCCCGGGGTGAGCACCTTGCTCTCACCATTAAGGTCCGAAGACCGGTAACCGGACACCTTACTCTCGAGGTGAGCACCTTGCTCTCACCATTAAGGGTAAAACATTTAAAGGAAAAGCCGACCTAACCGGTCGGTTCTACATTTCAAACAGAACGACCTCGCAGGGTCTACCGAATCGGCCGCGCAGGGCAAAAGTAAACTGGGGAACGCAGGCTCCCGATCCTATTACAAGTTATTGATAAAAATGAACCGAGTGTTGAGAGTTCCAAATGCGTTCAACCGGCTTGCCGGTAGTGGTTTCGAGCCGGTAGGTTCCCGGTCTCACCATGGCCGAAATAACATATGGTCCTTCCCAACTCTGGGCCAGCTTCCCGCCCTCGAGCGGCTTGCTGGCCTGTCTCTCTCGCAGCACGTAATCCCCGACCTGGAAGTACCGGGGGCGCACCTTAGGGTCGTAGTATGCTTTCAATTTCTTCTGATACTCCTCGACCCTCCGGGCCGCGACATCTCTCCTTTCTTCCAAGGAGTCCAGCTCGGTGACCATTAGGGAATCATTGTCATTCTCATCATAACCCCGCTCTCGAGAGGTCGGTATCCATGCCTCCACCGGCAGACGGGCTTTGGCGTCGTAGACTAATGCAAAAGGCGTTTCCTTCGTGGCTTCACGGGGCGTAGTCCGATATGACCACAAGATATACGGGAGCTCGTCCGCCCAGCTTCGTCCCGCCGAATGCAACTTCTTCTTGAGCCCCTCCAAAATGGTCCGGTTTGCGTTCTCCACCTGGCCGTTCCCTTGAGGGTATGCTACGGAAGACCAGACCGACCTGGTGCTAACAGTCGCTAGGAAGTTCTGGAAATATTCGCTCTCGAACTGCTTTCCGTTGTCGGTCACCAACTGAACTGGAACCCCAAAGCGGGAGATCACGTTTCGCCATACAAACCGGGCGCACTGCTGAGAAGTGATCGTCGCCAACGGTTCGGCTTTGACCCACTTCGAGAAGTAATCAACAGCGACGATGATGAAGCGACGTCGACCGGTCAACTGCGGGAAGGGCCCCAAGATGTCCACTCCCCATTTAGCGAACGGTATTGCCGTGCTGACCGGATGGTAAAATGTGGCTGGCCTGCCCGGGACCCGGGCGTACAGTTGACACGATTCGCACGATTTTGCCAGCGCCTCGCAGTCTAACTGGATCGACGGCCAATAGTAGCCGATCAGCATATTCTTCTTGCCAAGGCCCGGCCCCCCTAATGAGCGGAGCAAAGTCCGGAGTGCAGCTCAATCATCACAAGTTCAACCTCAAACTGGGACAAACATCTCATCAACGGCCCCCCATAAGACCGTCGGTAAAAGCGGTCGTCGACTATCTGGAACCGGGGGGCACGTAGTTTCACCTTCCTGGCTCTCTGCTCGTTCTCCGGTAAGGTTCCGGTTTCTAAGAATGTCCGGAGGTCGGAGATCCATTCGTCTGTCCCTGCCTCGACCGGGGCCACATGCAGCACATCAATACATGCGGTCGACAGCTCTTCCACTCGGGCAACCTTGGATATATATTCTAGGGCCTCATGCGATAACCGGATAACATGTCTGCGTCCACGTTCTCAGCCCGCGGGATATGCTCGGCGACACACGCATCAAACGATCCCATGACAGATAGGGCGTGGTCGCGGCACCGGGCTAGCCGTTCTCCCTTTGCCTCGAAGGCACCGGTGACCTGTCTGACCACCAGGGCTGAGTCGGTCCGGATCCGTACGTGTCGAGCCCCCAGAGAGCGGGCGTGACACAAGCCCGCTATGAAGGCCTCATATTCCGCTTCATTATTGGTCGGCGAGAAGGCGAGCGAGAAGGCGTAATAGACTTTAAAACCCTCCGGGCTAGTGAGAACTATACCAGCACCAGCACCCTGCTTGCAGCTCGACCCGTCAATCGCTATTTCCCACTCCGCCGGGGCGGGGTCAGCGATCGGTGAGGTGCTGCCGTCTCGTGCCGAACATTCCACCATGAAATTCGCTAAGGCTTGTCCTTTAATGGCCGGTCTGGGCGTGTGGTCGTGGGTTCGATCCCCACAGACGGCGCCAAAATGATGCAGTAAAATACGGAATGAATACTGTATTAATATCGAATCGGGTACAAGGTACAATACCCTAGGGGAGACCGAGCTACGTGACAGTGGGTCAGAGGTTCCGGTCTCTTTAGCTACTGTATTAGAAGAAATAGCCAAAAGTCCATCTCCCTGCATTAAATGCACCTTTTATTGTGCCCTCGACAACACCTCCGGTCTGACGGCATGTAGGACGCGTGGCGGACATGCACCGGTCACTCTGTCGGTCCAGCGCGCCCGCGCATATGCACGCGGGCGTGGGGTCTCTGGTTCGAACCTCTGCAAAGGCCCTAACTGTGGCCCGGAGCGCAAGGTTGCCCGGCCTGGTCAGATCGGGCAGAAGTTTCGGAGGGTGATCAACCCCTAACTGGGCACACAGACTGGGAGGTCGGGATACGTAGACCGGGATTTTATCCCTATCACTTAGCAAAGAAGACCCTAGGGAGCCCGATTCATCTTACTGAGTTGAGTGAACCCTCTGTCGAGCTTCACACTGTGTTGCATGATGACCAAATTGACGTGAAGTTTCATCAGAGAGTCCCCGTGATTGGGACGGACCACGGTCTGTAATGTTTTAGTCTTCTTTTGGGTACTCCCTCTACTTTGTATAAAAAAAAAATATAGAGAACTTCATCTTGAAGTGCAGAGTTTTGGAACAAAAACGTTTTGAAAAAACTTTTGATACTAGTAATAAACCAAATATTTTGGTGATAATGATGGTATGGTGATAATTACTTTTGATAAGATGATGATTAGTGAGATGACGACCTTAATTTATGGAATGACAACTTGGTTGGTGGGATGACTAATTAATTTATCTGATTAATGAGATAATTGCATTTTATGATCAAATGATTTGCATGTATGTTACTCATTAGTTAATTAAAAACACTAACATGAATAAAATTTTATTTCTTTATTTCTAATGCCGACTTCTTTTATTTGAATAAATTAAGTCACATATATTTTAATACAGAATTAAAAATTTAATTCTTACTCATTTTGTCATATTTTACCCATTCTCTTTACTATTCATTGGTCAAGGTAATTCTATATTGTTTTTAGTACTTTTAATTACTTTTAAATTTTTTTATTTTTCCTTTTTGTGTTTAATAGACTTTAATATAGTTTATAAGTATACAAATAATAAATATTACTACTAAACTTGACATTATGAAAAATTGAATTAAAAATAATTTTAATCAAGCATCGTTAACCGAATAAGACATACATAAAATGAGACGGAAAGAGTAATTGTTAACAATTAAAAACAATCACAATTGAAATATTAAAATTGAATCTTCATTATTAATTTTTATCAACATAAATTAAATATATTTTACATATCAATTCACTTTTATTTCTATGAAACTTTTTAATAACAAATAAAAACTTCAATAGATACATAGTATTTTATAATGAGTATTTGGTAGAATGGTTATATATGGTTTTGTACATTTGGTTGTTCATTTTGGGCAAAGTTGTTATAATATGTTGGTGTCATAATCAATTAATTTTAAATATTAATAAATCAATATATATATTAATTGATATGTAAATATTCGTGACATATTATATTAACTATTAAGTATTTATAAAATAATTTATTCGTTGACATGTCAAAATCAAATTACGTTGATGTGGCAGCGATTATATTAGTGCCACCTCAATTGATGAGTTAATAGTCATATTAACACATTGGTATTTTGAGATTTGCTAAATATCTATTTTTTAAATCAAATTAAACCACTAAATTAGGTGAAGCTAATAATAATAATAATAATAATAATAATAAACAGAAATGATCATATATATTAAAGAACAATGTTCGAAATTCCTAAAAAATCTCTTAAAATTTTGTCACTCTTTAATTGATAAATTTTATTTTTGAAAGGAGAAAATCAATTTATTAAGTCCATAGCAAAAACATCTTGAACAAAATAAGGAGGGGTGACATACTACTCCCTCGGGTCAGACAAAGAAACGGCCTACCTAGTAAGAGCATGGACAGTCTGATTCGCAAACCTCCTAATAAATTAAAATTGAAGTTGACATCTTCTTTAATATTAGAAATAATAATACTAACCTCAGAATGAAAAACAGTGACGTGCAAAGCAGTAATAACTAATTGAGCTTCTCATAATCCGTTTCTACATCCACAATGTCGATATTTTTTAAACAATAAGTTGAGATTTGAAATATAAAAAGAAAAAGATTTTTTTTGGTATTAAATGTCATTCATGTCTAGTAAAAGAAAAAAAAAACAATTCCAATCTTATCATCTCCACTAGTTTACCTTGTGCTCAGATGACATGTAGTGACTCCCCATATGAGAGGTCATGAGATTAAAATATTTTCACAATTATTTTTAAAAATTCGAAATAAATAGTGTCCAATAACAATAAAATTTTTGAACTCATTTACACAGTTATCTTAATTTTTAATAATAAAATTCGAAAATAAATTTCAAAATAAAATTTTAAAGTTCAAATATAGCACAATAACACTTATATTCAAAATAAATCAACAAAAACTAAAAATTAATTTCTTAAAATATCAAATATATCACAATAACATTAATATTCAAAATTTTTTTTTAAAAAAGATATAAATCAATCACGCAATACTAATTTGAAATAAATAAATAAATAAATAATAAATAACAAAACTTACCCGGAGGAGAGGGAGGCGACGCGGACCTTGGGCGCCGACGGCTGTACGCGAGAGGGAAGCAATGGCGGGTGGCGGCCGACGATTGAACACCTGAACGGATATGGCAATCGATGCTCCTGGTTCATGAACGGAAATGGCGGTCGGCGCTACTGTTTCGCAAACGAAAATGGCGGTCGGCGCTCCTGGTTCGTGAACGGAGATGGCGGTCGGCGGCCTCATGGGTGGGTGCCGCGGGGGAGGGGGGGAGGGCTTATTTTGTTTATTATCCGAGGCACCCTCATGGGTGGGTGCCGCGGAAAGCTATATATAACTTTCCGCGGCACCTGCAGACTGTGGGTGTCGCGGAAAGCTTTATATTAAAATAATATTTAATTTTTCGCGACACCCTCTTATAACGGGTGCCGCAGAAAGTTGCCACGTAGTTTTATATTTTTGAATTCACTACACCTTTTATTTATAGGTGTAGTGAATTCTTATGTGTTTATTTACAATATTGCCATTATTTTGTTTTCCTTACTTTCCACTACACCTATATTGAGAAGGTGTAGTGTAAAATCATCTTTATATTATTAATTTTGTATTGATACAAAATTTGTGTAAAAAAGTGAAAAGTGAAAGTAAATTTTAGAAGTCCAATAATATTTTACAATAATAAATACGCTAAGAAAATGGAAACCGCCACATATATTAAATGTCATTCATGTCTAGTAAAAGAGCAAAAAATTCCAACCCTATCATCTCCACTAGTCCACCTACAAATGTTGGAATCGCATCAATCAATCCTATGAATTTCACATGTGATCCCAATAGAAGAAATTAAACTAAAATGTTATTAAAATTACGGAAAAGACTATACAAGGTGTTTGTAAAGATATTAAAGCTATCCCACTTAAATAAGGAAGTAAATAAGGCGTAAAACTGTAAATCTCTGAACTTTTTGATACATTTCACGATAAATTATAGTGGTGACACTAGGGGCTGGTGGGCGTTCCGGTATTGCGTTGGATTATATTTCGACCCCGCCCTGTTGTCATAGAACGAGGTATTTATTAAATTATATTGTTTAAAAGTTCAATTAAATATACATAATTATAATTTTACTATTCAATTTTTTTTCCAGGTTATTGATGAAGAGTTGAAAACTTGGGATTAGTTCTAATGAAGAAATTGTTTTCTTATGTTTGGAGCAATGGAGCTTGAAACAATTTGAGTATTTGGACATTTTGGTTTTTTTTTTTTTTTGAATAGGACTGACTCTATTACAATGCAGTATCTGTTCATAATTACTTTCTCAACCTATTGAAGCACAAGAGTCAATATTAACTCCACCGAGGCTCGAACCCACCACATCCTGTATAAAGGGAAGTGTTTGATGCCACTGGACTACAAAGTACTGGACATTTGGTTCTTATGTATTTATGTTTGGATATTTGGGACTTTGGACATTTTGGTTCTATTTATGTATTTTGAACTTTATTTGAGGATTTAAAGGCTTAATATTTGAACAATTTTAATATTTATGTATAGTTTAATACTTTTAATGTTTTGAAGTATTTTGCAGTCTTTTATAGTTTTATTTGAAATATTTGAAATTTGAATGAATGTTAAACTAACTGGTTATTGGATATTTAAATATATAAAATTACAAATTAATTAAACGATTAAAATCATATATACTATTTTATACTTAATCCAAAAAAGGGGTAGGAAAACCCCATCCTCAAAATATTTCCTGTGGGAATAGGGATCGGGGATAATTTACAATTCTCGTCAGAGAACAAGGCAAGGACGAGGAATGAAGAATGAATTTAGGGACAGAGATAGGGACCTTACTCCCCCACCCGCTTTGTTGTCATCCCTAGTAATTATCCCATAATTTTAATATGACTTCCTGGTTAAGTGACTTGTGTCCAAATCTTCACAACCTCTAACAATTATATTCAATTTTTTTTCATTTGATAAATCCATAATTACTTTTTTCTATTTAATTAGATGCATGCACTTTAAAATTTAAAATTTTTATCAAAATTTCACCATATTTTTCTTATTTGTTTCTTACTTGAAATAAGTTGATCTTCCCAAGATCAACAATTAAGATGAGTTCTTAATTTTTACTTAAACACTAGTTTTCATAAGATCGTATACGTGAAACGAATCAAATAAAAACTCATGTTCATGTGCGGTCGTGTACTTCCTAACACTCTCAAGTGCATTCTCTGATATATGTACAAGCGCATTTAAGACATGTGACTCTAAAAGTGTATATTAGCAAAACTATAAGTACAATAAAAAAAATTGTACTTAAAAGAATGTGTTATAGAGTGCACTCAAACTTTACAATAATTATCAATATACCACAACAATTTTTTCTTTGCTGAAGCGCAATTAATCTTTCTGACTTTCTAGATCAACTTATAGGATTGGTTCTCAATGCTAAGACGAAGATCAATCTATATATTCAAACTAAATATAATGTTCCAAAAGAAAAATACTCAATAAACCCTCCAATTCCATGGTCACTATTAGTCTTTTACTCTTCCCACTTAAGAGAACATCACTACAAGAATATATATATATATATAGGAATCAACCATGTATGGATGACATGTCATAAATCCATTCAGAATTTCTATATGGAGGACATGCCATAAATCTCTGCAAGATCTAAGAAATAGGCAAGTTTTAATTAATAAATAAACATATATTCACCTTTTCTGATAAATTTAAATTTTTTAAAAAAATCCAAACTGATATACCATGATTACCATCTAGTATAATTAGAATATATATATGAATTTCCCAGAAATGTAATCTTATCATGATCTCCATCCACTTGTATATATAGGAATCACATCAGCGAATTCCTAAGAATTTTACAGGTTCAAACACTACCTTAATCTCCATGACATATGATCGATCATCGGTCGTCTACTTCCGTGTCTTTTGATTTATGTCTAATTCTAATCCCATAATTCTAATTAAGGAATTTATGTATATGTTACATGAGAGGATCAATATTGAATACCTCCTAAATCTGGGAACAAGTGAAAAAAGAAGAAACTATATATATATATATATATATATATATATATATATATATATATATGTAAGATGGATACTTCATTGACTTACGAAGAGTCTCTTCTTTAAAGCAGTAGGTGCAACCCTAGAAAGCTCCGACAGTGACGCAAACAACACCTCTATCTCCTTGCAGCGTCCGCTACCGTTCTCGAAGAATTCAATCTGGGACGACACTTTCCTCTTACCCAGCAGCCTTTTCCTCGCTCTCTTCGGCGCCGGCGGGCAGCTCCCGATCGCCGGAATCTTGTGCCGCTGACCGGTCGGAGTTCGGCAACCCTCGTCGTCGATTTTGGATTGGCCGCCGCCGTTTTCTTCTTCTGAATCTTTGGGTTTTTGTTGGTCTTTCTGTGCAGGCATGGCGAAGAGAGGTTTGAGGAGAGAAGATAATGGGCGATAGATTATGGAATTATGGAAAGAGAAGAAGAGAAGAGAAGAGAGAAGAGAGCGGCGGGGGCCCGGGAAGGGGATGGAGAAGGGACAAGTTGCAAAAGTCTGGTCCAAGAAAAAGGAAATTCAAACTGTCATTTTGATTGTTAATTGGTACCATTTTATTAAGCAAAAACGTGGCATACCTTATCCCCATCCCCACTACAAATTATTATTATTATTTTTTAAATATATAGTATAGAGAAAATAACGTTTCTGGTCTATATATTTATACAAAATAACGACTTTAATATTTTAATTGTTGATGGTGTGGTAGAGTATTTTATTTTTATTTTTACCTATATACATAGTATTTTGACCTTGTAACTTTTTATAAGAGCATCCTCAACAATAAGATTTTTCTTTTGTCAAATGGAGGAAAGAGCGGGAGAAAAAGAAGGAAAGAAAAAAGAAAATAGTCTCTTAGTAAAAAAAAATGCTAATTAACGTGCGTGGGCACGCATTGTGCACCAACCGCGCACATGCTTAAATGTTTTTTAAATTTTTTCACGGGGCGTACAAAATATCATTTTACTGTAAATTAATTTTCTTCTCTCTCATCTCTTCTCTTCCCTCTACCTCACTTTATCTTTATAAGGAGGTGATTTGGATCCGATCCCCTGCTAACCTACATAAACTGTTAAAGTTCAACACCTTTATACGACACATGTGAAGCTTGTTAGTCAATAAAAGGATAAAGTTATATATAATTTTTTTTTCTGAAATAGATAAAGTTATAATTTAATATTCTAAATCCTTAAAAGTTATTGTTAACCAATTGATTAATCGGAATTGCCTACTCATGAAGAGAGAGAGAAAAAAAAACTAAATAACACTCACTTCAATAATTGAGAGAGTAAATTACTATTTTGTATAAATATAGGAATGATTTTTAAAAATTTTTTTTTGCCTATCAGTGCATATTGTTTAGCCTTCTTGAGTACATTGTTGTGTTTTTCATTTTTTTTTTTAATTTTATCATAGGTGTTATATATATTACGAGCATTTGATCATGAATGAATCACTAATTACTAAGTTTAGTTGAACATTGTGATATTTTATGATTTGTTTTGAAGATCATGCATTCAATTTAGTATTTTCAATAGTTGTTTCATATTTTTCTACTTACAGTGCACATTTTTGCCTTTCCAGAGTTCTAGTGAACATTATCCCTTCTTTCAGAGCACATTGTTGTGCCTTCCAGAACATTTTTTTAAAAAAATCGTAGGTGACACACTTTTTATTAAAAGATCAATTAATCTTGATCACTAATTACTAATTTGAGTTGAATATTGTCTGCTCTTGTTTATTATTTATGGTCGTTTATGATTTGTGTTAAAGATCCTATATTAAATTTAATTTTTTCAATAATTGTTTCACATCTTTGTACCTCCAGTGCATATTTTTTTGTTTTCCAGAGCACATTATTATGTCGTCAAGAGCATATTGTTGTGCCTTCCAGAGCTCATTGTTGAAGTTCGTAGGTGACGAATTTTTTTTTTTTTTATCTAGGGCTGAGATTCATTCTCATTTCTCACCAGAGGCACCCATCTCACTTGAACCCGTCCCTATATATAGTTATTTCATTTTTTGCCCTATATTTATATGTGACAGTCCACTTTTAGTCCTTTTTTTTTTAACATTCCACTTTGGTTCTCGTATTATTGTAGCGTAACTATTTTTATCTTCCATCAACAAAATCATTGAAATATCGTTAAATTGAGTTGACTTGTTATATTTTTATTTTATTATTTTGAAAAAAAATCACAATTGAAGACCTAAATGCTCTTATATTTTACAAAATTTAAATTGTTTTGTTGATGGAGGATAAAAATGATCATGCAACAATAATACTAGGACTAGATATGGATGTTCTAAAAAAAAAAGACTAAAAGTGAATTACCACCTATAAATCTAGGACCAAAATAGAATTATCTCTCACACACACACAGAGATTATTATATTTAGTCATTATTTGTTAATTGTTATATATTTATTTAATTTATTAATTAAATAAAATAATAATATATACTTGTTGTATCGAAAAAATAAATAAAATATTTAATAATTTCTTTTTTGGTGACGAGGGAAATTCGCAGCGACTATTCGAGAGTGTGCACTTAGTAAATTCATACCACACAGAGAAATGTAAGCTGCACTATACCCTCAATAATGAGGAATTTAATTGGAGTCATTTGGTCAAAACACATTTCAAAAATTAGGTAATAGCTTACATCCACCTTCAAATGTTGGAGCATAAAAGTAAATTAATTAATTAAGGATAGAGGGGATGTTGGTAGTAGTCATATATCTTTTGACTTGTAACTTTTGAATCTAAAGATTTTTTATTTTATTTTATTTTTGGGGAATGATAAGAAATGAATCTTTAATTATTATGAAAAAAAAATTATGCACTATATATATTATTCACCTCTACATTTGACTACAAATATATAACATAATTTTTAAGATATGAATTATTTCTAATTGTGGTCTCCCAACAGTTAAGTTAGTTACTCGCACATATGATCCCCAAGTATCATTTTTATAATATTTGATACACAATTTTCATTTTTGGATCACATTTAGGGTGAGATTGGTTTTCACATGACAATCAGAATCGGAATGAGAATCAAATACTTGGTAATGATAATGGGTTTTAGTAAAAGTATTTTATATGTTTGGTAGTAGTGTGGAAGATTAACAAAGGTATTTTGAATTTCTCAATAATACCAGAGAGAGAGAGTCCTTTTAATATATTGTACTAAGGACTCTCCTATTCTATTGCTAACCAACTAAGACTAGGTTACAACCACAGGAAATAGAAACATACAATAAGGAAATAATAAATAAATGGTAACACCCAAATATAACATAACTCACACACCCCCTCAAGCGCAAGGTTGGATCTCGACAACATTGAGCTTGCGTCGAAGAGCCTGAAAGCGCGGAGCAGGTAAAGGTTTGGTGAAGATATCCGCAACTTGATCCTGCGAGGAGATAAAATTGACCACGAAATCCCCTGAAGCAACTTTGTCTCGGACGAAGTGAAAATCAATTTCCACATGCTTAGTCCTAGCGTGGAATACCGGATTAGCCGCGAGATAGGTGGCGCCAAGATTATCACACCATAAGTGAGCTGGTTTTCCAGAGTCAAGTCCAAGCTCACGGAGAAGAGAAACCACTCAGGTGACTTCTGCAGAAACATCAGCTAACCCTTTATATTCTGCTTCTGTAGAAGAACGAGCCACAGTGCGTTGTTTCCGATTGACCCATGAAATAAGGTTATCTCCAAAAAAGACTGCATACCTACTAGTTGATTTTCTGTCCACGGGGCAGCTGGCCCAGTTGGAGTCGGAGTAGGCATGAATCTCTGTGGACGACGAAGGAGATAGTTGAAGACCAAATTGTTGCGTGCCTTTGACATAACGAAGTACCCGTTTAAGGAACCCCCAGTGTTCTACAGTCGGAGTGTGCATAAACTGACATAGCCTGTTAACTGAAAAAGAGAGATCATGCCTAGTAATAGTGAGATACTGAAGAGCGCCTACAATGCGACGGTATTGTGGAGGATTATCAAATATCTCAACTGACGGAGTGACTGGTTGTGTTATAGCAGCTGGAGTAGCCAAAGCTTTGCAATCTACCATCCCTGCACGTATTAGGATGTCACTCATATAACGACGCTGCGACAAGAGAAACCCATGCGAGGTCTTAATAGTCTCAATGCCCAAGAAAAAACTAGGAATGCCCAAGTCTCGAATCTTAAAGGTTCCGGAGAGTCGAAGAAGTAGCATGTCAATCAATGCACCATCATTACCCAGCATGATAATGTCATCGACATAAACCAATATGTAGACCCTGGAGGTACCAGATGTATAATAAAAGAGTGATACATCTGTTTTGGAGGCCGAAAACCCTAAGGTACACAAGAAATCATGCAGCCGCTTGAACCATGCACGCGGCGCTTGTTTGAGGCCGTAAAGGGATCGCTGGAGATGGCAAACATGACTCGGGTGAACGGGATCCTCATAGCCTGGTGGTTGTTTCATGAATACTATCTCGGATAAGTGCCCGTTCAAAAATGCATTGTGAACATCTAGCTGTCGGAGTATCCAGTTGTTTGAGACAGCTAATGAAAAAAGTAATCTAACTGTAGTAGGTTTGACTACCGGACTGAAGGTGTCGAAGAAGTCCTCTCCAGCCACTTGATTGTAACCTTTTGCAACAAGACGAGCCTTATGGCGCTCTACTGAACCATCTGCCTTTTTCTTGATTCGGAAAACCCACTTGCAGCCAATCACGTTCATACTAGGGTCTGGTGGGACTAGCTTCTAGGTATTGTTGTGTAGTAAGGCATTAAATTCTTGGTCCATGGCGTCACGCCATTGTGGATGACCAACGGCTTGAGAATAACATGTGGGTTCAATCGTGGTATTAAGGGCATAAAACTGTTCACCAGTGCCGCGGGTTTTACGCCGAGTTCTCATAGCATGACCATCAGTCTGTGTCACCTGTGTTGTAGACCGATTATGATCCGAGGGCAGATTGGGCCTTAGAGGGAGCCTGTATCTCCAGCGGAGGTGTGTCCTGATTCAAGGGTAAAGATGTGGGCGCCATTGGAGCCGGCCCAGGAATAGTAACAGGACAGATTCCCCAAGGTGGAGTACTCAGCATAGTTAGCCCAGCAGTAGCGAGAGTAATCGTCTACAAAAAGTACAAAAAGTAGCGAGAGTAAGAATAAAAAAGTATATGAATAGTAACAGCCCAGCAGGAAAAGAATCAAAAATTTTATAAATATCTGATTTTAACCGTAAGGGATAAAACCAGCAGTAGCGAGAGTAATCGTCTACAAAAAGTACAAAATACCGGGAACCGATAGAAGAAATGACTGGTGACGGACCCCAAATGTCCGTGTACAATAAGTCTAAAACATTGTGACTATTATTAGTAACCCTATCTAAAGGAAAGTGTGCCGATTTGCCAAGTTAGCACGCTGTACAAATATGAGAGTTATTACTAGAACTAACGGGACATTGTCGGAGTACACGACTCAAAACTTGACTGTGCGGATTCCCGAGTCTTTGATGCCAGATTATTGAGGAGGCTCGAGCAGAAACGAACGCAAAATGCGACCGGGGAATAGACAACTTGTAAAGACCGCCAACTGTTGACCCTCTAAGCAGAACTGCCCGTGTTTTGGAATCCTTCACAAGAAAACAGTTGTTATGAAATTCAAAAAAGACGTTGTTTTCGTTTGTGAATCTAAATACAGAAAGAAGAGGCAACGATAATTTAGGGACACATAATATGTTAGACATAGACAGATGTTTTGACTCGGATGGAATAACTGCATGGCCGATTTTCAAGACTGCCAAACCTGCGCCATTGCCGACCTTGAGAACGTCACCACCTGTATATGTCTCAGATTGGGTCAGCATGGTCTCATTTGGCGTTGCATGGGATGACGCTCTCGTATCAGGGTACCACCCATCAGATACACGTGCTGGTTATCTCCGTCAACAGCAACATTCCCACGAGGTTGTGGACGATCATCATACCTCTTGATGGAATTGGAATGATTACATGTTTGGTTGTTTATGACCCTATAATGGAAATAAAGGTTTTAAAATACAAAATTAACAAAAAAACAAAAAAATCAAGGCAATTAGTCTTAATATAATGACATCCAAAACATCAGTATGAACAAAAAAAATTAAAAACAAAAATCTAAGTACTAATCCAAACTTAAAAATTAGATTACCGATAAGATAAAATGATACCCTTTTTAATTAGGGAATGAGATTTTTAATTGAAGGGGTAATCAAATCCCATTGCTGTGTCTTAAAAAGTTATCAATCAAACACTAACTATGATTTTAATTCTCATTCCTAGTGTGTAAACTCATGAACCAAACATACCCTTAGTTCTTTTAATCATTGATTCATATCTTTAGTAAAAGATCAGAAAGTCAAAATACATCATATTGTCAATACATAATCATATTGAAAAAGATTGTACTCTAATCTCGAGAGCTCTCATCCACCACTCTTGTCCTAAAAACTTAGTAAATGAGATTAATTCTAGAATGCATCAAGCGGTTGCTATCAAAACTATGCTATCAACTTATTTTGGATTAGTCAATTAGTTGAGTTATGTTACGCCAGGAGTAGTTCATGACCATACTAACTGGAACATTTTAGTGCTTTTGAAGAGCTATAAAATATGAAGGTCTAAGTTGATGTTTTTTTTTTTCTTTTTATTTTGCTGAAAATTTGATAATTTTAGATATAGGGGTTGTAATCATCAATAAATATAATTAAACTTAATTATTTATAAATATTATTTTATAGACCTTATCATCTTGTTTCGCAAATCGAAATATAATCCAATAAAATTAAATCGGCGTGTTGATGTTGTTGTATAAGTCTCATAGACGACCATACCTCGGGGAATGTCTTGTCGGTATACATATAATCGCATAGGATACCATTGAAGACTTTGTAATATAAATTCCAAGGGGACATCCATTTTATGCTCTCTCTTTCTGATTTGGACACACATGGCAAAAACTTTGCAATTTTCAAACACTAAGTTTGTAGTATATGGCTCCTTGCCCATCATAGGACGATTTATATTTATTTAATTATTGCTTCAATCAACACTGTTCTACGTCTCCATCATATCATGCATGCATGTATTTATGGCGAGAAAAACAAGTCCAAGAGAGAGTGGATAGAGAGAGAGAGAGTGTGTGTGTGTTAGAGAGAGAGGGGATTTTAACATTTGTCCATTATTAGATATTTTGTTAAGAATCCAATGTGGTTTTCTTATGATCCTAAGACAGCTCAATATCTTCATCGTCTCCTTCTAATAATACTTATGTGGACAACTTCCGTTTATGTAGGTATACATTGATAGAGTTGTTAGAAAAATTGGGCATCTGAGTAGCGGTTTTAAGTGGTTGAGAGTAATTTTGGAATCTCCGAAAAAATTAATTTTGTTGTATACTTATATACTTACTTAATTAAGATGACTAATAGGTAAATAAGTACTCTAATTTGTCACTAATTCTAAACACTCTGATGATAGCGATTCTAGCTATGTGAGACGCACGCCTCGTTTTTTAGTTCATACATCATTGTTGGTGCAATTTCGAAATTAAATATTTTCCAACATGAATATTTATTTATTTATGTATTAGAAAATAAAATGTTTGTTTGTTTATATATATATATATATATATATATATATATATTTATTTATGAAATAAATAAAAACTAGCGCTAGCTCAAGATAAAACTGAAAACTCATCACAATTTTTAATTTAAGAATGACCAACGGCTTTAAAGAAAATTAAAGGAAAATGCAATATCGTTTTGATAAATATCTTAAACTTTAAAGTGTGCCGAATAAAATTGCAAAGTGCATCCAGTGATTTGTGAAAGTAAAATGCACTTTTACTTATCACCAGATGAACTTTTAGAATCATGGATGTTGAGTACACATCTACGAATCACCATATGCATTTTGTAGTTTTTATTTAGTGCACTTTGTAATTGTGCGTGGTGTACTTTAAAGTTTAAGATATTTATGAAATTGTCACATAGTCTTTTCTCTTTTCCCATTGCTTCAGAGTTATTGATCTCGAGTTATCATTTTATAGGCTAAAACAAGAACTCTTAAATATGAAGTTAATTAACATATATAAAATATGAATTCTTCACCGATTACGCACTCAGACACACACGCCATTATGAAGACTGTGTTGGTTAATTGAAAAGAATTAAAGGATAATAACTTTGAAGTCATGAGTTTATTATATTTTTTTCAACATATAAAATATTTTAAAACCTTATTTAAAAAAATAATAAAAACATAATAGACTAACCTTGGACTATTTCCCCTTCAAGCATTGAGATTCTATATGAAATTTAATTATAAACTTATTCAATATTTTTCATACATGTATTAATTCAATTATTGTTTCAACTGGTTATGATAGTCAAGTTGCATAAACAATATTTAATAACAACTTTAAAATTCATGAGTTTATTAATTTGAATCTTTATTTATGTATTAAAAATCATACTTTTCTTTTTGTGAATACTAAGGGCCCCTTCTAGTATTGTGCCCGGGGCATGGCGCTAAGCTTGCCCACGCGCCCTTAGGGTCGGGCCTGCATTGATCTTCCCATATCGATGATTAAGATATGCTTCTCACTTGCTCCTACACACACCCATTCTCTCAAATGGTGTCTAATTATATTCAATTCATAGGTAAATATTTGTGGCCAAACTAGCTCACTTGTGAAGTAGGCCTAGCTTGGTCATCAACTCATCAATCGTTATACCGTGAACTATCGTACGTCCATCTTGTAAAGTGAATTAGCTACTGCATAAGACTCATTTTTAGTATACCAAATGTTTATTTTTAATACATTGAATGATTTTTAATGTTCATTTTTAATGCATTAAAGATTCACTTTTAAATATACTATCTAAAAATAAGCATTTAGTATACTAAAAATGAGCATTTATCCGTGATCCACAATAAATATGTGTGTGTGTGTGTGGGGACTCAGCCTAAGAGGTGGATGCCCATTCCAAGAAGTATCAACTTGACTCATGAATTGTTAATTACATACAACCATACTAGTGAATTGGACCCAAAAGAATTTAATGCCGTGGTCACCAAGATAGACAGACAATTCCACGAGCTTTTTTCATTGAGCGACACTCCCTTGGACTATTGGCATTCATTATAATGTGGTATATATTGTAGTGAAGATAGTTAATTTCTTAAAAAGGGATGTCTTCACTACTCATCTAGCTAGCTCATGTAGTGTCAACTTGCATTCTAACACTTTCATGTACATTTAAGTTGTGTTTGAAAGTGTTTGGATGTACTTGAAAAATCTAGTTTACGGAAAACATTTTTCGTTGAATGAGGAAAATATGGTCATTTTCCGTCGCATTCACAATAAGGTTTACGAAGGAAACCATAGGTCTAGTTTCCGCCGGAAACCGACGACTTTTTAAAAAATAATTTAATAAATAAAATTATATTTAATATTATTATAAATATTTTTATATTCTAAACAAAATAATTAAAATGTTTAATTATACAATTTTACTCATTTTTTTCAAAAATGAACTAAACACACCAAGACAATTTTCTGAAATGCAACCAAACACGAAAGGAAAATGTTTACTGGAAAATGACTCGTTTTCCAAAAAACATTTTTCAGAAGTTATTTTCCTAGTTTCTAAACAGAACCTTAACTCGATTCATTTATACTTTGTAATCCATTCATTGTAAAAATTCCCCTTTTTTATACTCAACTCAATTGTCAGTGTAATGACGATATCATCCTTTTTTATACCCATATTCACATTGGATTGGGCTCATAAATGAAAAGTTTGTTAATGTCATAAACTACTTAGGCTTCAATGTCGACTAATGTGGCCCATGCATGCATGAATTGTGCTTCGAAATTTATTTAAACGGTCCAGTTTACATTTTAAAAAATCTCTATTTTTTTTAATACAATATTCAAATGCTGCAAGATAAAAGGGAATGATTTATTGGTATTCTTTAGTTCCAACATTATGCTAGTTTAATTCCTTGTAATCCTTTGTTAGCTAGAGTCATAAGACGGAGTTTGTCGGTGTACACTCTCGGATAGTGACTACAAGTTTTTCTCATCACCATAATCGATGTTTCTTCTTTTTTTTTTCTTTTTTTTTTTAAATTTAAATAATTTTTTAAAAAATATTTTATCCGTGTTGGTCTTTAGTACACATGAATCCAATGGAAGGGAAATGCTTGAAGGAAGTTGGTATTCACTATTCATTAAAGATGGCGACCGATTATTCTCAGCTTGGTTGGTAAATTACAGTTTGATCCCTCACTAGTCACTACTCACTTTTCTAAAATGGAACTATGTGAAAATATCTTCTTTTATTAATTTTTTAAAAAATTATTATACATAGTAGGTAGTACCAATATTCAAAAAAAATCACAAAGGACATAATGAAACTAAATTACCCTATCGTATATTTTGGGATGTTTTATCATAAAAAATAGTTTAAAACATCAGATTCTTAGTTAGAAATAGTTAGCCCTTTTGACCACTATAGAGATTCAAAAAATCATTCAAGGCTATTACGGGTTACTCATCAAAAGTGGTCAATAACATTATATTGACCACTAACAAATGTCGTTGAAAAACTTAAGGGGTGTCTTCGATCCAAACTTTGACAACTCGTTTGGTTCGCGAAAATATTTGAGGAGGAATGGCATTGAAATTCTATTAAAAAAAAACAAATTACAAGGAAGATTGATTCTATTGTTTGGTTGGTGGAAAATAAATTAATTGAATATTGATTTGATTGTTTGGTTGAGTTTGAAACAAAAAGGCAAAAACCCCTTTATAGACTATTTCATATTAAATATTTTGTGCACTTTTATCTGTCAAATATAAATATTTGAAATTCATTTATCAAACTCACACTTCTACACTTTTTTCATACTAACTCTATACTTTCTAGTCTAGTGGTTCAAAGTTACACTCCCAAGTATTTGGACTACCTGCAAAGTCATTGTTGTTACTAATGCTACAACCAATAACCCAATTGAGGACAAGTATTTACAAAGTATTTTAGTGACAATTATAATCAATATTTCTTATATTATATTGCATTCATATACAAATAATCATTAGACATTATTTCATTCGCGCATGTGAAAAAGTAGCACAAATACAAATTTTAACAATGGTTTTACTCTTCTCCTTCCTCTTAGCTATTTTCCTTCATTCCCCCACCTTCTCTATGAGGGCGTTTGATACTTTCTCATCAATTAAATTTTTGAAAAAATGTTTCCAAGGACTATATTTGATATGAGTAACTTTACTGAGAAAATTAATTAGCATGCTTTGTGTTATCCTAAAAACATAACAATTAAATAACCTAAAAAATTAATTAACACGTTTGATTCGTTTAAACTTTTCCATGAAAATTTTTAAAATCTCTAATATATTCTTGCTATATATGAGATTTTTAACATGGCAGCGTGCATCAAAAATGATAAATATGTAATTGAATAAACTTACCAGATTCTCAGTAGGTCAGGAAAAAAATTGCACCAAACACAGAAATAATTTTCTCACCTCTTAAATTCCTTAAACAATTTAAACTTTTGTGATTATTAAACGCCCTCTAAGTATCTTTCTCTTTCCCTTCATTTTTTCCCTTCTCTAAGTCTCATCTCCTCTTTCATCTTTCATCTTTCATCTTTCATCTCTCATCTCTCATCTTGTCTTTCTTCGCTATATAGGGGAAGCAAAAATTTCAAAAGTTGAAATGACAATAAAAAATTTAAGTAACCCAGGAAAATTGTTAGAATTTGGTGGTTTAAAATTTAATATTTTTTAAGGTAATGAATTTTTCTAACCACCTCAGCATTGTATTTAGAAAAGTTGAAATTTTTGCTAGTTTTCACTTTTCATCTATTTTAGTTGGTAAAAAGAAATTGGTAATTGATTAATTTTAACAAATGGAATTCACTTGTTACTTGTAAGCTATTACTAATATAGTAATATGCTACTTCACAACGAAAATTGATTAATGAGTTATTATTTTCATTTTTTTCTATAAAAAAACAAAGAGAAACTCTTATGATAAGTAAAATATTTTTTTAACACTAAAATCACTACTTAAATGTTCATTTCTTGATGTTGTATTTTTGCCTTAATTTTTTTCTGTTAAATTTTAATTCATCGTACATGAATTGATGAACTCTATTATAAGTTCACATAATAATTAAATACAAAAAATTAATGACTGTCAATTATAATGATGGCAATTTTTTTTTGTGAATTTTCATAAAAATCAGGGCATCTTTGTGAATTTATGGTAAATTGGGAAACTTCCTCGGTTTGTGTGTAACTTGCTTGTCCGCTTATATTGTTTAGTGGCTAATTATTCACTTTAGAGGCAGAAAAAGAAAGCTCTTCTGAGTTCTGAGAGTGCCATTCTAATTGTAATTTTCTTTATTTTGATGTTTGGCGCACAGCTTTGAACTCTGAGCTCCCAAAGTTGAAGCCTTTTAGGCCATTGAGATGGAAAAGTTTAATCTTCTGATTGCTTCTGTGGTTCTCTGTTTCTTGGTCTTTCATGGAACAACTGGGAATGCCATTGCTTTAAGAGCCCAAGATGGATCAGAAGCTTGGGGATATGTTGAAGTCAGACCAAGTAAAATGCCTTCTTCTCCCCTTTTTGGTTGGAAATTTTATGCTGAAATCTTTATTTTTGGCTTATTTTGTATGCTGATGTTGGGATTTGTGTATGGAAACAGAAGCTCATATGTTCTGGTGGTATTACAGAAGCCCATCCAGAGCTGAAGATCCAAACCAGCCATGGCCAATTATTCTCTGGTTGCAGGGTGGACCTGTAAGTTCTGTCCTAAATAGCATCCAATTTCTGGGAAATTAAACTAAGAGCCTTAGAATAATGTCATTGTTGGATTGAATGTTAGCCAGTATATAAGTTTTGTACCTACAATTTATCTACATTTGGGTAGGTTTCCTGTGATACTGTCTCACGGGTCGGATCAAGATGAAAATGTAATACTTATACTGAAAAAATGTAATATCGGGAATTTGATGAAAATGTAATATTTATGCTAGAAAATGTTAATATCGGGAATAAATTGTTTGCTATTTATAAGGAAAAATGTAATAATTTTAAATCAAAAGCTAATCTTTAGGGCTTGAACAGTTCCTTAATGAGAAAAAGTATAATATAAATTGATTGATTGTTACTTGTGAGAGAAAGTATAATTTTTATGAAGAAAAATATGATACTTTTGATGGGAAATGTAATACTTTAAAATCAAAATATAATATTAAGGGTTGTGAGTTATTTATGAGGAAAAATTGTAATACTTATGAAGGGAACTGTAATACTTATGAAAAATCTAATATGTGTCACGAATGAGAATCTGCGAGACGGTCTTATAGGAGATTTTGCCATTACATTTAATTATAGGATATTCTCTTTGTGAATGTGTTTTGAGGGGCAAGAATTTGAATGTGAATAGGGGGCTTCAGGAGTTGGAATTGGAAATTTCGAGGAAGTTGGCCCCCTGGATATTAACTTGAAGCCTAGAAATTCAACATGGTTGAACAAAGCTGATCTCCTCTTTGTGGTAAGTGTCTTACATTCATGAAATTCTTGTAGCTAGAATTGGAAACGAACAAGTTTATTTTAATCTCTTTGGTTCGTCTGCATAGTGTTATTTTTCCCTTCTTTGATTCGATATAGGATTGCCCGGTTGGAACTGGATACAGTTATGTGGAGGATACTAAGCAATTTGTAAAGACTGATTGGGAGGCTGCAACTGATTTGACTACATTGTTGATAGAAGTGTTTAATAGTAACGAGAGTTTACAGAAAAGTCCGTTGTACATAGTTGCAGAGTCCTATGGAGGAAAATTTGCAGTTACTCTTGGATTATCCGCTCTGGAAGCCATCGAGGCAGGGAGATTGAAGCTCAAACTTGGCGGTAATAAAGAAAATATCTACTTAGTATTTCGAGTTAGTTAAGTACAAACTTGCCAATAGTTATCATAGGGTTATCCCGTGACATTAATGCAAATGGTTTTGTGTTATTATAGGAGTCGCATTGGGTGATAGTTGGATCTCACCGGAAGATTTTGTGGTATGCAAATTAATTAAATTGAAGAACACCGACATTTAATTTCTTAGGATATTAACATTTTCTTTTTGAGCTATTCTTGATTGCTTAGTATCAATGCTGCAGTTTTCTTGGGGACCTCTTCTGAAAGATGTTTCGAGGCTGGATGAAAATGGCTTCCAACAATCAAACAGGTCCGTATCGGATTGTTATTTTTTTGTTCAGAACTTTTATCGAACTTTAGAAGTCTCAGTTGTCAATTCTCTAACAAGCGGAACACAGTCTAGCTTTGAAAATTAAGCAGAAGCTTGAAGCGGGTGAGTTCGAAGAAGCAACTGATTTATGGGGTGACCTTGAAAACGCAATAAGTGCTAGCAGTAACTCAGTGGTACATATCCATTTTGTACGGGTTTTAAGTTTTTAAAATCCACCTTAATCGTCAAAATTCGTTTACACATTATATTATGCAGGATTTCTACAACTTTATGTTGGATGCCGATATGGATCCTCTATCCGTCGCTGCTTCTGAGCTATCCCAAGCATTGGCGTTGAAACGATACTCGAGATACCTACAATCCCGGAGTTCTTCTCTAGGTAGCGATGCTGATCTTAGCAAACTGATGAATGGTCCTATCCGAAAGAAGTTAGGAATCATCCCAGAAAATGTTCTGTAGGTTACTCCTTTTTCGTTTCTCTTTTTAGACATTTTATCCCAATCCTTTTTATATGCAATACGAGGACTAAAGATTGTGCTTTTGCAGTTGGGGCGAGGAATCTGGTCTTGTTTTTGAAAATATGTATGGGGACTTCATGAAACCAAGGATCAATGAGGTATGATTGCACATAATTTTCGCCAGTTCTTGAAGAAACGTTTTTTATTGCTACCTTTCTTTCAAGGTAAGTAGTGGACATTGCTTTATCTTCGAGGTTAAGACTTGTTGCTTCCATCTGAATCTACAGATTTAGAAACCCACCGTATTATTAGTTTACTCGGTTTTGTCTTTTATGCATCAAGAAAATGCTTTCTTTTCTTTTCCTGTCTCCACTTCAAAAACAAAATTAAATTACAAGTAACAAGATGGTTGCTCCGTATTTTTTTTTTTTTTTTTTTTGTGGTTTCAATTGTAATCGCGACTTATTGCCTCATTTTTTTTATAGGTTGATGAATTATTGGCTAAAGGAGTGAATGTGACTATATACTCTGGACAGGTAAGGCTCCGATCCATGGCTTTTTTACATAGAATGCGTACGAAACTTCAAACTAATCAGTGAAAAAACATGGGAAAATCTATAATGCCGATTGGCACCAAATACAACCCTATATGCTTTCGGGAGTTGTACCGAACTCTTGTTCCCAAGTACCCGATACAACCCGAATAGCATACATGGTTATACCCTATGAAAAAAAATCAATTTCGATCGACACTTCAGAAGTTTCGTACGTACAATATATGTTGACATGCCTTGGAAATGGTGGCTGTAGCTTGATGTCATCTGTGCCACAAAGGGAACAGAAGCTTGGATCCAAAAGCTCAAGTAAGATGACTGTTCATAAATTGGTTTGCTTAATTATTTTGGTTCTTTCTCTTCTATGGGCACGACTCGAGTTGAATCCAGATTAGTCTTAATTGCTTTGCATTGTTTTGGTTTTTTCTCTTCTGTGGGCACGACCTGAGCTGAATCCAGATTAGTCTTAATTACAGTGGCGGGGATATTAGATGTTAATAATAATAATAATAATAATACGGAGTAATATTTTAATTACATATATATTTGCAGGTGGGAAGGGCTGAAAACATTCTTGAGCTTGGAGAGAAGTCCACTATATTGTGGGAATGACAAAACTACAAGGGGTTTCACCAAGTCATACAGAAACCTACATTTCTACTGGATTCTTGGAGCTGGTCACTTTGTAAGTAGACTGTTTGCACTGCAAAATTTATGAATTATGATCATAGTCATGATTAAGGCTTATTAATGTAATAATATTCATCCGGCTTAAACCTTTGTGTTTGCTCGAGGCGCCTTAGATCACTCGGACATCCTGTGACCTTTGTTCTTTCTTTTTGTTTGTGTTACAGGTTCCAGTGGATCAGCCGTGCGTGGCATTGGACATGGTGGGTAGCATAACACAGTCCCTAGCTAGTTCAAAGTGACATCGGTACTTACAAAGAACCTTGTAATTCAACGACATAAGTGTGAGACTTGATAAGATATTATCTCATATATAAAATAAAAAAGTGAGGTTGATACTCCATTGATTTTTCTGCTGCATAATTTTGGACAGACTAACAAATGGATGCTTTATTTGAAGTATGAGACACATGTTATACTACACACATAATGCTCTTTAAAAAAAAATCAGAATTTAAAGGTTTGTTTAGAAAATTGAAAATTGAAAATTAGGAAAATAATTTTTGAAAGTCATTTTTTAGATTTTTTGGTGCTTTGCTAAGGAAAATGATGTCAACAAAAAATGCATGTTCTAGTTAAAGGGAAAACAAAATATTCATTTTGGTGAAAAAATGTGTTTTGTGATTTTTATTCAAAAGATATTTTTCGAATACCTCTCACTCTCGATTGTCTCTTTCCTTTCTTCTGGATGGTGTTAAAATCGGTTGTGTCAAATAGTAAAAAATTTTAGTCCAGTTTGGCTCACAAACTAAACAATCAATTTTTTTTTTTTACTAACCAACATGGTTGGCGTGGTAGTTCAGCATCTCGTACCTTAAGCATGGGGCTGGGGGCAAACTCAAAAAAAAAGTTTTTACTTTTTCATTTTTCTAATTTCTTTATGCCCCTTTTGGTTTGTGAAAAATATTTGAAGATAAAAGGAATTAAAATTTCATGGAAAAGAAATTATCAAGAAGATTGATTGCATTGTTTGGTTGTTTAAAATAAATTATTGGGAATATTGCTTCTGATATATTGTTTGGTTGGGTTTGAAATGATAAAGAATAATAAGTATAAAGATCAATATGCTCGCCAAGACCTTGTGGTCTTGGCCACCAAGGCCGAGGGTGTCTCGGCTGCCATGGACCGAGGATTGCTTCGACTACCAAGGCCGAGGGTGGCCTCAGCCGTGGGAGAGGCCGAGGGTGGCCTCGGCCTATTTTATTTTTTTTATTTTTTTTTTTATTTTTTGTTTTGTTTTGTTTTGTTTTTGTTTTTGTTTTGTTTTTTTTTTTGTGTGTGCGCGCGCGCTCATAGCTTACTTCGGTCGGCCGTAGACTCGATCAAATGTCAGCTCTTCTATAGGGTAGTGAGCGAGGTCAGGCCGGACCAACCCTTAGTGCACTCATAGCTTACTTTGGCCGACCGTAGGCTCGGTCAAAGGTCAGCTCTTCCGTAGGGTAGTGAGCGAGGTCAGGTCTCGTACCATCCCTTAGGGCCGAGGATAGCGTTTTCGTAACCAAGCCTTAAGCTTGACCAAGAAAACCCTTTTGTCAAGTAGCTAGCAAGATCGGATCATGTGCCGGCTCTAAGGGAATAGAGTGTGCGAGCCTTTTTTTTTTTGAACGAGGATGCTTAATTCCAATGAGTTCGAGGACACGACGCGACCTCAAAGGGTTTTTTGAACAAGAGTAGAAACATTTTTTTATTCAACAAAATTGATTAGGGCGGACCATCGGCTAATAGTTATGTTGAATCAAAAGGTTGATCACAATTGTTTGGCAAAAAGAAATTCAATTCAAGTCAGAAATGGAGTACACCAAGATTAGAAATCAAATCCCAAACAAACTAGGAATAACACAAATACTGTTTTGGTTCTGATTAGTTGGCTATTTAAAGGACTTTTCACCATTACACCATTCACGGATTCCCTAGTTAATCTTGTGAGGTATTAGAGTGTTTGAGAGAATTCTAAATTCCCCTAGAAAGTAGTACATGTGTTTAGGTTACAATAGATTAGATAGGAGAAGATCAATCTATTGTGTAATGTCTGGTCCCAAAACTATGTACTTTGAATATTAAGCTTTTAGTGAATTTAGGCAAATTCTCAAATTAAGAAGTGCCTCGTAGACTAGGGTTTTTCCCAAACTGCGTTATCAGTCTCTTGTGTTACAACTGTTGTTTTAACATCCCTGTGTGCTGCGCATTACATTTTTCAATTGGTATCAGAGCCAAACTGCTTAAGTTATTAGCAGGATCCTAATGGAGTTCCCTAGGGAAGGACTATCAAACAACAGACCACCAGCCCTAAGTGGTTCAAACTACTCTTATTGGAAAGCTAGAATGAAAATCTACATATTAGCCCAAGGAGAAAGAGTATGGAGGGCTGTTGAAAACGAATGGAAACATCCCCTTGATGACAATAACAAAGCAAAAGGTCGTGCTGATTGGAGCGAAGAAGAGCTCAAGGAGTTCGACTATAACTCAAAAGCTATGAATGCTATCTACGGAGTCGTAAGTGAAGAAACATTCAAACTGATCGCTGCCACAAATGTAGCAAAAACAGCATGGGATATATTGTGTGATCATCATGAAGGAAACTCGACAGTCAAACAATCAAAACTACAAATGGTCCAAACTCAGTTTGAAAATCTGAAGATGGAGGAAGAAGAAGATATCACACAATTTAATGGAAGAATACTAGAAATTGCTGGGGAAGCCAATAACTTAGGAGAACCCATTCCTGAAAACAGGTTAGTAAAAAAGGTGTTGCGATCATTACCAGAAAGATTTATGATGAAAGTAACAACTATTCAAGAAAGCAAAGATCTCAATACCTGCAAGTTAAGTGATCTAATGGGAAACCTTAAAACATATGAGCTTGAGATGCTGCAAAACAAAAAGCCTAATGGCAAAGGAATAGCCCTTCAATCAAAACAAGACACCAACTCAGATGAAGATACTGAAAAAATGGAAGAATCTATTGCTTTGTTGACAAAAAACTTCAACAGAGTTCTCAAGAAATTTAACAAATTCAAAAATAAGAACAAGAGTTTCTCAAATAATCAAGGGAGTCTATCATTTGCACAAAACCAATCCGTCAATCCCAAGAAGAAAGGGAATCCAAACCTAGATGGAATACAGTGCTATGAATGCAAGGGATATGGACATATTCAGTCAGAATGTCCAAATTACCTAAGGAAGAAGAACAAAACATATGTAACAACCTTGAGTGATGACTCAGATAGTGAAGAAGAAAACAACACAAATTTTGTGGCCTTTTTCACAAATCATGAAGGCGATGGTGAATCAAAGGAGGACATGCAAGATCTATTAAACTCCTATACACAGATGCACGCCAAGTGGGAAGAAATCATCAAAGTAAACTTAAATCTCATGCAAGAAAATCACTTTCTTAAAAGTGAAAAGGAAAAGGAAATACTTTTTCACAAAGAAACCCAAGAAAAGTTAATGAAATCACTAAAAGAGGAAGACAAGTTGCTACAGGAAATAAAAAGACTGACTGAAAATGCAGAACAACCAAACTTAGCAACAAGGAAAGATTCTGCAGTTGAAAACAGAGAAGTATTACAACATCACTTTCAACACCGTAGAAGAATCAGATGTTACTACTGTCATAGATTGGGACACATCAAGGCACACTATTACAAAAGACAAAATGATCTCCATAACAGAATCTGGGTAAAGCAAGAACAAAAACCAACCCAAAGAGTCTGGGTCAGAAAAAATCAAACACCAGTCACAACTTATACTTCAAAAATCAGCAAAGAAACAAGTGTTTGGTACTTTGACAGTGGATGTTCAAGACACATGACTGGAAACCCAAACAATCTAGAGGACATCCATTACAAAAGTGAAGGACATGTAATCTTTGGAGATGGAGAAAGGGGGCAAATCATTGCTAGCGGAACACTAAATGTCCATGGTCTCCCCAGATTACCAAGAGTCTTCCTGGTACAAGGCTTAAAAGCAAACCTTATCAGTATAAGTCAGCTGTGTGAAGATGAACTAAGGGTAGAATTCTCAAAGGAAAATTGCAAAGTATACAACCAAGGACATGAATGCGTCATGATGGGAAAAAGGTCCTTGGATAAATGCTACACATGTGATAGCCATTTAACCTGCAACCAAGTCACTATCAATCAAACACTTCTGTGGCATCAACGTATGGGGCATATAAATTTTCATGATATGAAAAAGGGACTAAAAAAGGGAGCATACCGAGGTGTTCCAAAACTGGACATTGATGAAAATAGAAAATGTGATGCATGTCTTGAAAACAAAATGACAAGAAGTAGCCACAAAAGAAGACCAGTAATTCACACTTCAAGAATTATGGAACTTCTCCATATGGACCTCTTTGGACCCACTCAAACAGAAAGCATAGGAGGAAAACGGTATGTTCATGTAACCGTTGATGATTTCTCACGATATACATGGGTAAACTTCCTCAGAGACAAATCAGAAACATTCAACGCCTTCAAAATCCTCATCAACAAAATACAAAATGAAAAGGATCAAAAAGTGGGAAAAATCATTCGGTTAAGAAGTGATCATGGAAGAGAATTTGAAAACTCACAATTCAAAACATATTGTGACGAGAATGGAATCCATCACGAATTCTCGGCTCCCAAAACACCGCAACAGAATGGGGTAGTTGAGCGGAAAAATCGAACCATACAAGAAATGGCAAGGGTCCTACTAAATCACAAAAGAATATCACCAAAGTTTTGGGCAGAGGCTGTAAACACCGCATGTTACTTGATAAATCGAGTATACATACGGAAAGAAACAAACATGACACCCTACCAAATTTGGAAAGGTAAGACACCAAATCTAAAACACACACATGTATTTGGTAGCAACTGCTACATACTAAGAGACAGAGAATCCTTAGGAAAATTCGACATCAAAGGTGACCAAGGAATCTTCCTAGGATACTCATCAAACAGTCAGGCCTTTCGTGTGTTTAATCTCAGGACAAACAGTGTGATGGAATCCATAAATGTAACCATCAGCGATGAATATTTAGAAGAAAACACTGATAATGATGATTACTCAGAAATTGTTGAAACAACAGTTCCACCATCAATGAGTACCCCTACAGAAAAAACAGAAACAGAGACCAAATCAGAAGATGAGGATGAAGAAACTAAAAAACAGCCTCTCATACCAAAATCAAAGACTCAGAAAAATCACCCCCTCGAAAATATCATTGGAGATCTAGAAGATGGAATAAGGACTAGAGGGAAAAAGAGAGACTACCTCAAGATGTCTGAAGGAGATCTTTGCTATACATCAAAAATCGAACCAAAGAACACCAATGAAGCATTGTTAGATGAATTTTGGATAGAAGCCATGCAGGAGGAATTACAATAGTTTGAAAGAAATGGGGTATGGGAATTAGTCACCAAACCACAAGATGTCAACATCATCGGAACAAAATGGGTCTATAAAAACAAAACAGATGAACAAGGAAACATAGTAAGGAACAAAGCCAGACTAGTAGCCCAAGGCTACACACAAGTCGAAGGAACAGACTTTGAAGAAACTTTTGCACCAGTAGCTAGAATTGAGTCCATACGGCTTCTAATAGCCGTAGCATGCATCCTAAAAATAAAACTGTATCAAATGGATGTAAAAAACGCATTTCTGAATGGGTACCTAAAAGAAGAAGTCTATGTAGCCCAACCAAAAGGTTTTGAAGATCCATATCATCCTGAACATGTCTACAAGCTCAAGAAAGCACTATATGGTTTAAAGCAAGCTCCACGAGCTTGGTATGAGCGATTAACCCAATTCTTGCTGAATAAAGGTTACCAAAGAGGGAGTGTAGACAAGACACTATTTGTAAAAACTCATAAGAAAGATATCATGATTGCACAAATCTACGTTGACGATATAGTTTTTGGATCAACACAAAGCTGTTACAAGAACCAATTCATTACAGATATGGAAGGAGAATTTGAGATGAGTATGGTTGGTGAACTAAGCTACTTTCTGGGGTTACAGGTTAAGCAATTAGAAAATGGAATCTTTGTCTCACAAAGCAAATATGCAAGAAATCTTGTCAAAAGATTCGGATTGAATGAAAGCAAAGTTATTAGAACACCTGTTCCAACAATAGAGAGGATCTCTAAAGATCCAGAAGGGAAGAAGGTGGAACAAGAGAGGATCTCTAAAGATCCAGAAGGGAAGAAGGTGGAACAGAAGAGGATCTCTAAAGATCCAGAAGGGAAGAAGGTGGAACAGACTCTGTATCGAAGCATGATAGGAGGGAAGAAGGTGGAACAGACTCTGTATCGAAGCATGATAGGGGGCCTACTCTATTTAACAGCGAGCAGACCAGATTTAAGTTTTGGGGTAGGGATAAGTGCCAGATATCAAGCCAATCCCATGGAAACACATCTAAAAGCTGTAAAAAGAGTCATCAAATATGTAAAAGGGACCATTGATCTAGGTATATGGTATTCTTTTGACACAAACCAACACCTATCTACATACTGCGGTGCAGACTGGGCGGGAAATATGGATGATAGAAAAAGCACATCAGGAGGATGCTTCCTACTGGGAACAAATTTGGTGTCTTGGTTAAGCAAAAAACAGAGCTCAATATCCCTATCAACAACAGAGGCTGAATATATCGCTGCCGGAAGTTGCTGTACACAACTATTGTGGATGAAACAAATGTTAGAAGACTATGGGATCCACCAATCAACAATGACCATATACTGTGATAACAAAAGTGCAATAGACATCTCCAAAAATCCTGTTCAGCATTCACGAACCAAACAAATTGACATCATACACCACTTCATAAGGGAACTAGTTGAAGATGAAATCGTATCTCTCACACATATCAGAACTGACAAACAATTGGCAGATATCTTTACGAAAGCACTAGATGGAAACAGATTCTCAAAGTTGAGATCCGAAATTGGCTTATGCCAAATATAGTTCCAAAAAAAAGGAGAAGAAAGGCAAGAAGAAGAAAAGATTCCAGAATGAAATGTTGAAACTTCTGTTTCAACATCTTCAGAAAATTTTTGAGCAAAAAAGGGGGAGAAACAAATTTAATTCTGACTCTTTTTGTTGACCTACTGAAGAACTATTGATGATGAAATTTTTTTGTTGATCTACTGAAGATCTGTTGATGATGAAATCTTTTGCTGAATATTATGCTGATGATGAAGACAAGTCTTTTGCTAATATGCTAATATGCTGATGATGAAGTTTTTTCTAATATGCTGGAATGATAAGAACATATTGTTGTGCTGCTGATGTTCACATTCTTGTGCTGCTGATGTTACGAAGTCCAGAATACTATAGTACTCAAAATTTTTGTTGTTCTGATAAGAACATATGTTTGTACCATTAATGCTACTATGAAGTTCAGAATACTATGAACTATCATGTATATTACTAATGATGAAACTTCTCTAAGCAGCCAAATGATTCAAATCATTAACAAATGATGAAATCTGATGCTGATGAATCTACTCACTAATTGGTACTACTATAATTATTTCCTCTGTCTCTCAAAAACTACCATACTGACCTGAAGTCACAAAGACTCAAACAGAAGATTCAGGACCAAATGAGGAAATACAGGAGAATCAACTAAGGAGGAGAAATCAAGGTTTTTGCCAAAAATTTGACAAAGGGGGAGAGTGTTGAATCAAAAGGTTGATCACAATTGTTTGGCAAAAAGAAATTCAATTCAAGTCAGAAATGGAGTACACCAAGATTAGAAATCAAATCCCAAACAAACTAGGAATAACACCAATACTGTTTTGGTTCTGATTAGTTGGCTATTTAAAGGACTTCTCACCATTACACCATTCACGGATTCCCTAGTTAATCTTGTGAGGTATTAGAGTGTTTGAGAGAATTCTAAATTCCCCTAGAAAGTAGTACATGTGTTTAGGTTACAATAGATTAGATAGGAGAAGATCAATCTATTGTGTAATGTCTGGTCCCAAAACTATGTACTTTGAATATTAAGCTTTTAGTGAATTTAGGCAAATTCTCAAATTAAGAAGTGCCTCGTAGACTAGGGTTTTTCCCAAACTGCGTTATCAGTCTCTTGTGTTACAACTGTTGTTTTAACATCCCTGTGTGCTGCGCATTACATTTTTCAATACATTTTTCAAGTTACATCAACAATCATATTGCTGATCTTATGCGCTTTAGCGATTAACATGTTGTTTGCCCTGCGCGGGTTCCTCCTCTAAGTACTCCTCGTCCCCTCGGCCCTTCACCTGAGCGAGGTTGAGTTTCAGGGTGATCGCCAGTAGCAAGGGTCGCACCGCAAGTCTGCGACATAGATGCTGGGTCTTCTCTCGCATCACTTCATCCGCTTGCTTAAGGACCTGGGCCGTCGCCTGGAGATCCACAGGTGGCACCGTGCCTTGGGTTCTTGTTGCCCTCCACTACGATTGTTGTTGAGCTGGTCGCGGAGGTCCCATCATGATTGTTGCTGAGCTGGTCTCGGAGATCATCCCCGTGGTTGCTGTTGCGGTTCAAGTAACGAGAATCATGGGAGCCTAGGTCCTGATCGTGCCATTTCTAGTGATAAACTAATTTGTCTAATTTTGCCTGTGATTTGATCTCGATCAGCTCTCAATGAGAGACCAATGACGGTAAAAATGTTACCGGAGTAATATTCAGCTAAGTAAAGTACAATAGTTTCAGTATAAGAATGTTTGCGTGTCCCCCCTCCCTCTAACAACAGGGTCTACTACTTATACAATGCCCAACGGCTCTTATGGTGAGTGTAACAAACTTATAATGTACCGGGTAATAATGGTGGGAGCCGTTGGAGTAATGCTAGGGAGCTGCTGGAGTAATTCCCCTCTTTAATGTGTTAGTGACCGTTTGACTTTCATGCGTCCGTCTCCATAACTGTGTTCTCCTCTTAGCTTGTAGTCGCTCCATATGCTATTGACCGTTGTTTGCCTTAATGGGTTAGACGCACCGGGTCAGATCCAGTACCTTGCCCAATTATCCTGTCAATAATAATGATCATAAAAGTAGTAGTGATTTTTAAATTAAAATATTATAATTATATATTTTATTATAATAATATATAAAATTATTATGCATATTTGGTCTAAAGGTAATTAAGAAAGTTCTATGAGGGCAACATTATCTTATCAAGTGATAAATTATTCTCAAATCTCAATGTCTATAAATAAAACAATATACCAATGTTGAGCAAAGAAAACTTTTTCACCATATTTGAAGAAAAATATTTTTCATGAACCAAACGATGAAAAATTTGAGTTTCTTCAAATTTGAGGAAAACATATTCTTTGGAAACAGTTTTTCATCTAATCAAACACCCCTTAGTTTGGAGTTATTATATTTATCAATTTAAAATAATCAATACTCCGTATTTTATAAGAAGGCAAAAACTTGTGTGAAACCGTCTCATGGGTCTTAATACGTGGAACGGGTCGGATCTTTGATTAATGATGTCAAAGATCTGACCCATTAACAAGTCTAGGGGGGGGGGGGGTTAAAAAGACTTTTGTGTATTTATTAAAATCTTTACTATTCGGAAATTCAAATCTTAAGATAAACTTATAGAACAACTTTTTGTAAAGGTTATTGGCAGCGGAAATACGTCAACCCTTTTAATTTTTATGCACAATTTTAGTCTTAGCAAATTTTAGGTTTGGCTGGATTATAGACTTGAATTTAAACACTTGTAAAGTAAATAAAGATAGATTTTTATAGTGGTTCAACTATCAACCAGCCTACTCCACTCTTGTCCAAAAAATCCTTGGAGGATTGAACTAAACTCCTTAGTACAAAAGTACACTTGAGCCTTAAACACAAAGCTGACCTCAATTAAGTTTCTCAAGTTTTTCACAAGTCACCACTTGTTACTCCGCTTCTTTCTACTTCACCGTGTAGAGATACAAGTTTTACAACAAAAGATTGCCGATTCTTCCAACTTGTTGTAGACTTAACACTTGAATCTTCACATTTCGTTGGCCAAAGTCTAAGCTTGATTTGTAATTTATATCTCTTTTCTTCTCTCACTAGTAAATTTTCTAGCACTTAGAACGCTTTGAATTGAATCACTTATATTTTTCAATAATAAGATCAACTCCTTTCCAGTCTTGATTGAAGGCATTTATAGGAGCATTTGAAATAAATGCGTTGGAAGGAGATACATTTCAAACATCTCTTAACTCTTGGGTAATGACAATGGATATTGCGAAATGTTACTTTATGTCAAATTTTTCAGCGGTTTGACAGGCCTTCACCTGTTGTACTTTACTTTTTGAAATGAACATTTTATCTAGGGTTTTAAAGAAAATCTTCCTTGGAATGTGTACCTAGGACTCCAATTGCCTTGATAACATTTCGCATAAAGTTTCTGATTTTTAAGGTCTCGAACTATTTGCTCAGAGAATGTCTCGAACAGTTGATCCGAGACGTCAACTCTTACCTTTCGAGTTAACTCTTCGTATCACAATCCATTGTGGACCACGGTCCACAATATAATTTGCGCCCCACCCATAGCAACAACATCATCAACAACAACAATATTCAATAGAGGATATTTAGGTCTTATGAAAATTTATTCTATTTTTATTCCTTAAATCAATGTAACAGTGGAATATGTACCATTCTGACAATCTATTCATTTAGCGAACCAAAAAATAGAATATAAAATTTCTATTTGATTCTTTGCATATTCTATATATTCCTTATGGAATAAAATTCTCGTTATTTTAAAATATATTTCGTGAACCAAACATGTTGTAAGTCTATACTATATACCTTAAATTTAAATACAAGTGTGACGGAGTGAATGGAGAATGATTCTTATACTAGTCGAGCCCGTCGCATAAGGTCTTCTTGTAGGGTTTATCCAGTGTACATCCGACTTCATTAGACTATACCATGGACCCCATGAACCCGTCTTAAGGCCAATGAAGGAGGTAAATCTCGAGTTGTTAAATGATTCCCAGTTCCCCGACTGCCTGTACATTCCTACTATATATACAAGAGGTCTTCACCATCATTAATTGAACTTTCATGTAACTGAAAATAAGACTAAACGTTGATTGAACAATCACTTGAGCTACACATACTACAGAACTCTGTATTTCTTATTAGGTGTATCCAAAGAAATTGTTGATCACAAGATTATCTCATACTATACACTACAGCTGGATGAGTGGTAAAGCTTTAATTAATCATATCATTTGGCATGTTGAGCAAATTAAAGGATAGAATTAAATAAGAGATAAGTAATGTTACAAAATTTCGGATAATAATGAATCTTACTAACATTTTCAGTTGATATTTTTGTATTGAATCTTCTCATTGTATAGTGACTCCGAATTTATTGTCACCCACAAAATATAAAAAGAAGAGAAAGACAGCTGAAAAGAAGAAGGCGGCGGGCATTATATTTGGCCAATTATTAGGATTTACGACACAGCATCATCAAGAATCATCATCAAATACTATAATTAATGCATGCATTCGGCGAATATAATCAACGAAAACTTAATTCGGATTAATTAAAGAATATACTATACTAGAAATGAAACTCGATCACCTGGTCTAACCAAAAGTTCACGCATGCATGCATGCAAACAACACAACCGAACTAAAGAATATGTAAAAGTCCAAAAATTCTCAAATTCATGTGTACGAAGTATTGCTTTTTATTAGAGAGTTGGTTATTTATAAACAAGATTGAATCGAAATTTGTATGAATTAGTTCCATTCTGCAAGGCATATAATGATGAATGGGGAACTTTACTTAATTAAAGCTTTAGTGCTAGTTTAGGACCATATATGTATGATATTTCCATGTGAGATAAAGCAGAGAAAATAATCATGGCATTCAAACGATGAATTTATCAGGATAGACAAATTTTTTTAAGTGACGTGAGAAATCCGTAATCATTATTTGAGAGTATGCATTGGATAAATCTTGTCTTGTCATCGTAGTCAGTAAGAGATGTAAACTAGTCTAAATTGTTCATAACTAATCAGTTTGCACCTAGAAAACCAATAGACCGTTGTTAGAGTTCGCCCCTACAATCTTGTTTTTTAAAATGACAAAAACTTGCATGAGACCGTCTCGCCGGTCTCAATCCGTGAGACGAGCCGGATCTTTGACCTTATTAATCAAACATTCGATCCATTAATAAAAAAATCTAACCCGTTTCACAGATTGAGACTCGTGAGACATTCACACACAAGTGTTATTATCCTTTTAAAATATGAAAGGAATATATTGTGGGCACAAATTTTATGAAAATGGAGGTCATCTTCATGCGCATGCATAAAAGTGGAGGTTGGACCAGTGTTGCCATCCATGTATATGATTATCTCATGCTTCCTTCTCAATACTGATATCCAGCGCCGGATTTTAGGGCGTGCAAGATGTGTAACAATACAAGAAAATTTTGGGGGTCCCTAGTCCAGGCCTAATAGTTAGTATATGTATTTGTGATTATATTGGTTCAAAATTAGGTTTTATGCATTTTTCTCTTTGCAATTTTTCTTCAATTCATAGTTTATTTATACTTTGATTGGCCTCACTTATTTACCAAGGTCATGCAAATAAAAAAACTAACCCTGCATGCATAGTTGAGTTGGTCATAACTATAGAAGACTTACTGGTTATATCAATTTTTTTTTAAAGGGGGTTTTAAATTCTTAATTTTTTTTAAGGGATGACTACTCACATCAATCAAATTGATTTATCGTGCAAAGTTATTTGCTTTACACAAAGTGTCAACTTCCATGGTCGACTACGTAGGTCGATGACGGAGAAGACTTTTGTCTTCTCTAGATAGACTTAAAAATTTTGCTATGATGTAATAGTTCGTAAATTGCATTAAAAATTAAAAAGCCTACCCGACAAACTCGGAAGAATGTTAAAGACCACTCGACCACCCTAATTTTTGAACGAAGATGCCTCTAGTTCGTCTTCTTCAAAGAAGACAAATTAGGAACGACATATGGTAGTCATATATGGCTGCCAATCTTTGAATGTCGTGGTAGTTAGATTTTTTTTTAATAATTTTTTTTTATTTTGAAGAAGAATATGACGTAACATTTATGTTTTAGAAGTTTAATTTGTTTATTTTCATTGGCAAATTGATAGACCTGAGTTAATAAGAATGTACTTAATAATCAAATACACAAAATGGACATTAGTGATTTCATTCATTGATTTCAATTTTCATTAATAACCAAATACTGAAAAATTCTATAGAAAACCAGGTCAACCGTCAACCCCGTCCAATTCAATCGGATTGATGAGTGGTGATTAGGACCGAATCGGACTGTTATGATAAAGATACTTTTTCTAACTTCTGGACTGATGTTCATATTCGCAATTTCTATCCTAGACTAGGGTCCACCTAACATTATGGATCCTGGATTAAAATGATCAGGTACATAATTTATATTCGTAAAGTACAACATTTCATAATACAAAACATAAAAAATCACAACACAATACACATACGCATGTTATATATTTACTTATTTTCAAATCTGATTTAGGTACATAATTTTTCTTAATAGGCACATAACTTCACAACACAAGACACAAAAATTCATAATATAAAACATAATTACTAATTTGTTTCAGATACAACATTCATACTCTTAAGGTACAAAATTTCATAATACAAGACACAAAAATTCACAATATAAGACATATACACATGCACTAAGGTCCACAGACCACAGTGCACTGTAAACCCTGATTCAGAGTATAAGGATTAGTTCATATTATCTCTTTATATTTTAATTCTATGAGCTATAATCAATAAATAATTTTTTTTTTAAATGCACATATAATCTGCGGTCTTAATTTGTTGTAATAAAGTTGCCTAATATACCTATCCATAGTTACAGTCAGAATTTTGGCTAATGATATAGATAGAGATCAGAGAAAACTATACAGTACAGCAGTAGGAAAATAAACATTTCGTTCATACACTATTTTGATAATGGAATCTAGAAGTTCAAAAGATAAGTATGAAAAGATACATGTTTAACACTTTAGCGGTGGAATCTAACTAAAATTTCAAAAAGTAAGTATGAAATGATAACTGTTTAACACATTAGCGGGTCATGTTGAATCTAGCTAGTTTATTACCACTTTAACGCATGCCGAATAATCTATTAGTTTTTTTAGTTTGAGTTGATCAATTTTATAATTTTATAATTTTTTGTTAATTAGGATCACAAGACAAAATTTATTCAATGCACACACTTTCAAGTAATTAATAATTACAAGTTTTTCTTGTCATTAAAAGAAAAAAAAATTACGTCGACTCATTCAACAAATTGGACTATCAAGTATAAATTTATGAATATGCTGCTAGAAGAGTTGAACGGTCATTGTCAAAATTAAACAATCTAGCTATATTCTAGAAGAGAATACTTTTCTATTCAGTGGCACAATAATAGTATTATATGTAGTCTATTTGACTATAATTATTTTTGACGTAATCAATGTATTTAATTTGGTGATGTAATAAAAAGAATGTCCTACAATTGTTGTTCACAAACAACTACAGTACTTTTGATGTGACAAAAATACCACATCACAAATATGTAATAATTGTTGAAACATACAATTGTCATTTTAAGGAGTGACTACTTATGAATAATAATTGTATGTGTGTAACATGGTCCGAAAAAAAATGTATTCCTATAAACTGATTCTATTAAAAATGTTATAATTTAATTATTTAATACATCTTTTTTAACATTAAGTTTTACTGGACAGGTCCAGACGCATATGATATTTATTTATTTGCAAAAATCCTTATAAATCTTACCGAATTAGCTTACTAGCTTACGGGTCCAATTTTTAAAAAATAAAGTTAAATACTGTTGTTTGTTTTTTTTTTAGTACTACTGACTTTGTTATAATCAGAAAGAGTCAATAGTTGACTCCACTGAGACTCGAACACACTTCCATCATTCATGTGGGAGTGTTAACTAGGACACCGGATGCCATTAGACCACAAGGTCTTTGGCAAATATTATTGTTGTTGTTGTTATAAGAGCAAGTTTAAAATTGCAGAGGTATATATAGAAAAGATATAGAGTGACTAATAGATAAATATGATAACATAACAATAATAGTATTAGAACATCTCAATAGGAATTTTTGTTCAATTTTTTGTCAAGTTTTTTGTTGGGTAGGGGAGAGAGAAAGTATGAGATACAATGAAAGAGTTAGCCTTACAAGAGCAAACTTTTTGTGTCACTCAGTGGAGGCGAATTAACTTTTTGTGCTTCAATAGGTTGAGAAAGTATAGATAAATAGATACTACACAACTACACTGTTAAAGAGTTAGTTGTATTTAAAAAATGTATTTTTTTTTGTTTTCAATTTTTTTTCTTTGCTTCCTCTCTCCCCTATTTGGCAAGCAAAAAACTTTAAAAAATTGAGACGGTTGTGAATGCTCTTAGGCCTATATTCTCTTAGGCCAAGTGCAAAACACTATGTAAGAGCAACCATTTAGAGTTTTTTTTTTTTTTTTTTTTTTTTTTTTTTTTTTTTTAAAAAAAAAAAAATTGATTTTGGGGAAGGGAATTTTTACAAAAAAAAAAAAAAAAAAGCTTGCAACATACGATTTTCTGGGCAAAGAAAGAAAAATCGAAGATGCGCCCGCTGGGCGCTTCAGAGTGGTCGCCAAATGGCAACCACTCTGATTTGATCTTCATTTGACCGTTGACTATTGGCAACAGTCAAAATGATTATTTTAATAATAATAATAATTATTATTATTATTATTATTGTTGTTGTTGTTGTTAGTTGTTGTAGTTGTTATATAAATACATCTATCTCTATAATTTTAATCACTTTTTTTTTTTTATCAAACTCTCAATTTATTCCTATCATTCTCTCAGTTCATTCCTATTGCATTCCAAAGCAATTTTTTTTTTCGTTCACAATGGAAATAGGCAATGATAAAAGTTCAAACAATTAAGATTCAACAAATCCAAACACACGGTATCCTCCCAATTTATTTTTTATTTTTTATTTTTAGTTTTGCAATCATCTTCATAAAATTATGATTACACACAAAAGTTTCTATATATTCCACAATTCCAAAATTCTCAAATTCCACAAAATTTTCCATATATCCCACAGGTCCAAAATTAACAAATTCCACATAATTTTCAATTTCCACAATTTGCATATACTTTTCAAAATTTCCAATTTGCAGAATCTTCAGAAGTTCCACAATTTATTAGACATCTATAAAATTTTAAAAATCCATAATTTTCCATCAATATCCAAGGTGCCCAATTTCTAGGTAACATGCAATATTCTCAATGTCTGTCTTTTCCACACAAGCGGCGAAAAATGATATAACAATAATTCTACCATTGACCAACTTGGAAAGTAGTAGTCGACAAGTTTGGAGTATGGAGGACAACAATATATTAACATGCACTTATGTGACAATCACACAATAAAAACGAGTTTGCAATGACCAACAGGGTCCAACATATTGGAAGCACATTGAATAATATTACAACGCCAACTACCCCAATAATGGGTCAAGGAGAACTTTCCAAAGGTTAAAAGACATATTGAGAGTCTAATTTGTGCTAGGGCCTTAGAGTTTCATGCCATTTACTATAAGTTATAAAGAATGCACCCTAGTGTTTCTAGCAATGTTGATATCATTGAACATGTTATTGAAGAATATAAACAAAAATATGGTCGAAAAAATTTGGCTACGAACACGGATGAGCCACTTGCAAAGTCATTAGGAATTTTTTCAACTAAAGGAACACGCTACAAAAACGAAATGTTTATCATTACTACAAAAAATGCACTGCAGCAATTCGTAAATTGGCATATGGAGCACTGACCGAGACAATGGATGAGTATCTACGTATGGGTGAAACATTTCTTGTAGGTTCCNAGTTTTTTTTTTTTTTTTTTTTTTTTTTTTTTTCAGAGCAAAAAAATTGATGTTGGGGATGTGAGTTTTTACCAAAAAAAAAAAAAAAAAAAGCTTGCAACATACGATTTTCTGGGCAAAGAAAGAAAAATCGAAGATGCGCCCGCTGGGCGCTTCAGAGTGGTCGCCAAATGGCAACCACTCTGATTTGATCTTCATTTGACCGTTGACTATTGGCAACAGTCAAAATGATTATTTTAATAATAATAATAATTATTATTATTATTATTATTGTTGTTGTTGTTGTTAGTTGTTGTAGTTGTTATATAAATACATCTATCTCTATAATTTTAATCACTTTTTTTTTTTTATCAAACTCTCAATTTATTCCTATCATTCTCTCAGTTCATTCCTATTGCATTCCAAAGCAATTTTTTTTTTCGTTCACAATGGAAATAGGCAATGATAAAAGTTCAAACAATTAAGATTCAACAAATCCAAACACACGGTATCCTCCCAATTTATTTTTTATTTTTTATTTTTAGTTTTGCAATCATCTTCATAAAATTATGATTACACACAAAAGTTTCTATATATTCCACAATTCCAAAATTCTCAAATTCCACAAAATTTTCCATATATCCCACAGGTCCAAAATTAACAAATTCCACATAATTTTCAATTTCCACAATTTGCATATACTTTTCAAAATTTCCAATTTGCAGAATCTTCAGAAGTTCCACAATTTATTAGACATCTATAAAATTTTAAAAATCCATAATTTTCCATCAATATCCAAGGTGCCCAATTTCTAGGTAACATGCAATATTCTCAATGTCTGTCTTTTCCACACAAGCGGCGAAAAATGATATAACAATAATTCTACCATTGACCAACTTGGAAAGTAGTAGTCGACAAGTTTGGAGTATGGAGGACAACAATATATTAACATGCACTTATGTGACAATCACACAATAAAAACGAGTTTGCAATGACCAACAGGGTCCAACATATTGGAAGCACATTGAATAATATTACAACGCCAACTACCCCAATAATGGGTCAAGGAGAACTTTCCAAAGGTTAAAAGACATATTGAGAGTCTAATTTGTGCTAGGGCCTTAGAGTTTCATGCCATTTACTATAAGTTATAAAGAATGCACCCTAGTGTTTCTAGCAATGTTGATATCATTGAACATGTTATTGAAGAATATAAACAAAAATATGGTCGAAAAAATTTGGCTACGAACACGGATGAGCCACTTGCAAAGTCATTAGGAATTTTTTCAACTAAAGGAACACGCTACAAAAACGAAATGTTTATCATTACTACAAAAAATGCACTGCAGCAATTCGTAAATTGGCATATGGAGCACTGACCGAGACAATGGATGAGTATCTACGTATGGGTGAAACATTTCTTGTAGGTTCCTTATTTAAGTTATGTTGATGTGTCATTTTTGAAGGTAAATACTTTGGGTAAACCAAATACAGAAGACATCCCTTGATTGTTTCACATGTTTGGGCAAAAACACGACTTCCCGAGAATGTTAGGGAGTTTTGATTGCATGTATGGGAAATGATGAAATTGCCTAATAGCGTGGGCAGAGAAATTTATGAGAGGCGATCATGGAGTTCCAACCATTATGTTAGAAGTGGTCGCATCAACAAACCTTTGGATATGACATGCATTCTTCGGCGTCACAAGTGCTATGAATGATATCACTGTATTGGACCAATCACCTTTATTCAATGATGTTTGCAAGGATATGCACCAAAGGTTAATTTTGTTGCGAACAATACAAAGAATAAAAAAAAAGGTTACTATCTTACAGAGGTTCAAGATGCAGAGCGGACATTTCGTGTGTTACATACAAGAGACACTTGAAAAAAAAAATGATTAGAGGTCCAGGACGGTTTTGGTATAGGGAACACTTGAAAAAAAAATATATACTTATATTGTTTTACAAAACATGATTGTTGAGGATGAAGGTGACGGCGTAACTAATTGGGTAGACGAAGAAATTAGATCAATCGTACAAGCGTCGCAAGGCTCGACCGAAGAGTTTCAACAATATTTATAAAGGAATTCTGACTTACTACATGACTCACAATTGCATAATCAATTTCGCATAGATTTGGTTGAATTGAGCATATATGAAATAATGGCAATTAATTTAAATATTTGAATTTTATTTTTTAATGCACTTTAATTTTTTTAACAACTTGGTTTTACTTTTGAGTACGTAGTGCTAGATACCCCTTATATTGTTTCCCTCCAAACCACCCCCTCCCCTCCTCGACATGACAAGATCTAATTCATAACTAAATGCTATTTTTAATTAGTGGTAGGCTACCAATTCATGGGCCCCCAATGAATGAAAACCACATTAGGAGGTAAAATTATGGAGGAAAAATTTATGAGGGGAATAAAGAATTTTCCTTTAATTTTTAAGCAATTATTAGTTTAATTTTAATTTTTAATTATCAATTCAATTAAATGTTGATACGTTTATTTTAAATAATTAATTTTAATTACAAATATAAATTTAAAATTATAATGAATAAAGAAATAGTTAAAATAAAGTTTGTGTAAAATGATGTGTCCACAAAAAACTTGTAAAGAACTCAAATAGATAGGAAGAAGGCTTTTTGAAATTAAGTGAGATAGTGGGTATTGAGGACACAAAAAAATAGAGAAAAAACCTCAACTATTGAGGTTTCTCTAAGGTCTTCTCCATTAGTTGATTTTGGGGGAATAATAAAAACTAAGGTGGGGTTTTAAAACAAATGTGGGGTTAGATGAGTTTTTGCAATGTTATTTCAATCTCCTGCAAATTGTGGGATTTTGGCAGTGAGGAGTGGGACCCACTGCCAAAGGAGAGCTACGCCTGACGTGAGTGAGGCGCAACTCTCGCTAGTGCACGGGCGCGTTAATATTATTTTTTAAATTTTTTTGTTAGTTTTTTATTTTGTTTTTTTTTCTTTTCTTTTTTCATCCACTCACATTTTCTCTTTCCTAATCACACTTACAAAAACTGCCCAAAAACTACACCAAAATCTTCACTATTTAGAAAAGCCTAAGGGGGTGTTTGATTGGATGAAAAATATTTTCTAACAAATTTTCTACAATTTGGTTCATAGAAAATATTTTTCTGTAGAAAATTTTTTCCTTAAATATGAGGAAAAAGAATTCTTAGCTCATCATTGGTATCTTTTTTGTTAAAAATAACTATTACTTTTATTATAATTATTAGTGTGTAGGGCTATATTGGTCTTTAACTCTTTATACTCATTATTTTGGACATTTCTGAAATAAATTATAACATTTTGTAAATTCAGTTAATTTAGTTTGGTTATTAATTGAATTAACCAAATAAATACCTCTGTTATTTTTCGTTCCTAAATTCCATCTACTTATAATCATTGGCTGCCTTATAAATTAGTCTCTCAATTATAATATCATTTTTAATCCCTCAATTAAATAATTTATCTGAACCATCCATTTGATTAAATAATTTGACCGCCATTATTTCTACCCATTTTAAGCCTAACTCTCTTTGATTCTTATTAGTATATATATATATATATATATATATATATATATATATATAGGTGCTTGTGCCTAATGGATAAGGTGTATGGATTTGAATCCCATTAGACCTAAATATATAATAAGAATTCAATATTTATTGTTGTGATTAAATATAATATAATTTTAAACTATTACGGAGTATTTCTTAAATAATCAAGTAACATTTTCCTTAGAAGTATTATTTATTTTTTCTTTAACATTAATTATACATTAAAATTTTATTGGTTAACAAAATATTTGTTATTTTATTTAATTAATATTAAAGTATATATAATAAAGTAATTATATTACATTTGATATATAAAATGATTTGGATCAAAATTTAAATTTCAAAAATAAACCTAACTTACTTCCACACAACACGTCAAGTTATGAACCTGCCTCAATTTTTTGTTTAGCATTTATTGGCTATTTAGCATTTATTGGCATCATTCACCCATATACATCGTCTTAACCTCACCGATGGATGTGTTAGATTTTTTAAAGACAATGTATAAGATTTGCTTTACAAAATATTTTAAAAGAATTCAATGTGATCTAGAATGTTTTACCTTTATAAAACTCTCCTACATACAATATTTTTTTTCTTAATAAAATCCTCTATGATTGATAGCACATTGATGATTTTTTAGAACTCGGGTTTGAATCTACCTTTTTAAAATCTTAAATGGAATATTAAATCTTGCAACAAAGACGTGCGCACGAATGGCGGGACGAGCGTGTCGCAACTCGTCTGTGCGAATATATATGGTTCACAAACAAAGAGTCTCTCAAGTGAAAGATGGGGTGAGATCTGAGTCGTTAGATCAACGACTCAAATCAAGGGAAAAAACGTGTTTCTTGGGAACGGGATGATTCTCCTCCTATCATTGTTGAACTGATGCAAAAGGTTCAAAATTATACACCTTTTAAGTGTTGTATTGACACACCTTAAAGCTAGTGTCAAACTGATGCACCTTAAGTGTCAAACTAAGACACTTAAGTGTTGAATTGGACGCCTTAAGCCTTAGATGTTATAATGATGCACCTTAAATGTAGAACTTATACACTTTAAGTGTAAAAGTGACACACCTTAAGTATCAAATGGACGCACCTTAAGTGGTAACGCACCTTAGGATTATTTAGAGAGGGAATCTATCTCTAAACAGTCTTCAATTGTATCCCTTGCCATGGAGTGCTTAACACTTGTAATAATTCAGTGCCTCTCTCTTCTAATTCTCTTCTCAACAACTTCCATTTCTGAAACACCACACAAAGTTGCTCGTCTCACTCCGTTCTACCGCTCCATTCTACAACGGCGACACTCTTCCTCTTCCGACATATGACTTTTTCTATTACCTCTAAGGTGTATTCAATTAAAACTTTTATAAACTTTTAAAGATTTTAAAAGTTTTGTGATATTCGATTTAAACTTTTAAAGACTCTTTCAAAATCTATAAACTTTTATAGGTTCTATCAAAATAAGATTTCTGTAAACTTTTCCTTCACAAATATAATCCAACCCGCCAACCCTACACTTTTCAACTTTCTCTAGAGACTTTAATCAATTGATATGAATTGATGAAAAGTTTATCTAGTTAAGATAGAGAAAAACAGTTTGTAGAGAATTCTGAAAAGTTTTGGGTTTGAGGGTTGATTTCATCTATTTATATTAGTGAAGAAAAAGTCTACAAAAATCCTATTCTAGAGGCTATGAAAAATTCATAGGTTTTTGAATATCAATAGACTTTTAAAGGACTCTATAAAAGTCTAAACTGCATATCAGTGTACTTTTAAAAAGTCTGAATCAAATACTAGTAGACTTTTTATGAGTCTTTAAAAGTCTAAATCGAATATCACTGAACTTTTAAAATCATTAAATTTTTTGTAAAAGTTTATAAAAGTCTTGATTGAATGCATTCAAAATCCAACGAACCCACCAATGTAATCAATATTTTCAACAATTTCTTTTTCACCAACCAAACAATGAAATTAATCTTCATGATAATTTCTTTTCTATAGAATTTCAATTATCTATTTATACTCAAATATTTTTCGCGAACCAATCTAATTGCAACTCTTTGAATTAGGTTTCTATAGCCCCACAATAACTCAATTGTCAGAAGTGTTATGGATTCCGTCTTTTATATAGAATAGAACTTTGAAATAACATATTTATAATTATAGTATTATAGTAAAGAATAAATCTAGACATTTGTATATAGTATACTAGTAGAGCTAATTTAGAATATAATATTATATTATAGAATTAATTCTATTTTTTGTCTTAAATTTATATGTGACAGTTCACTTTTAATTTTTTTTTTATCACAACATTAATATTTGGTCCTAATATTATTGTGCCATGACCATTTTTGGTCCTCTGTTAACAACTATTTTTTATCATCTGTCAACAAAATCGTTGAAATGTTAAATACAATGACATTTCGATCATTTTTTACAAAGTGAGTTGACCCTGTTATATTTTTGTGTTTAATTTTTTGAAAAAAATCTGTATTTGAAGATCGAAATATTTTTATATTTAACAGCATTACAACTATTTTATTGCTAGACAACAAAAATTGACATATCATCATAATACTAGGACCAAATATAAATGTTCTGATAAAAAAGAATTAAAACTGAACTTGATAGACAAAAAAATAGAATTAACTCTTATATGATAAATCAGATAATAGCAGCAATTTTCCTTTGTCAAAATAAAAGCCCAAGTTCATAAAGGATAAGAGGAATGTGGGCACAATTTACCACTAGGATTTTTGCCGATCATGCATCTATCTATCTATGTATATATATAGATGCCACTCCATCTAAGTACTCACTCAAACTAGCTAAACCGTCTTCTTCCCCGCCATGAAGCTCTTCACCTCTGCAATTCAATGGCTGCTCCCTCTTCTACTCCTCTTCGTCTCCTCGACAACCTGCGGCGGCCTGTCCAAAACAACGCCGCCGCCGCAGCACAAAATTCCTAGGCTCACCCCACTCTACGAGTCCATCCTACAACGCTCCTCTTCCAAACATTCTCCTAAGACTAATTCTCTTCCTTCCCACTTCAAAACCTTTTACTACACACAAACGTTGGATCACTTCAATTACGGACCTCAAAGCTACGCCACCTTCAAACAGAGATACATAGTGAGCTCCAAGTACTGGGGCGGCGCCAAATCCAACTCCCCTATCTTCGCCTGGCTCGGCGCTGAATCCCCCATCGACGATGATCCCAAATTTGTCGGATTTCTCACCGACAATGCTCCCCGCTTTAAAGCTCTTCTTGTCTACATAGAGGTCAGAGTCTAAATTAGTAAGACAGTTAACTTAGTAATCACAAGATTATAAATTTAACTCCTGGTCCATGTTTTGTTTTTGTTTTTTTTACGGAGTCAATACCACCGTCACGTTCTCATTTGGAGAGGTGGGAATCAATGACTTCCCATTTGATAGAATCTTTCCCATTTGGCAGAACCAGTGCAGACCATAAAGTCATTAGATATTGTTAATTTTAATAATATTGAAAAAACAATAATAACTAACCTACAAATGAAAAAAGAATCCGGTCCCTCAGCTGAAAATAACATCACCATTGACCCACCTCTTAGTTGGAGATCATATATATGCCTTATCCAAACCACCATTATAATGAAGCTTAAAAAGTTATTTGATATTTTAAATATATTACAGGTGTATTTTTAATGTTTTTACGTGATTAAATGGGTTTAAATCCGAAATTAAAACTCAAACATATTATTTTTGTATCCGACTTTGTGTCCTGTTATAAGTCTTTTTCATTACTTCATGTTGTAAACAGCATAGGTACTATGGGAAGTCAATTCCATTTGGAACTATGGAAGAAGCCATGAATAATGAGACAACTCGTGGATATTTTAACTCGGCTCAAGCTCTAGCAGATTACGCAGAGGTGCTCTTATACTTGAAGAAGAAATACTCAGCTCAACATTCTCCCATCATTGTTTTCGGAGGGTCATATGGAGGAAGTATAAGATTATCTTTCTCTATTTTCTCTATTTTTCACATATTTAAATTTTGGGTTTTTAACTAGAATTAAATTTGAATTTTGCAAAAAAAATTTTCAAAGTGCTTGCTTCATGGTTTCGGTTGAAGTATCCGCATGTGGCTCTGGGTGCCTTAGCTTCCTCAGCTCCCATTCTCTACTTTGACAATATCACACCAGAAAATGGATACTATTCTCTAGTGACAAAAGACTTTAAAGTAAGCAGTCAAATTTGTGCTTATATCATATAATTACTTTGATTAAAATACTAAGTCAATTTATATATACTATATATAGATAAGTCTCTCTCTATAAATAAAACAGTCAAATTTGTGAATGTTGCAGGAGGTTAGTGAGAATTGTTATCAAACTATACGAAAATCATGGTCCGTCATTGACAAAATTGCTTCCAAGCCAAACGGTCTCTCCATTCTCAGTAAAAAGTTCAAGATTTGCAAGTAAATAAAACATTATTCCTCGTATTAATACTGCCGCCTTTAAGCTATTATAATCTCATCAATTTTTCTTTAAAACTTCTTAATTTTATAATTAGGGGATTAAAATCGTCCGGTGAGCTAAAGGATTACTTGGATTCGACGTATTGTACCGCCGCTCAATATGACCAGCCGCCGAAGTACCCGGTGACGGAGGTGTGCGGCGGCATAGACGGCGCGCCAAAAGGGGCTGATATTCTTGACAGGATACATGCCGGCGTCGTCGGGCTTGAAGGAAACCAGACTTGCTACGATCCTCATGTTTACAATCCCCCCACCAGTGAAACAATGATCGGATGGAGATGGCAAGTAAGTAAACAGCAAGCTAGCAAATGATTAGGATGAGATAAATCAGTCTAGATTATCCATAATTAATATAATTAATATTCAAATTAAGAAGGTCAATAGATTGTTCCTGCAGGAGTCAAACTTGTAACCTTGGTCAAGTTGCTTGGCTAGGAGTCAATTCGCCTCTACTGATGCTCGATTTCATGACCTCCCATATGGGAGAGCCGCCATCTGAGCACAAGATGCTTGGCAGAGATTAATCAACCTATGTTACATAATAGCTGTTTGGCTCAAATAAAAAAATCTAATAGATCGCTTTTACTGGGAGTGGAACTTTTAACATTGGCAGGGTAGTTAAGTAAATCATGTTTTGTGACCCTAGGCGACAAAAGACCACTAGGAGATAAATTAGTCGTTACACATATTGAATCTTACTCAAATAAAAAAGACCAATAGAACGTTCTAGCCGAGAGTTGAACTTGTAATCTTAGCTAGGGTTGTCCTGGGAGGCCGGGATTAATGATTTTGGTTGAGGATTAATGAGAGATTTTTTGGTGTGTAGACTTGCAGTGAAATGGCAATGCCGATAGGGCGTGGCGCTAGAGACACCATGTTCTTTCCAGCTCCTTTCAGCATGCAGCAATTCTCCCAGGACTGCGATGATTACTATGGAGTTCCTCCCCGACCACATTGGATCACAACCTATTATGGCGGACACGTATGTTCTTCAATTTCTCCAAATTTCCATGCATTCTCCTATACATAAAACCCATAAATCATTATGCTAAAGTTTTCTCCACATGCAGGACATTAAATTAGTTCTGCACAAGTTCGGCAGCAACATCATTTTCTCCAACGGACTAAGAGACCCATATAGCAGCGCTGGGTAAATAAAAACAATAATTTTAACTTCTTAATTACTTTCTCTGTCCCATTTTATGTATCTGGTCTGATTCGATTAACCTGGCTGAAGTTATTTACAATTATAATTTTTCATAATATTAAGTTTCTAATTAATGTATAAATTTTATATATTTAGAAACTAATTCAAATTACTATTAAATACAAAAAATTCAATTTAAAAATTATAAAAAAAAAACTAATAAAAATAAGTAAAAAATAAAAAGTTAATTTGCTTAATGAATAGTAAATAAGATATGTAAAATTGGACAGAGTAACAAAAACCAACAACCTCTATTTTTTCGAATGAACTAAGCTTGTTGTTTCCTTTGCACGTTTAATTTGATAGGGTTTTGGAGGACATATCAGACAGTCTACTTGCTGTGTATACCCGTAACGGTATGTAATTAAGATTTTCTTCTTATTATTAACCGAAACCTTAAACTGACAATGGGACAACATTTGAAATTTTTGAATTGTCGTAGGTTCTCACTGTTTGGACTTATACGGAGCAAGCAAAACGGATCCGGACTGGTTAACTGAGCAACGGAAGAAGGAGGTTGACATCATGCAAAGTTGGATAACAAAGTATTACGTTGAACTTGAAGCCCTAAAAAGATAGAAGACAACATTAGTAACATTAAGGAAGTAATTATAACTGTGAGCACTATAGTAATAGATATAATGGCTTATAAGTGTTGCCATACACTCTTAGCATCATTGTATCCACTTAGTTTGTGATGGTTTCATTGCAGCAAATCATGATGTAAGCTTCCAACAATCTCGTATGAATGGGGAAAAAGGAATAATAATGTTTTTTTTTTACGTCTGACTTTGAGCAACGTTAATATTAAAGGGATCGTGAGAAGCCATTATTAAAAGGAGAATCGAAAGAAAAAAAAAAAAAAAAGTGTGTGAGCCACTAAAGTATCTTTTATCATAAATGATGATGAAGATTGAAGTACTTGCATATATGGAAAGTCTAGTCAGACAAATCAAAGAGTTTTTGATAGGTAGCTATCAAATATCAAATCGGTGCAAGTTTAAATTGGGATAAATTATTATTATTTTTTTGAGTGACAATAAAAACTTGTAGATACTACTTGAGGATATGCACTAAGTAAATCTCGCTTCCGTAAACCCTAGAAATGACAGAATTGATCTCTTCCTAGAGTTTCTATGAGATAGTTTTTCATCACTTTAGGAATCTAATTCTTGGGCTGTGATTTAGAGAGTTAAGTCTAGCTAGTATCATATCATCGAAATGTGGCACTGGTAGTTTGTACAAATATAAGAAAATAAAGTTACACTTTTGTTCTAGCCAAAATTTTTGGTGTAGTGATAATCACTTAATCTGACAATTGGTACTAGATCAGGCTGAGGCTAGCAGGTGATTGGAAGGGGATAAATTGTTGAGTAATGACTTGAAGGATCAGGTTCAACATCGTACAATCAAAATGTAAAGTTGTGTCTTTGCTACTACCTATAGTTTTTGACGCATTGATAATAAATGTATGAAATTAGTGTTTCTATGAGACAACTTTATGTAACTTTAGAAATAACAATAATTAAGTTGATGGAAGGAGAAGGTTAGTGTAGACATGAGCATGTTCACCGAGAAACTAATGTTTGTACTAATTGAATGACTTCATTTACCCGGTTGGGATTGCATGGTCCCGTTTTTATTTAACTCTTAATTAACTTTTTATCCTTTTTGATGTATTAAAAACAAATACTCAATAATATTATAATAATAACTGCGAAATTAAATCTATATGTGAGTATAACTCGAGGCTAAATATTTCATTTTCCCAATAAATTATGCATACATGTACAAGCCATGATTAAAAGTCAAGTCTAATAGTGACTCGAAATCAAATTAGTAATTATATTTTTCATAACTATTTTGTATAGTTATAAAACGTAATAAAGGTGATATTTGATATGACATGACATATGACCTAATTAAGTCGGTTGCAATTTCTTATCCCTGTTTGGGGAGGGAGGGGGACGGGGGTGACCGGTACCCTTTGGGAAAAATAACTCGACACTTCGTGCATGAATATAAGGATTTATCTTGATTAACATTTGGAGAAACAAACACAAAATCCTCTACCGAGGTTGCGAATGGATAATGTTTCCCAAGAAGAGAAGGCTGTCAGTGAACTTTAATTTGCACGTGAAAGCTTTTTGAAAATCATTAAAATTCCTACCATGATATGATGGCCTGGATCTGATCTTATGCCACTCTTCTCCAGGCAAAATTCCCTCTTACTAGTGTTTTATTCACCATTTTTTAAGATGAAAATACTACAAAGAGAAGAGAGGAGGTAGGGGAGGGAAGACAAAGGTTTATCTGTAATTTTGGATTATTAGAAGAGTAAATACTGACATTAATTGGCTCAAGGCAAAAACTTGTGTGAGACCGTCTCACCATGAGACAGATCGGATCGGATCGGATCGGGTCAAGATGCAAATGTAACACTTATATGCACAAATGTTATACTTATATGCTCAAATGCAATACTAATCAGGAATAAAATTATAAATGTAATACTTTTAAGGGAAAATACAATACTTTTACATTTTGATTTAAAAGTATTACATTTTTCCTCAAAAGTATTATATTTGCTCTTATAAGTAAGGGGCACTTGTCAACATTACTTATTATGAAAAATGTATTACTTTTTCTCTTATAAGTAAAAAAAATTGTATTCTTGATTAGTGTTACATTTGAGCATATAAGTATGACATTTATACATATAAGTATGACATTTGCATGATGCTTTGACCCGACCCGACCCGTCTCACGAATAAGGATCCGTGAGACGGTCTCACACAAGTGCAAACATCACAAGCGATTGCAAGCGCCCAGAGATGCGTCTGACAGATTCGTTTTTTAATGTTTTTTTAAAAATCAGATTTGTTTTATTGTTTTTTTCTCTCCTTCCATTTTCTCTTTCTTAATCACACTTACAAAAACTACTCAAAAATCGCAAAAGACTTCACTATTAAGGATGCTCTTGGAGTGTTTGGTTGGACGAAAATCTTTTCCATCCTAAAAGTGGAGGAAAATGTATTTTTATGTTGTTTGGTTGGATTGAAAATGTTTTCCATTGAAACTTGACTTCCCAAAAGTGAAAGAAAACAAATTCTAAGCTAGAGATTGATATTTTGTTTTCCAAAAGATTTGCGAAGAAAGTATTAAACAATTGGATTATTTTACCCTCATCAAAATGTATTAATTACGCATGTATATAATTTATTATCATTATTCTTGTTAAGGGCATATTGGTCTTTATATTCATAATTTCTTACCATTCCAAACCCAACCAAACAATGAAACTCATATTCTCAGTAATTTTTTTTCGACCAACCAAACAATGGAATATATTTTCCTGGTAATTTGTTTTCCATGGAATTTGAATTCCATTTGCTTCAAATATTTCTCAGTGAACCAAACAAGCTATTATATATAGTTACTCATGGTAACTTAATGGCTCATTATGTGAGAGAATCAATGCATGATACTTACAAGGATTCTATTATAGTGGGTGTCAATTATTAATTTATTATACTATGGATCATGTTCCACCTTACAAAATGGATCATTGATATAAGGTTCATTATTAGTATATTAAAGGTTTTTTTTAGTACATTGAATGTTCATTTTCTGAAGATTCATTTTTTGTATACTGAAGATTTATTTTTAGGTACACTATAAAAAAATGAACTTTGAATATATTAAAAATGAATATGTATCCATGGTTCATAGTATAATTTGCCATTGAGTGCAATCCCACACTACGACTGTCAGAGTTCAATCCTATGTCCTTTCATAATCTATTACTTAAGAATCTGTGTGGACAAACCAATAAGTATGTGTACTAGATAAATCCTTACTAGATACGATCTTATGCCACTCTATCTATCTAATATCTAGTCTAAATGCGAATATATAGTATTATTTATCAATATTTATGAAAATAATTAATATTCATTTATTTATTAAATTCATATATAACACATTAAAACTTATCAAGATTGCATTATTGCTTGAATTGTAAGTACTGTTGTTTTTATTTCCTTGGCACTGCTTAAATAACCTATTCTAATGGCGTCTAATATAATGATGTTGAATATAAGCTAGGTCCCCAAACAAAAATGTCACTTAATTAGCTTGTTCAATAATGATTGACAAAATTGGTATATAGTTTAGTTAACGTTTATCGAAGACATCTTTGGTGAGTTGAGTTGACAAGATTGATCAATATGTAGTTTATTTAGCTTTTATCGAAGACAATTTTAGTGAAATATCTTATCTTAATATAATTTTATAGTTGAAAGCATAGTTTTATAAATATTTTCTTATATGTATTTATTATAATAAATACTATTTTATTTTCTTAGAAATCATAGGTCATGTAACTTAATGATTCATGATTGACATAAATTAGAAGCTAAAGGACAGAAAGATAATGACTTGGAAACTTAATATCTTGTCTAATATATCACAAATCATGCATGCTGAATAAATTGGTACAGTATATAGTAAAAGTATAACTTGATTTTTGTATGTGCGTGGTAGCTTAGTATATAATTAAGAGTTAGGGTGAACCCGCCATCCACTTTTTTTCTAGTGTTATTTACTACTCTTATGTGATTTGTTGGTTATTATATAGTAGTGAAATTTACCTGCTTGGTGCGTTTTTTTCTATCACTCGTAGGACAATAGCCCTTCATAGAGAATTATGAAGAGTTATGCTTTCACTTAGTCCATAATGACTAGCAGTAATTGCAATGATAGATCAAGCACTTATCGTTATGCCAAGTTATAGCTAATAACGATAACACAATTTTATTTCATTAATATACTTGCTTAGCAGTCAATAACACGTTTTGATGGCATGATGCTAAACTCAGCTCTCTGAGTCGCTGCCCAATAATAATTCTTCGGCTAGTTTGATAATAATAATTTTTTTAACGGCTAGTTTTAATTGATTTGATAATCTCATTGGCTAGATTATTAATCCATTTTTCTAGACACCGTCATCGTTAAGCCATTCAACTTATGCCATCATTTCAAATTGACACCAATGTATTTCGTATCAATTATAACCATGTATGATATGTTTAATTGTATTAAATATAGTGGGGATCAGTACTAACATTACTAAACACAACTCAAATACCATACATTATTGTATTTGGTAAAAAAAAAAATACCAAAAAAATAGTAATTGTGCGCATGCATGAGGGTACATAAATGGACCTTGCAGGATACCCATGAATACCAAATTTTTTTCCAGTACATACTATGGTGCCTTCAATGCTTTTTTATGGGCAATAGTTATCGGGGAAACTATACAATGCCTCAGGGTCCACCATACATCATGAACTTTAGTCTAAAAAATTGTATTTAAATTATGGCTCTGTTTGGCCGAGCTTATTTAGGAGCTTATAGCTTATTTTAAGCTACTAATAAGCTAGCTTATTTTAAGCTACTAATAAGCTATAAGCTCTATTTGGTAATGTTCCTAAAATAAGCTAGTAGCTCAAAATAAGAGCTTATTTTTGAACGCTACATAAGGTAGCGTTTCAAAATAAGCTAGTAGCTTCCTAACTTTTTTTCCATCTTTAACCTTATTATTTTAAAGAAATGAAATCATTTACCCTTCCCAATTAAAACTTGGCTAAACCTTTTTGACTTTTTCTCTTCAATATTTTTGGTTGTAATTTCAATTTGACATTTGTGTTTGAACATTGATTTTTGTATAAACTAATCTTATGAATTATAAACATTTTGTTTAACTTTATATGTTTTCAAATATATGTTCTTATTTTATATTTTATTAAAATATGTTGATTTCACTATTTTATATTTTAATATATAAACAAACTTATTTAAACTTAAAACTATTTAAATTGCATGAAGATGTCCTTTTTAGTCTTTTTTACATTTATCAGCTTATCAAAAAGTTAATTTTGCCAAACACTTTTGATAGGGATAAAATCCGGTCTCCGTATCCCGATCTCTCTCTCTGAGTAAGGACTCAGCCAGGCCCTTAGATTCTATTCCCAGTCTGCCGAGCCTTGTACACTACACTCCGGGCCGCCGCGGCAACCCTGGCGGGATTCGAAGTAGGGGTCTCACATCCACTTATCGTAAGCGCATTGGACCGATAGCGTGACCGGTGCATGTCCGCCACGCGTCCTGCATGCAGCCAGACCGGAGTAGGCCTGGCCAAATCCGCTATAAAAGGCGCGTTTAATGGAGAGAGGTGGACTTTTGGCTATTTCTTCTTGAACAGTAGCTAAAGAGACCGGGAGCCGCTGACCCACTGTCACGAAGCTCGGTCACACCTAGAGCATTCTACCCTATACTCTACCATATATTAATACGAATATTCTGTTCCGTATTATACCGTATCATTTTGGCGTCGTCTGTGGGGACCGAAGTAACAAGCCGAGTTCCGTTCTACCCAACTTCAATCTCCAAGCATGTACCCATATATGGATTATTTTGCCGCTGCGGATCCAGAGCAGGAGGCACCTTCCGACCTACGTTCCCGCCTTAGCTCTAGAGGCGACCCGAGCAATACCATAAATCCGCCGACGGCTGATCCTGTCAACACGATTCACCCTCCCCAAGCATTCCCTATACCGGTCGGACCGATACCTTACCAGTACCCACCATACCCGCTTGATCCGACCGCTCATTGGTGGACCACTTCCCCTCGTTTCTATCCGACACCTTATGTCCCTCCTTTCCCGTTCCAGCCGGCACCGCCCACTCAGCTGCACCCTCCTTTCCCGTTCCAGCCGGCACCGCCCACTCAGCTGCACGCTCCTTTCCCGTTCCAGCCGGCACCGCCCACTCAGCTGCACGCTCAGCCGCCGGTCCCTCAGGCACCGCCCACTCAGCTGCACGCTCAGCCGCCGGTCCCTCATCCGGATACTACGACGATCGAGGCTGCAGCCACCCACTCGCCCGCTAGGAGGGCGTAGTCTGAGAGGCGACCGATCTCCTCTAGATTACAAGAACCGACATCGGCGCGTCGACCTGCTCTGTCGCGTTTGAGCGCCTCAAGTTCCAGGCCACCTCCAGCCCAAGAAGAGGCGCCGAGAGTCAGTGTTCTTCGGATTCTCGTCACCATAGACGCCGTAAACCAACCCGTCCGCCTGGTCTTTCGCGTGGAATGCTCGATCAAGTCCGAGCGGAGTTCAACAAATGGAAGCGTGAGGAAGGAACTGACCGACCCACTGGCCGATCTAGCAACCTGCTACAAACCGGAGAATTGGCCCAGTTCGCCGAAAAGAGGAAGAAGAACCGGCGTGGATGGAGGAAAGATTTCAAAAAAGATAAGGACAAGAAAGATAAAGACCCCGACCTCGATAGGGAACCTCCAGCAGCCGCTCGAAAGCAAGTTATTCATGTGATATTCGGAGGACCGGAAGGTGGCGACACTGCTGAAGACCGGCGTAACTGGGCTCGAGATCTACACGTGGCACTAGTCGATGAGTCAAATCCGGAGAAAAGGATGAAAGTGGAGCCTATCGTGTTCACCGATCGTGACTTGCCGAGCAGCCCCAACTGCACGACCGAAGCGTTGGTGGTAACTATAGACATCAACGGCGTCGACGTACAGAGAGTCATGGTGGATACGGGGTCGAGTGTGAATGTTATGTACCTAGATGTCTTCCGAAAGCTTCAGTTAGATCGGTCCCAGTTAATGCCTGTCTTCCGAAAGCTTCAGTTAGATCGGTCCCAGTTAATGCCTGTCTTCCGAAAGCTTCAGTTAGATCGGTCCCAGTTAATGCCTGTCATCCGAAAGCTTCAGTTAGATCGGTCCCAGTTAATGCCTGTCAGGACACCGCTCTCGGGTTTTACAGGAGCGTTAATGCCTGTCAGGACACCGCTCTCGGGTTTTACAGGAGCAATGGTCCATCCCAGGACACCGCTCTCGGGTTTTACAGGAGCAATGGTCCATCCGGAAGGAGTCGTCCGTCTGCCCGTCGAGGTTGGGACCGTCCCGAGAGTGCTCCAGTTGACCATGGAGTTCGTCGTCGTTGACTTGGCGTGCGTTCATAACGCCATCTTAGGCAGGCCGGGGATATCGCAGCTCGGCGCGATAATATCAATGCCGCACCTATGTATGAAATTCCAGACTCCGGAAGGTGTAGGCACGGTCAGAGGAGACCCCCAATCGGCGAGGCGATGCTATGTCCGGGCTGTACAGAAACAAGATACCAGCACGTCCCGGGTGAACACTATCAATAAGAAGGGAGACGCTCGAGTCGAACGTCCCGAACCGTCGGAAGAGGGCGAGTTGGTACCGCTATCGGACTCTCAACCGGAACGTACTGTGAAGATTGGCTCGGCCTTATCGCCAGATTTACGGACCGCAATCATCGCCGTCCTTCGGGAATACGCCGACATCCTGGCCTAGGGACCGGAAGATATGCCTGGGATCGACCGCCAGACAATATGCCATAGGTTAGCCGTCCGCCCGGGCTCCCGACCGGTCAAGCAGAAGCAGAGGCACCTGGCGTCCGACCGACGAGAGTTCGTCCGCTCCGAAACGAAATCCTTGGTAGCGGCCGGACACATACGGGAGGTTCACTACCCTGAGTGGTTAGCAAACGTAGTTCTCGTCCCTAAGCCCCCAGCCTGGAGGATGTGCGTGGATTATACGAACCTCAACAAGGCGTGCCCGTTAGACCCGTTCCCTTTCCCGAGTATCCACCAGATGGTCGACGAGACTGCAGGCGCCGAGCTCTTAAGTTTTATAGACGCTTTCAAGGGCTATCACCAGGTGATGATGGCCGAAGAGGACGAAGCCAAGACAGCATTCATTACTCCAGACGGTCTATACTGCTACCGAGTTATGCCGTTCGGTCTCCGCAATGCCGGTGCAACTTACCAGAGAATGGTGAACACCTTGTTCGGAGAGCTGATCGGTAAAACGATGGAGGCCTACATCGATGACATGCTGGTAAAGAGTAAAGATAAGTATGACCACGCGTCCGGCCAAATGTACTTTCGCAGTCCAGACCGGGAAGTTTCTCGGGTTTATGATGACAAGGAGAGGAATCGAGCCGAACCCCGCGAAAGTGAAGGCGATCATCGACATGAGGCCGCCGGCCACGGTTAGAGAAGTTCAACAGCTAACTGGTCGACTGGCCGCCCTGAGCCGCTTCCTCTCGAAACTTGCTGAGCGGGCACACCCGTTCTTCCAGACACTGAAGAAGACATCCGCCTTCATGTGGACTGATGAGTGTCAACAGGCTTTCGAAAGTTTGAAAGAGTACTTGGCCTCGCCGATAGTGTTGTCTAGGCCGGAACCTGGTGAAGAGTTGCAGATTTATCTCTCCGCATCAGACCGCGCTATCAGCGCAGTGCTCTGCCGAACCGACCCTAAAGGGGTGCAACGCCCGGTTTATTACATCAGCCACGCTCTCCAGGGCCCTGAACTGCGGTATACCCGGCTGGAGAAGGTCGTATTCGCGTTGTACATGACCGCGAAGAAGTTAACGCCATACTTTCAAGGCCGGGTGATCCGGGTGCTCACCGATCAACCAATAGGGGCCATACTCCGGACGACCACCTCCTCCGGTCGGTTAATTAAGTGGGCAATGATGTTGACCCAGTTCGCAATCGAATACACGCCGAGACCGGCCATCAAAGGACAAGCCGTAGCAGATTTCGTCGTAGAATGTTCAGCACGTGACAGCACCACCCCGGTGACCTCCGACACTGCCCCGGTGGAANCTGTCAGGACACCGCTCTCGGGTTTTACAGGAGCAATGGTCCATCCGGAAGGAGTCGTCCGTCTGCCCGTCGAGGTTGGGACCGTCCCGAGAGTGCTCCAGTTGACCATGGAGTTCGTCGTCGTTGACTTGGCGTGCGTTCATAACGCCATCTTAGGCAGGCCGGGGATATCGCAGCTCGGCGCGATAATATCAATGCCGCACCTATGTATGAAATTCCAGACTCCGGAAGGTGTAGGCACGGTCAGAGGAGACCCCCAATCGGCGAGGCGATGCTATGTCCGGGCTGTACAGAAACAAGATACCAGCACGTCCCGGGTGAACACTATCAATAAGAAGGGAGACGCTCGAGTCGAACGTCCCGAACCGTCGGAAGAGGGCGAGTTGGTACCGCTATCGGACTCTCAACCGGAACGTACTGTGAAGATTGGCTCGGCCTTATCGCCAGATTTACGGACCGCAATCATCGCCGTCCTTCGGGAATACGCCGACATCCTGGCCTAGGGACCGGAAGATATGCCTGGGATCGACCGCCAGACAATATGCCATAGGTTAGCCGTCCGCCCGGGCTCCCGACCGGTCAAGCAGAAGCAGAGGCACCTGGCGTCCGACCGACGAGAGTTCGTCCGCTCCGAAACGAAATCCTTGGTAGCGGCCGGACACATACGGGAGGTTCACTACCCTGAGTGGTTAGCAAACGTAGTTCTCGTCCCTAAGCCCCCAGCCTGGAGGATGTGCGTGGATTATACGAACCTCAACAAGGCGTGCCCGTTAGACCCGTTCCCTTTCCCGAGTATCCACCAGATGGTCGACGAGACTGCAGGCGCCGAGCTCTTAAGTTTTATAGACGCTTTCAAGGGCTATCACCAGGTGATGATGGCCGAAGAGGACGAAGCCAAGACAGCATTCATTACTCCAGACGGTCTATACTGCTACCGAGTTATGCCGTTCGGTCTCCGCAATGCCGGTGCAACTTACCAGAGAATGGTGAACACCTTGTTCGGAGAGCTGATCGGTAAAACGATGGAGGCCTACATCGATGACATGCTGGTAAAGAGTAAAGATAAGTATGACCACGCGTCCGGCCAAATGTACTTTCGCAGTCCAGACCGGGAAGTTTCTCGGGTTTATGATGACAAGGAGAGGAATCGAGCCGAACCCCGCGAAAGTGAAGGCGATCATCGACATGAGGCCGCCGGCCACGGTTAGAGAAGTTCAACAGCTAACTGGTCGACTGGCCGCCCTGAGCCGCTTCCTCTCGAAACTTGCTGAGCGGGCACACCCGTTCTTCCAGACACTGAAGAAGACATCCGCCTTCATGTGGACTGATGAGTGTCAACAGGCTTTCGAAAGTTTGAAAGAGTACTTGGCCTCGCCGATAGTGTTGTCTAGGCCGGAACCTGGTGAAGAGTTGCAGATTTATCTCTCCGCATCAGACCGCGCTATCAGCGCAGTGCTCTGCCGAACCGACCCTAAAGGGGTGCAACGCCCGGTTTATTACATCAGCCACGCTCTCCAGGGCCCTGAACTGCGGTATACCCGGCTGGAGAAGGTCGTATTCGCGTTGTACATGACCGCGAAGAAGTTAACGCCATACTTTCAAGGCCGGGTGATCCGGGTGCTCACCGATCAACCAATAGGGGCCATACTCCGGACGACCACCTCCTCCGGTCGGTTAATTAAGTGGGCAATGATGTTGACCCAGTTCGCAATCGAATACACGCCGAGACCGGCCATCAAAGGACAAGCCGTAGCAGATTTCGTCGTAGAATGTTCAGCACGTGACAGCACCACCCCGGTGACCTCCGACACTGCCCCGGTGGAATGGGAAATTGCAACAGATGGGTCAAGCTGCAAGCAGGGTGCCGTCGCTGGTATAGTTCTCACCAGCCCGGAGGGCTTCAAAGTTTACTACGCCCTGTCGCTTGCTTTCTCGCCGACCAACAATGAAGCGGAGTACGAGGCCTTCATACCCGGGCTGCGACGCGCCCGCTCTCTGGGGGCTCGGCATGTAGGGATCCGGACTGACTCAGCCCTAGTCGTCGGACAGGTCACCGGCGCTTTCGAAACAAAAGGGGAACGGCTAGCCCGGTACCGCGACCACGCTTTATCCATTATGGGATCGTTCGACGCTTGCATAGCCGAGCACATTCCACGGGCCGAGAATGCGGATGCGGACATGTTATCCCGACTATCACACGAGGCTCCGGAGTATATATCGAAGGTCGCCCGGGTGGAAGAGCTGCAGACTGCTTGCGTGGATGCGCTTCCCGTGATACCGGTCGATGCGGAAATGGATGATTGGATCACCGACCTCCGTTCATATTTAGAGACCGGGACCTTACCAGAGAATGAGCAGAGGGCCAGGAAAGTAAAGCTGCGAGCCCCCCGTTTCCAGATAGTCGACAATCGCCTTTACCGGCGGTCTTATGGAGGGCCGCTGATGAGATGTCTAACCCGCTTTGAGGCCAAACTCGTGATGGCCGAGCTGCATTCCGGACTTTGCTCTGCCCATCAGGGGGGCCGGGCCTTGGCAAGAAGAATAATGCTGATCGGCTACTATTGGCCGTCGATCCAATTAGACTATGAGGCACTAGCAAAGTCGTGCGAATCCTGTCAACTTTACGCCCGAGTCCCAGGCAGGCCGGCCACCTTTTATCATCCAGTCAGTTCTGCAATACCGTTCGCCAAATGGGGGGTAGACATCTTGGGACCTTTCCCGCAGTTGACCGGTTGACGCCGCTTCATAATCGTCGCTGTGGACTACTTTTCGAAATGGGTAGAGGCCGAACCACTAGCGACGATTACATCTCAGCAGTGCGCTCGGTTTATATGGCGAAACGTGATCTCCCGCTTTGGAGTTCCAGTTCAGTTGGTGACCGACAACGGAAGACAATTCGAGAGCGAGTATTTCCAAAATTTCTTAGCAACGGTGGGCACCAGGTCGCTCCGTTCTTCCGTAGCATATCCTCAAGGGAACGGTCAAGTGGAGAACGCGAACCGAACCATCCTGGAAGGGCTGAAAAAGAAGTTGCACTCGGCCGGACGAAGCTGGGCAGACGAGCTCCCGTACATCTTGTGGTCGTACCGGACTACGCCCCGGGAGGCCACGAAGGAAACGCCTTTCGCACTAGTTTATGGCGCCGAAGCCCGCCTGCCAGTGGAAGCACGGATACCGACCTCTAGAGAGCGGAGCTATGATGATAACGGCAATGACTCCTTGGTAATCACCGGGTTGGATTCTGTGGAAGAGAGGAGAGAGGTCGCAGCCCGGAGGGTCGAGGAATATCAGAAGAAATTGAAAGCATACCGCGACCCTAAAGTGCGCCCCCGGTACTTTCAGGTAGGGGATTACGTGCTGAGAGAGAGACAGGCCAGCAAACTGCTAGAGAGCGGGAAATTGGCCCAGAGCTGGGAAGGTCCATACGTCGTTTCGGCCGTGGTGAGACCGGGGACCTACCGGCTCGAAACCACCACTGGCAAACCGGTCGACCGCATTTGGAATTCCCAGCATTTGGTCCATTTTTATCAGTAGTTTGTAATAGGTTCGGGAGCCTGCGTGCCCCAATTTAATTTCGCCCTGCGAGGCTGTTCTGTTTGAAATGTAGCACCGCCCGGTCAAGTCGGCTTTTTCTGTTAAATGTGTGTAATGGTGAGAGCAAGGTGCTCACCCCGGGAGTAAGGTGCCCGGTTACCGGTCTTTGGACCTCAATGGTGAGAGCAAGGTGCTCACCCCGGGAGTAAGGTGCCCGGTTACCGGTCTTCGGACCTCAATGGTGAGAGCAAGGTGCTCACCCCGGGAGTGAGGTGCCCGGTTACCGGTCTTCGGACCTCAATGGTGAGAGCAAGGTGCTCACCCCGGGAGTGAGGTGCCCGGTTACCGGTCTTCGGACCTTAATGGTGAGAGCAAGGTGCTCACCCCAGGAGTGAGGTGCCCGGTTACTGGTCTTCGGACCTTAATGGTGAGAGCAAGGTGCTCACCCCGGGAGTGAGGTGCCCGGTTACTGGTCTTCGGACCTTAATGGTGAGAGCAAGGTGCTCACCCCGGGAGTGAGGTGCCCGGTTACCGGTCTTCGGACCTTAATGCAAAAGTAAGCGTTCAAAAAGAGAAAGCAAAAGATGTTACGAGTGAAAGCGGCTCTAAGGCCGTTAAGATAAGAGTATCGCCCGACACAACGAGGCCGGGCTCCCGCGTTTACTGTCTAAGGGCGTTCGGCCGACTGCTCGACCCCAGGCTCCGTCGCACCCTCTGCCGTTGGTCCAGCATCGGGGGCTTCCGCATCCTCCGCCGTTGGTCCAGCGGAAGCGTCGGTGAAAGGGACCGGTAGTACTTGCCCCTCAGAGACGGTTGAGAACGGCGTTGGACCAGGGTCGGGCACCTCTTCGGGAAGCACGGCCAAAACCCTGTGGAGGTCGTCGTCGTCGATCGAGACTTCTAAGGCAGCTCGAACGTCGTTCTGCATGGCTCGACGACCACTGTTGAACGCCCATGTCCCGAACTCGTACATTAAGTCCTCCCCGACCGGCGTGCGCGAGATGGCCGCAAGAACGACCTCACCTGTCTCCCGCCCTCGGCAGATATGCTTAGCCAGGAGGACGGGATCCGTCAAAACCTTCTCGCCGAAATCCGCCCGCTCCAGGATCCTCCGCCCGGTCTCTTCAGCCGTCTTCAGTTTCCCCTCGAGCTCTTTAATCCGCTGTTCCCTCTTAGCAAGGGACCTTTTGAGCGGGGCCACGTCCCGACGATGGATCTCGTCCCCGTCCTTGGCCCGGGCATACAGATCGGTGACCGAGTGCGCCATCTAAAAGAGAAAGGTGGTGAGAAGATCGGTAGACGCTAACAAGAACACGATTAATCACTTCACGATACCTGGATGAGGTCGCGAGCGATGCGCTCTCCCACTAGAGCGGTCGACCATCCGCTTGTCTTCTCCGGAGGAGGAGCCGCGGCGCAGATCCTCGTTAGCAGAGCGGCCGAGGATTCGTCCCCGTGCTTCATGAGCACGTCGATCACGGGTGTCGTGGACCCAGACCCGTCGCGACGGGAGCGCTTCACGACCACGACCTCCTCGACCTCGGGCACCTCTTTCTCTTTCCCTCGCTTGGCAGCCCGGGCTGCATCCTGCTCGTTGTTCAGATCGGCAGGGTGGGTCGCGTCCAAAGGTAGACCGACGGGCACTGGCGCCTCATCGGTAGGATCCGCAGGCTTCGAGGGCTCGGCCTTCTTAGCCCCTAGACTAATCTTCTTGGCGGGTGCAGGCGGACGAGCCGATACCGGGAAGCTCCTCATGGCACCTAAAAGGAAAGAAGACAAAACAGACTTAGTGTACCGACCTTCGTAAAACCGACCTCGGATCGGTAAGTCTTACAAACCTCGTGACCCAGCCTCCGGAGGGAGAGGTCTGACGGCAACCGTCACCACCGCCCTCTTAGGCGTGTACTTCTCGGGCAAATCGTATCTGGGGGGCTCGAGGTTTGCTTCCAGGTATTCCTCGGGAGATCGGAAGACCTCGTACTCGTATTCCTCGGCGGAAATCTTTATGGCCGCGTCATCTAGAGCCCGGCTTTTCCTAGGTCGTTTGTGCTCCGTCGCGAACTCTGGCCACTCTCTGTCAACAGGAAGCGGCCACGGGTATTGGACCGACAGGATCCGGTCTTTCCAGCCTCTATTGTTTTCGGGCAAATGTAAGATTTTGCAGAAGTGCTCACGAGACTGTATGCATAGGACGCCACCCCCGTGCTTCATAGATAGAAGCCGGACCGAGAAGAGGTACCGGAAAAGCTCTAGAGTCGCTGGGAGACCGTGGCGGTTACATATTTGTGGGAAGCATGCGAGAGTACGGTGGGCATTAGGGGCAATCTGCCCGGGCAAAACACTATAGTACTTCATGAAACCCAGCAAAAAGGGGTGGAACGGGAAGGTCAACGGGGCCTTGATGGAATCCAAGTGCATCCCGAGCCAGTCCCCGTTCGTTCGGTCGACGATGCTCCCTAATGACCGTTTGGTCTCATAGTTAACAGTCCCGGTTAACAGGGCCGAGACTTCCTCGATCTCCCCGAGGGTGAGAAGACTGGTGTGTCGCCGCAGGCCGCTGCTGTCTAATCGGATCCTGCTGGCGGCCACTGGAGGGGTAGAATCGACTGGTAGACCGGCGAACCAGTCCCTACCATAGGCCGTAGGGGCAGGCTTCCCTCGACCTGAGGGCCCTGCTTCTGAGGAAAGAGGCTCCGTAACGGGCCGAGAGTCTGCTTCGTCATTTTCGGCCCTCAGTTGGTTATGAGTCCGAACTGAGCCCTCGGGTTCTCCTGAGTAAGTCTCTATGGCGTTGAGGTCAGAGTCATAAGTCGAGACCGTGAACGATCCGACTTCGACCGAGTCGCCGTAGTTGTGGTTGGATAGGTTTTGACTATCCGATCCGCTCATGGCTGTACCTAGCAAGGACAAAGAGGTGTCTTACTAAGGTCAGCCCGGGACTCGAGATCGCCCGAAATCATAAAACGAATGTATCTACGAGTATAAGCAAAAGGAGTTACCTGTCGAAGAAAGTTCGAAAACGTGCTGAGGTCGACAACGCTGAGATCGGGAAGTTTAGGTAGTTCGGGAGGCTCTGAGTTTGTCTCGTTCGTGAAAGCCAAAAACACTGTACGTACCACGCTTTTATAGAGGGAGAAAGAAGGGGCCGACGGTTCGGCTCCCCACGCCATAGACCTAGCCTAGGCCCAAGTTCCGAGGCTCGTGCGAACGTTAGACCTAGCCTAGGCCCAAGTTCCGAGGCTCGTGCGAACGTGACACGTGGACACTAGGGCTGTTCCGAGGCTCGTGCGAACGTGACACGTGGACACTAGGGCTGACGACACCCTCGTGCGAACGTGACACGTGGACACTAGGGCTGACGACACCCGCCGACGACGTTTTCCTTGTCCCGTTCTGTTGATCAACCATGGATGGTGCAACCCAGATCCGATCGTACAACCCGGACTTTTTCCTCAGTGATCGTAAAAGACCGGGCTGGGGGGCTAGATGATAGGGATAAAATCCGGTCTCCGTATCCCGATCTCTCTCTCTGAGTAAGGACTCAGCCAGGCCCTTAGATTCTATTCCCGGTCTGCCGAGCCTTGTACACTACACTCCGGGCCGCCGCGGCAACCCTGGCGGGATTCGAAGTAGGGGTCTCACATCCACTTATCGTAAGCGCATTGGACCGATAGCGTGACCGGTGCATGTCCGCCACGCGTCCTGCATGCAGCCAGACCGGAGTAGGCCTGGCCAAATCCGCTATAAAAGGCGCGTTTAATGGAGAGAGGTGGACTTTTGGCTATTTCTTCTTGAACAGTAGCTAAAGAGACCGGGAGCCGCTGACCCACTGTCACGAAGCTCGGTCACACCTAGAGCATTCTACCCTATACTCTACCATATATTAATACGAATATTCTGTTCCGTATTATACCGTATCAACTTTTAAGCATAACAGCTAGCTTAACAGCTCTTCATATTTCAGCTTCGAGCTTATAGCTTTTCAGTTTTCAGTTACTTTTCAGCTTTCAGCTACCTTTTCAGCTAGGTTTGCCAAACATAGCCTATGTGTTTACAGTCTACATATTATGTGCCTATAAATAAATTAAATGTACATAATATGTTAATTACAAGTACATATGTTAACTGCAGACCCATAATATTTCGTTAACATATTATGTGTCTACAATTAATAGATGATGTGTTTTTAATTTATTTACAAACACATAATTTAGAGTTAATTAATTTCTGCGGAGGCCCATTATTATTATTTTTGTCATTTAACACATCAGACTATCATATTTTGGACACTTTTGATCATTCTTATAACTTTTATTGTGAAATCCTATTTTAGACAACGGTATTTTCGTCTCTTTCAATTTTTTATTTTTATTTCCGCAATGAGTTAATTCTAACGGAGGTCTCTTGTCTTTGGTTGCATTTTCAAATTTAATCATATATAGACAATCATTTTTATCATTTAACACTCCGGACTACCATATTTTGGACGCTTTTGGTCCCTCTGATAACTTTTTTCCGGTGAAATCCTATTTTAGGAAAGAGTATTTTATGATGACAAAGAAGAGACTTCTTTCATTCTTTTTCCTTTTTTTTTTTTGTCTTACAGTTATAGTAGATGATTCAAAGAATCATGGATCAAAACAACAACGGTTAGACTGAAGCCGCCTGCATGACGGCATCCAAAGCTTTTCAACTGCATTGCAAAATGATTCCCCCACACTCGGAGGTCCTCATGTACTTGGTATTACCATTGACGAAGGACGATTTGGAACCGAGTTGAAGGAGATGAAGACAAGAGCCGAGTGAAGGAGATTGTGCAACAATCCACAACTGAAAAGACGAAAATCAAGAAAAAATTGGCAAAAAAAATTTGAAAATTAAAATTAAAAAGTTGAAAAGACAAAAATGTTCTTGCCTAAAATAGGATTTTACCTGAAAAAGTCCTCGAAATGATCAAAATGTCCAAGGACCTCCATTGAAATTAACTCCAAATTTTTTTGAAAACACATAATTATATGTTAACTGCAAGTCTGCAACATATTATTTTTGAATAAAGATCTACTACACAATGCAAAGTCTATATTTTTTGAATACTACTAACTCTATTACAATGCAGTATCTGTTCATAACTACTTTCTCAACCTGTTGAAGCATAAGAGTTAGTTGAAAAGACAAAAATGTTCTTGCCTAAAATAGGGTTTGATGCCACTGGACCACAAGGCCCTTGGCAGTGAACTCTATATATTCACAGTATAATAATTGTAATTTTCGTGGAAGAAAGATAACGTGAGAAAATATATGCATAATTGAATATAATTCAATATTGGCCTCTCGAATTGACTAAATGAATATAATTCTAAAAGTCTTCAATTCATTGAGTAATAAAGTTGAATAAAGCACAACACCATGTTAATTCACATCACTGTGAACTTCATGCACTTTCAATCTTTAGTGCCAGACAACAACATATATTTCTTATACAATCGGTCGTCGGTCTTCTCTCCTTGTTGCTAGTGGCAACGGATGGACAAGACCACAACACTCAAAAACAATACAAAACATGACAAGACCATGAATGCACTATATCAGGTAATACGAGGAAGTGAATCCCACTAGAAAATATTAATAACGTGGAGATCGAATTGAGGACTGATCAAGTTTTGACTTAATTTAATTAATAGCAGTCATATTTTGACATTAACGTACCAAATTTTTACTCTCATCACACACTTCTTTCGGTCTATCTATTATGTAATAGTCCTCCGAAATTGTATTTTTTTGTCCTAAAAGAGATCGAAAGGGCACTCAACCCCAACATCTCATTATTTATTCATCCGCAATATCCAATTTTATTGTAGGCCTAATTCTTAAAAAAAAAAAAAAAAAACCATTAGTATATAATCATCAACCAACAAATTAAATATTGCATTGCCTTACAAATTTAGCTCATTCTTAGAATTTGATATTCTCAAGGATCTGACATTCCTAAAGTAATTCATTAAAATCCAACTAACATTTCTAAAGTAATATAATATTTCATTTTTATGATTTAAACTAAATACAAATTAAGCAAGTCTACAAGAATTGTACATTTTTAATAGTCATTACATTCCTAAAGTAATCTAAAATATCTTAAATCAAACATCCCCAGTCTAAAAATTCACCAATACAATATTCATTAAATGTCAGCAATATATTAAGGCAAAAACTTGTGTGAGACCGTCTCGCCGTGAGACCGTCTCGCCATGAGACGGTTCGGGTCAGGTCAGGTCAAGATGTAAATGTAACACTTATATACACAAATGTCATACTTATATGTTCAAATGTCATACTTATATGCTCAAATGTAATGCTAATCATGAATAAAATTTTTGTTACTTATAAGGGTAAATGTAATACTTTTAAGGGAAAATACAATACTTTTACATTTCGATTTAAAAGTATTACATTTTTCCTCAAAAGTATTATATTTGCCCTTATAAGTAAGGGGCAATCTTGTCAATATTACTTATTATGAAAAATGTATTACTTTTTCTCTTATAAGTAACAAAAATTGTATTCTTGATTAGTGTTATATTTGAGCATATAAGTATGACATTTGCGCATATAAGTATGACATTTGTATGGTGCTTTGACGAGTAAGGATCCGTGAGACGGTCTCACACAAGTGTGAGCCATATATTAAATGTCTCAATGATCATTATATATTCCACATACATTTAGTGCCTAATTTCATACTCAACTAGATAAAGCTATCATTCACAATAGCATTTATAATTAACTTTGATATATTTATAGTAGCATTTCTACATATGAATATAATATATAAATATTTTATCTTACTATTGTTTTAGTGGCCTCCACTTACAAAGGTATATAATTATACAAGTCACAATTTTGGGTTTTTGTTTTGCATTAAATTAATTTCATTCAATCAAATTAAAACTGATTAAACTGCTATTGTAGCAGACAAATATATTTTGAGTTACAAATCACTGTATGATCCACGAGAGAATGCATGAAATAACATGTCTCACAAATTAAAGCACACTTATTACAGTATCTATTGTAAAGATTTGATCATTATCTTTGAATCATCACCATAAAAATAAAATTCTGAAGGTTCGAGTTTCCGTTTAGGTTGGCTTTCTGGTGCGCAAAAGTATACAATTTTGTGTTAAGTTTTGAAACTAGATTAATTTGATTTATCTCTTCATGGGTTGGGGCGAATTTATGGGGTTCAAGACATAGTCAATCTGGTGAGTCTGAGAAACCTAGATTTACGAATGTCGACAATCTTAGCGTGAAGCCGATGGACTAACAACTAACCTGATAAGAATGAAAATTTTAGGATTAGGACAAAACAAAAATGTTTGAAAAAATCAACCTGATAACCCTTGAAATCGATATGTCGGATGGGCTAGCTTGAAATTTAGTGGGCTAGCATGATAGCCTGAGTCACTTAAGATAATTTTTTGTTTCACAAGTGATATGATGTTGAACAAAATATACATGAAGTTTATACACAAGCTCATCTTTAGTATTTTTTTTTATTAAATTTGTAAATAAAATTTTAATAAATATATTAATAAATTATTAAAAATAAAATATTTTTATGAAATTAAATAATAAAAACTTATTATAATTATTATATTATAGTGTAAACAAATTAATCATTTTTAGTTAGTATTTGAAATTAATGAAGGTTTGTTGATTGATTGATTGATGTATAAGTTTATATTTACCAGTATAAATGCATCAGTTTATTTAAATTAAAAAGTTAGAATATTAATTTTAAAATGTTAAAAGTTTTAATTGAACTCGCTCGTTTCTCGATAAATCCAATTTCCAAATGTTTTAGAGTTAGGGCAAAAAATTATAAACTCAATAAAAAAAATTCATAAGCCTAACAACATAATAGAGCTAACCCAAAATTGAACGGGTTGACCCGATTGACATCCTACTTAAGTTATCAAAAAAAATTAAAAAATCTACTCTTTCAATATTCATAACTTAAAAATACACGAAAAAGGCACATGAATAAATATATAAAATAATAAATATGTAATATCACTATCAACATAATTTTTAAGTAAAGTGTAATATATTCTTTAATTTTGTGAATTATAATAAATTAATAATTGCTAGAGACTTAGAGAGGGAGAGTTAATTGGGTTGTTATCCAATCGAAGAGAGAAGTGGAAAGAGAAAGGGTGGAGCTACCAAAATGGATAACGTTGATGATGTAGTCTGCAGGTTCAAAGTAAAGTGGAAAATGTTGGGAGAATCATGATGAATGGATGTTATTGCTTGGGTTAATTGGGTAGTGAGATGATATGATGAAATTAAGTGCAATATAAAATTATCAAATATGGTAGAATCGAATCTTCTAAAGCTGCAGCGAGAAACACGATCAAGTATGCTCCTAAAATGCCACTATGATGTTATCAGTAGTGGACAATCCACCACTTGGTCGGACAATGCACTAACATCATACATAAATTAAATGTAATCCAACACGTGAGATTAAGTGCTCAAAACTCTAAACCTATATATGAATTTACATCATCCTAGTTGGTTAATAAAAATACCGATTATCTCAATTATAACATATAAATTTACAAGAGTCAAAAAGTTAGTAAACATATGTCTACACTATAATTTTCTAAGAGCAATGCCATGTCACTTGACCAACGAATTATATGTCAATTAAATAGTGCTAGCTGTGTTGGTTCACTTGTGAGGTGTCATTAAAGGATCAATGTTCTAAAGGACTAATCGGAGTTTGAGTGGTTGGGAGGTTAGCTTAACTTGGTATGCAAGATATAGCCCTGGTTATGTTGACTTATGCCTTGCAACACTAGTAAACTAGGTCGTCTTAGCTCTCGTGCCACTTGACAAGCCAACCGTGATAGTCAACATGGGAGTGTTGTCTCAAGCTTACTTAGCTTGGAACTAATAGTCATGATATAGGCAACTTATTATTTTTGTAAAATACTTGTGGAATTGTGGGAAAATGCAAGCCAATGAAATTTTTGTGGTTCTTAAATATCACAGTAATTTAGTATTGGTTTAATATATATTCACCACATGTTAGTGAGTGGTTTGGATCCATTATAATAATATGCGGCCTATCCTGTATTTAATATATATATATATATATATAGGCCCGGCCCTTGTTCACGTGAGGACTATATATTATAGAGGACTATGAGGACTAATCCTAGCCATCAAAAAAAAAAAACATAAACGACCTAGAGATTAGAAGATGATTAATATGGTAATGACGCATGTAATTAGTATTATGGAAGGATTTTGATTAACTAATATAGAATCACTATTGAATTGTAATTAAGGTTAGAAAATCAGTACTGCATTCCATACGGACGAAACAAAAAACAAACCAAAGACTCGCGTAGAAAAGGTTATGAACACCGATGTGTGCCTATTTACTGAGTATTGTGTGCCTATAACGTATGAGTTGTGTGCCTAACGTGAAAAATAATAGAAGTTGGTTAATGAAAGTTTTAAAGATAATTGTTTTTTTAAAGGTTATGAACACCGGTGTGTGCCTATGTCGTATTCAAATGCTTTGTTTTTATTAATTTTTTTGGGAAGAATTTTTTGAATCAACTTCATGTAGATACTTGAATTACCTATGAGTCTGTGACGTATGAGTTGTACACATAGCGTGAATAATAATTGAAGTAGGCAATGAAAAATTTAAGGAATAATATTTTTTAAAAGTGTTAGATTGATTACTAAATGCTTTTGTTTTATTAATTATTGTTTTTGAAGAATTTTGTGCATATATTTTACTTATATTCCGTATGCGTAAGGAAGCATACAATGTGTGACATTTACTGATATAATGTATGCCTCAATAATTAAATCGTGTGCCCAGTTAGACAGGAAAGAAGTACTGAGGCACACAATACTCAGTAAATCTTTAAAACTTTTCATTAACCTACTTCTATTATTTTTCACGTTAGGCACACAACTCATACGTTATAGGCACACAATACTCAATAAATAGGCACACATCGGTGTTCATAACCTTTTCTACGCGAGTCTTTGGTTTGTTTTTTGTTTCGTCCGTATGGAATGCAGTACTGATTTTCTAACCTTAATTACAATTCAATAGTGATTCTATATTAGTTAATCAAAATCCTTCCATAATACTAATTACATGCGTCATTACCATATTAATCATCTTCTAATCTCTAGGTCTTTTATGTTTTTTTATTGATGGCTAGGATTAGTCCTCATAGTCCTCTATAATATATAGTCCTCACGTGAACAAGGGCCGGGCCTATATATATATATATATATATATGTAGACAAAATATACATGTAATAAAAAATAATAATTAAATCTTCTTAATATAAACTTAAAACTAAAGCTAATGTTGCATAGTTATTTTTGCATATAGTGCACATAAATACTAGTTAGACTAATTAAGGATCTGGCGAATAGTATAACCAACATCAAAGGGATATATATGTGTTGTGTGGACATAGATGATGGTGTGGTTGGGTGAGGTACTGAGGTTGATGGGAGTGTGCATAGTGGTGTGAACACAGCGTAGTGGGGCACAATATTGTAAAAATCTTGCCTAGACATTGATTAATCGGCACCTAGGTGTTTGGCACTGGCCAACTACCTAGTGTATCACCATAATTCGTGGTCTAAGTGGCCGACTAGGCCGCTCAAGCACCGCCTAGGAGCTGACCGCCTGACCGCTTAGGTCTTCTAGAGTTCTATAGGCACCGACTAGGTCACCTAGTCAGTCAGTTAGCTATTGTTCCTTTTTTTTTTTTAAAGTCATTTCACTCAAAACGACATTGTTTTGAGCGAAATAACCTTAACTTGTTCAAATTCTAAATGTTTTTTAGGTTAATATTTAATATTTTAGTATTAACTATTAATGTATTAAATAGTTTATAATTATCAAGTCTTAAAAATTTTAAAAATTTAAACAATTTTTTTTAAAAAAATACATAGGCGCTTAAGTGCCGATTAATCACGCCTAGACACCATCGAGCACTCGAGGAGCGCATAGTGATTTTTTCAACTACGGTGGGGCAACGTAACTATCCGTGGGCGCACAAGTTCCAAGGCAAGCGAGAGGACAAGCACAATGGCATGATGCAATTAGGCAATTAATTCATCTCCAATTCAAACACCAATTTAACGTTTGGTTCAAAATATTAAATAAAAATAAAAGAAATATAATAAAATTTCAATAGGAATGAAATAAGAAAGGAATAGAATATGAATATTATTCTACTATTTGATTCACAATTTGAATAAACATGAAATTATAGGAGGAATGATGTATATTCTTATACTCTGTATTTGATTGGACCAGAAATAGAACACACAAAAATATATATACATAATACATACTCACGCCCATTCAAAATAAAACACATACAAATATATATATATATACATACTCACCCACCATAAAATAAAATAAAAATACAAAATATAATAAAATTTATTATCCCCAAAGAAACAACGGCCAAAAAGATACTAGTGGCTATTTACCTACCTTCTATCTTTCATATTATTTACCCAGTCTTGTGATATGTCTGAAACATAAACCATCCGTAATAATAAATATTTTATTGTGTTATTAAAAAGAAAAAAAAAAACAAAAGATTGCATCGTTATTCTAGGCATCAATGCATTCTTATGTGTTTGATTACCCTAATTTTGGGCCTTGTAGTGTAATATTGGGCCTTGTAGGCATGATGATTTGGGCTCTTGATTGCCCTAATTTTGGCCCACTCATAGACGACCCAATTGTTATACCGTGGATCAGGGTTCATATTGCATTGTGAATCGTGGTTCAAAATTATGTATCTATCGTCAACACATTCTGTACTTGACATATAATATTATAACTATAGACACATAAATTGTTAACTATAGAATATGTTAACTCCATACACATAAAATGTTGGTTCATATGTTATGTGTTTATAATTATCATGAGATGTGCCTTCAATTTGTTTACAAGTAAAAAAAAAAAGAGTTAATTACAAATACAAAATGTTTCAATTGTAAATACAAAATCTGAAAGTTATTTTTGGATCATAATTTACCATGGATGGTAAACCCTTATCATGATTTAATTTGCCTAGAACACCATAAAACACACTTTTTTTTGGGTTATGACTTCCTTGATCATTGGGCCTTTGATATTAGGGGTTTGTAAATAGGCTGTAACTGAAAATTATTATTATAAAAATAAAATAAAAAATAAGAAGTAAAGATATTTTTAGTCATGTGTATGATGGTGGATGGACTAAGAAATCAAAGCATATGTAGTTCACCAAACAACAATCTGATCTTATAGTTTCAAGTTATGACTTATGATTCCTTGAAGATTATATGTTCTTTCTTTAGTTCAAAGCAATATACAGTAGTATAGTATAGATGCATCTATTATTATTATTATTATTATTATTATTATTATTATTATTATTATTATTATTATATATACACGTATGCATGTATGTATTCAATGAGCTATATGTAAGAAAATAAATGCATAATTAATATTTATTTATCCTAACTAACTGTCTCGTAATATATAAGAATTTAATTATTAAAAATTTACGTCACAACTAATCGGGATTTTATTTCCCTTTAACCTCTTGAGTTATGATTATTCGAAATATAATCAAGACACACATGTATAATTGAATGTGTTAAATTATCGTTTAATTAGCCTAATTTAAAGTGGTCTATTTGGATATAGTTTATGACTAAATTAAAGGTATACTTATTATGAAAAATTAATGTGCAGATAGCATAAGAAATATTTCTAATTTGATGGATGGTGATAAGGGGGAGGGGGGGGGGGGTAAGAGGGAATGAAAAATACTAAAATATAATATTGTTATTATATAAAGAATTTATGCTTCCCTATGACAACTTACCCCCGTCTCATTTTATCTGTCTTACCTACTATTTATTGGTCAAACCAACTCTTTCTTCTTTGTTTATTTCTATTTTCAATTTCTTATATTTTTTAAATTTGATTTTTTGTATTTAATAGTAATTTTAATTTAATGTAGTTTCTAAATATATAAATTTTACATATTAATTCTACACTTAATACTATGAAAAATTTAATTGTAAATAACTTCAGTCAAGCCTCGTTAACCGAACTCGACACATAAATTGGGACGGAGGGAGTATATAAATATAAATATACATTTTAATTTTTAATTGACGCGGAACACATCCATTACTCCTGTTAATTACGGAAGTAGCCCGCATGAACAACTCAATTAATCACATGGATGAAGTTTAGAAAGAAAGACCAAGGATCGGTGTCACCAGCGGCAGTGTGAGAACAACCTCTCAAAGTGAGGAAGGCTCTTTGTGCACAATAAACAATGGTCTAACCTCTGTATTCAACTGATCTGAGTTGCCATAATTTATATCATTCTAGATGTTTTGTCGGGCCGGCGTATAGGGCCTTGAGGTTGGGGATTCAATCTTTTCGGAAAGAAAATTAAGAAAGTAATCATCTTTTTAAAACTTTTCCTGCAAATTTCGAAACATTTATTCACTTGTGAAATGATTAAAAATTAAGAAAGTAATCTTTTTAAAACTTTTCCTGAAATTTCGAAACATTTATTCACTTGCGAAATGATTATTATGTACGGAGTACATATTTAGGAAGTTTCCTTTTTTCCCTTTTTTTTTTTTGTTTAATTTCTCGATGGGAAGAAAAAGTCATTGTAATTATTTGAGCGTGTCTACTAACTTTATTTTTATGTATTCTCAAATTATACATGATAGGTAAATTATACTAAGAAAATTTTGTATAATAATTTGAATCAAACTCGTGACATGTAGGTATAGAAATCATATTTCACCAACATCATGACCTATTTTGGGACAACATTAAGCACACAAGGAATGTCCTTCACTTTGAGAGGTTCTTCTACACTCTACTGATAAGACTTGATCCTAAATTATTGTTTTCAAATTTCACTTATGTGACTAACTGAATTGTTCTTGACAACATTTCTTCATTTGTTGAAATGACATGTGGATGTTAAAAATATGATAACGATGTTTAGATGTACTATCGTTGTTGATCTACATTACATTTGTGACCACTTACTTTTCATAAACAAATATTGTACTGGTTTACCTACCTCACGTAGAAATTTATGAAGTCAACAATTAGCCTGAGAAGATGGTCGGTCATATGAAAGCCACGATGCTAATGTAAATCGTAATAAATCATTAAAAATACTAGGAATCTAGGATCAAGATCAACATAATAGCCATCAGCATCAAGGTTTGCGAGTGACCCAAGGCTTTTAGAGGGAACCCATTCTCTACTCTTTGCAAATTGTGTTGACGTTACGTGATCTATAGTTAATAATAATGACATGTCATCACGTGTGAAAATCATTACAAATTTGTAATTTTTTTTTTTGAGTGCGACTGACTCTGTTACAATGTAGTATGTGTACCTATTGAAGCACAAAGAGTCAACAGTTGACTCCACTGAGGCTCAAACTCACTCCCATCATCCATGTGAGAGTGGTTTCTAGGACACCGGGTGCCACTAGACCAGGAGGTCTTTGGCTAAAAAGAAAGATTTGATTTTTATTTAAAAGTATCATATTTTTCTTATAAATGTTTCGTTTTTCGTTATAAGTGAGTCACTACATGCCACTTGACCACAATGTAACTCTAATCAATTTATTCTTTCAAAATTAACTCTTCAACTCCTAAATATTACATTTTTTACGAAAGTATCATATTTTTTCATAAATATTATACTTTCTTTTATAGGTAACAATTAATCTAGACCTGACTCGCCTCACAGATAAGTTGCGTGAAACAATCACAGGAGAGTCACTCTAAACATAAATGTGAAGTCCAACTATTACCTTAAATTTTTTAAGTTAAGACATAAGAAACATCCTTCAATTTGGTACCATAACCAACCACATACATTCCAAAAAAAAAATAATAATAACCAACCACATACCATACACATCTCCCAACAAAAAGAGATTATGATCCACACGTTGTTTCACTTGTTTGGAGCTCATAAAAAAATAATCGCTCCACACACATGAGAGTACATGTTGAACATATAATATGTAAATATAAATATGTAGTCCAATTACATTTTAGTTTTATCCTTTAGTTCTCTTTTATAATTACGAAAAAAAAAGTATGACTCTATTTGGTGACATAGTTAGCTTATTAACCAATTTTGGCTTATTTGACATCTATTAGTTGTTTGACTTGGATAAACAACCAATATAAGTATTTGATTTATTAGCTTTTTGTAATAACTTATGGCTCTAAAACATTAAAATTCAAAAAGTTGGTCAAAGCAGTTTTTTTTATCAACTTTTAAGAAAGTCATTTTACATTTAATCAACTATCAGCTAATAATAGTTAATTTACCAAACATCTCTCTATAACCAGCTAATGCTATCAAATAGTCAAACTCATTAACTCAATCAGCTAATAACTATTTACCAAACATTCCTATAATTTTACGAAGCATATTATATATATGACGATCATGCATACAAGTTCTAGACCCCAAGTGATCAAAATGAATTTGATCACAAATTGATACTGCTGAATTCCCAGGAATCTACTTCAAGAATTAGGTAATATACACAAATAATTTTTTTTATAAAGAAGAGAGAGAAAAAAAAAAAAAAAAACAGGAATTATATTCTAGAAGCGTAGACAAAGTCGTGGCGACCAGAAACTATGAGCAGTAAGTGCAGGAAGATTCATCACCAAATCTAAGCATTATTAAATGCATCCGATGACTTATTCTGGGACCGTTTTTATGGAGTTTGACTTTTCTTTTATTCATCTTACTCTTACATAGGAAAGTGACGCATCAAACGCGGTTACATGTCGTGCATCAGTACGTTAGCTTCAATCATACTCCGTATTAACTAAATGTCAATAAAATTTTCTCACTTTTAAAATTAATTACTTTTATTTATAGATTAAAATTAATCACTATTCATTCTTTTCTTTTTAAAGATTCTTTTTTTTTTAAAACACTTTTTAAAGATTATTCATTCTTCATTTATGCAATCCTCTTACACCTTTTAAAATAGTCTCACTTTCATATCATTTTATTACACAATTTTTATCAATAATAATAATAATAATAATAATAATAATAATAATAATAATAATAATAATAAAGTGGCTTGCAATTGTGTTTCAATTCTTAATATTATTTTTAATCAAAAAGCAGTTAGAAAGTTAGACTTTGCTATTGAAAATAGAATTACTTATAGGAACGAAAAGTGTAATTTTCTGTTGACGGAAAATTTGAATGGTTAAGCCAACCAAGAAAATGAATGATTATTGGCAATTTTCAACCCCTTGCAAACCGTTTGGTTAGGGGGATTAGATTATTTTATACTCATCTAATTTCAAAGGCAAACAAATTCCTTTGTTTGATAGGAGCTGAGGGTTGTAATTTCCTTTTTTTTTTTTTTTTTACAGAATTAGAATCTTATGTCTCCCTTAGTATTTTCAATTCCATTGTGTATGAGAAGAAAAAAATACCTTTAAGACAAAATTACCTTCCTCTTTTCTAACCTAAAACTGATGTTTCGTTTTCACGAAATTAGAATTTCATGCTCCGTGATATTATCTCAAATTGCATGGTGAAGTAAATTTTTGACAATGATGTTTAATTTTAGGGTTTAGGGTTTAGTGGTTGGAAAATAAAAAAATTAATCATCATTGTCGAAAATTTTCAGTCTATCATAGCGAAGTTAGCTATGTTGAACGGCAAAACACTATTAAATTTTGAGTACGTAAATCTTGTATGAAATCATCTTACATAAAAAGTGTGATACTTTTTAATTAAGACATTATACTTTTTTTAGTTAATACCATTTAGCTAGGATCCTCCAAGTATAGTTATTTTGTCATGTTTAATCTTAAACTTTTAAATTGACAATTTGTGGTCCTTCAATTTTTTAAATTGTCACTATCCGTGGTTGAAATTCCCATGCAACTAAGAGATGGTGTGGTAGCTGATAATTATATTCAAGTGGTCCATGACTAGAGAGCATAAGATATATAGTTGCAAATTTTCTAGTAAGTTTCCTCGATTCCTATAACACGATCGGAAAGTGCAAGTGTATATATGACCTTTTTCCTGCTCTCCTTCAGCAAATTCTTGTAAACCATAGGCTTATAAGTGCAATTATGCTTTCTCAAGCGTCTGATCTCCATATTTGATACTTTAAGGAAAAATTGTATGGTTATTTTAGACAATATATTTTAAAGGAAAAATTATAATTTATACTCCACACAAATATGTCAATTATCAATGTCACATCTGAATTATTAGTGGTGCAAATGTTGCCCCCTCAATTTTCAAAACGTGACATATATTGCCCCTCTCCTAAATTATTAGTGGTGTAAATGTGGTTACTTGCTATTTTTCCTGTTCGAAGACCATGCTTTTTTTACTCCATTTCCCTTTCTTTGTTTGTTCTCCTTCTGTCGACAACAATGTTAGTTTCTCCTTCTTCCTATTAGGGGAGGGGCAATATATGTTACGTTATAAAAATTAAGAAACAATATTTACACCACTAATAATTTATGAGTTACATTGATAATTGACATATTTCTGAGTCACATGAATTACAATTTTTTCTAAAAGATGTGATATATATAGAGTGCTATCTTTTTAAAGGCATGTTACTTGTAGGTTAGAATGCGCCCCCCACCATCATAGTCAAAGCTCATGGGGTTAAGCATAAAGAGTAGCAATTAAATCTTTGAGATTTCCAAATATATACATCAACTATTACCAAAAAGCTTTATTAAGGACACTAAGACAGCCAAGATTGCTTGGGCATATCGGTCATTTCACAACGAAATGGCAAGACCAAACCCAAGAAAGAAAGGAATATTATGGCCATTATTTTTCCTTTATGAAAAGACTAAACAAAGTAATAAAGGAAAAGTGACCACTTTAAACAATTGAGCACCGTGCTTAAATATATTTCTCAAAAAGAAAATTAGGGTTTTGGTTTAAGTTTAAGCACAAAAATAAAATATGAAAACATAATATAATGTTGTAAATATATGTAAACATCATATTTCATAATTAAAAAGGGTTGGTAGTCCTATACATGTCTCGGAAGGAGTGACCGAGTAAGTGGAGCATAATTTTCGTATGAGAAAGTCATAAGTTTAACCGAGCTCGTTGCATAGGACCGGGTATTTCTAGTGCAGTTTACCTCTCATGAGTGATTTGTAAACTATTATACAAGAGCGAGAATTAGTTAGTGTACACATTCAGATAGTGATGAGTGTACAATCTGTTGTTTTTTTTTATCTACGGTATTGTAATATATTGTAATACAATATGTTTTTTTTTTTTGAAAACTAATAAAATATGTATTTATTCATTTATGTTTGTAAATGTGAGTGGACTAGTGGAGTAAGAAAGGCGAAGCAAGCAAAGTATTTTGGTTGGTTGGATAGTTTCTTGTAGGTGTAGTGAACGTAAAATGATTATATTACTAAAGAATTCATGAAGTAATGATCAAAATTGTTGTTTCCTCTTTAAGGAAATATTTTTTTCTTTGTTTTTTTTTTTTGGGTGTTTTTTTTTTCACATTATTAGAAGAATATTTTAATTTATCCCTAGAAACAGTATATATTTTGAGGGTTAGTTACAACTTATATTCTTAATTATGTTGAACTTGCCAAAGACCTTGTGGTCTAGTGGTACCTAGGGTCCTGGTTTACACTTCCACATGAATAATGGGAGTAGGTTTGAGCCCCAGTACAGGTAATTGTTGACTCTTTGTGCACAGCCTTGAGAAAGTAGTTATTACTACATTTTAATTTTTTTACCCTAGATTGAGAAAGTAGTTATTACTACATTTTAATTTTTTACCCTAGATTGAGAAAGTAGTTATTACTACATTTTAATTTTTTTAATACACTAGATTGGTAAACTCTACAGCCTGCAGGTGCGTCTTGAATTTGAAAACTGAATACAAATGAACAGAGCTTCTAATTTTTTTAATACACTAGATTGGTAAACTCTACAGCCTGCAAGTGCGTCTTGAATTTGGATTAGTGTTGCATGCATGATTAGGTATGTAAACAAACTGAACACAAATGAACAGAGCTTGTTCGTGTTCGTTGCTAAGATTTTTAGAGTGTTTGTGTCCATATGTGTTTTTTTGTTAAGGTTTTTGAAAATCTTGCTCGTGTTCGTCTGTTAATTGCTCTTTAGTATTTGTTAACGTTCGCGATCATATTTGTTTGTTTGGTGAATTAACTGTACGTGTTCGTGAACAACCAAACAACTTTGTTCACGAACACTAAACAAACAGACACCTTTACATATTCATGATCATAATTTGCTTGTGAACAAAAAATAGTCCATGTTCAAGAATAATAACTAAACAAATTAAACAACATATATAACAACTACTTCGTATAAAAATAATACAAATAAGTCTAAAAGTAACATCTAATATTAAAGTAAAAAACAAGTCTATTTATGAATAATATTAAATGAACACTAAACGAGTTTATTCAAGAACATTATTAAACGAACAATAAACGAGCTGAGCTTGTTCACGAGCTCTTAGCAAACGAGCATACAAATGTTCAGACTTTGTTTGTTTATTAAACGAATTCCAAAATTTGTTCATTATGTTTGCTTATTTTAATGCTTCATTCAGCCACGATCACAAGTAGTTTATGCTTCATTCGCTTATATTTCTAGCTAGCCGTGATGATATTGGATATTGTATTGTAAAATAAATAAATAAATAAATATTTATATGTCTTAGTTTCACATTTAAAAAAAGAGTAGTAAATAATTAAAAAAGAAAAGAAAAAGTTAAAAGGATAAGAAATTGAAAAGTTGATACAACATCTCAACACCAGTCTTGCCGACCACCACATACCTAAAGGGAAAGGAGTGCTTCCAAAACGTATGAGGTATAAAGTTGCTTGTTTACTTTTCTGTGTACTGTGCACTTGTATTCGTATCTTCCTATAAATTAATTTTGAGAATATAGTTTTTAAACTGTCAACGTTATAATTAGGTAATTTAGATTGCCTCTATTTAAATCGGACTCTTTTATTCTCTCAACCGAACCACTAAGAACTTGAAATCTCCCCCCCCCCCCCCCCCCCCCCCCCNATTTCGCATTAAAGTAGAAACCACCAAATTTGTTTGCATTTTTTGTCATGTGTCATTTTTTCAATCTAATTTATATAATTAAAACATCCAACTTTGTGTCATTTTTTAAAACTTAATTGATATAATTAAAATATCCAACTTTGTTGAAAGCATTATAGTAAAAGGTATTTGCGAAAATTTCAATATATGTGTGTGTTTTGTCGTATAAGACTTAGAATTTAAACAAAAATTAATTAATTATTAATATATATATACATACATATATATATATATATATACATACATACATATATATATATATATATATATATATATATATAATAAACTTAATAAGTCTCAATCAAGGTTATATCCTTGATTTATGTCCCTCTTTCTATATGCTAATAAATTTGTACATTTTACTTTAAATGTTGTACACTTCAATATTATTAGACAAAATTGTTCTTACTACATTGTTGTTATACAAAAATACCCTTACACCGTTATAACACTGTTAGTTTTTAACTCCATCATTATTATCATACACCTATATCTATCATATCATTTTCCTATTTCTTAATTATCATTTTAGTAAAATTATTATATAATTAATTTAATGGTTGATTATATTTTAATTAAATTTCTATACATGGTATAAAATACATTACTATATTTGTGTATATAATTAGATTTAAAAATTTTAATTATTTATATTTATTAATGTTTTAATATTGGGCATGAACTTTGGCGCATCGCGCGTACAAATACTAGTATATATTATAGAACTGAAAAGGAACAAAAAGGAAGTTGTCCACTACTGACTACTCTACAACTTGACACCAATAATTTGAAGATAACAATGGCATGCTAGGCATGCGAAGTTCTTCCATTTACGGTATAATATAAATAAATAAATATTCCGTAACGTTTATATATAGGGAATGGTTCAAGTGCGAAGGGTTTCCCAGGTAAAAAAATAGAGTGAAATTTGAGTTGATGGATATATTATAAATCGGACCGCAGAGCTCCGATCTGGAGCAACAAATCAAAGGTGACGTGGAGGGGTTTGGGGCCCCGAGGTGGAGCTCTATGCTCGACCCGGGGGCCCATGTTTGGGGCAATGACCTGAAGGCCTCGGACTTAGGCCAAGACCGAGCCTAGGGGGGATCGACTAAGGCCCCAAGGAGCTCGACTGATTCCTAGGCGGTTTGTCCCCTTCATTTCAATAAACTTAATAAAAATTTTCGCCTTAGAGGACTCATTTTCACTCCTTTCAAGGGGGAGGTGGTACATACCCAATCCCTCTATTGTACCCCAAGGGGGTACAAGGTCCGACCTCGTGTACCAACCTCGTTGGAAGAGCTCAACGACCCGGAGTCAAAGGACTCAGGACGAAGGGGTAGTACCCTAAGGGGGCACGAGGTCCGACCTCGCGTACTAATCCCGACGGAAGAGCCCTAGAGCCTGGTGTCAAAAGCCTCGGGTAGAAGGGCTAGTACCCTAAGGGGGCACGAGGTCCGACCTCACCTACTAACCCCGACGGAAGAGCCCAAGAGCCCGGTGTCACACGACTCGGGTAGAAGGGCTAGTACCTTAAAGGGGCAGGAGGCCCGACCTCGCTAGCCACCCGGCAGAAGAGGTTTTGGCTCAAGAGTACCCTTGACCAAGTGACTACCCACTACAAACCCACCCCTCTCAAATCTCACCTTGCTGACGTGTTTCTTCATCATCCATCGGAAACCACCGCAAAACTCCCCCTCATCGCTGAAAGAATCTGTGGCATCATCATCAGTTACAGATCTCCGTACCACCTTGGGCATGTTATGACATAGCCCACCCTTAAACTACTTCAGAGTCACAATTTTCTGAACCCTGTAGTTAACAGGATTACCATTACCATTCCCATCCATATCTTTCCTTATTGTACGTTTATATTTGGTGATATAGCCTAACAGGAAGGAGCATGTGGTGGGCGTTAGGGACCAAATGTCTCGGGTCGATTTCGTAATGGCGGGGGACTTGTAGAACAAAAGGGTGGATGGGAAAACGGAATCCTAGGTTCAACGATAAGACGTGGATACCAAAAAACTGAACAACGCGAGGGAGGGGGGTGGGATTGTGGGAACGAGACGTCACTACCCACGAGTGGTGGGAGGAGCTCGACACCTGGGCTCACGAGGGCCCTAACAAGGTCAAGGTCGCGCTCCGGGAGCTCGGCTAGCGTGGAACGAGGGATGGTTTGCTCTAAGTGAGTGTAGAGGGACGAGTTTGAAAAGGAGGCATCGGTACTAGGCTTTACGAGTTGCAAAGGATGGATATTCAGGGGTCCTCATATAGGGTAGGTACCTCGATAGAGGTGTGAGGGATTTGGCTAGGGGTGAATCGTTATCATCATCCACGGGAAGGTCTTGAATGTTTATGGAATCCAAAATTTCTTCTAAGGTATCTAAGTAAAAGTGCATGCAAAGGAGGAAGCAAAGAAAGAGAAATAAGGGGGGGGGGGTTGATTTGGCCGAAAAAAATAATAATAAGCATATCAGCCTTGCGAGAAGAAACAAAAAAAAAAAAAAAAGCATGCTGTGATATAACAAAAAAAAACATAAACTGTTCGGGCGAGAGAGGAAAAGAGGGGAAGAGGCTAAGCTCGTGCTCGGACTCGGTTGCTCGGATATGGGCTCTCGAGCGAGAGAGGAAAAGAGGAGAAGAGGCTAACCTCGTGCTCGGACTCGGTTGCTCAGGTAGGCAGCTCGGTGTGGACTCCTCGGTGGAAGCTTGAGAGAGAGGTTGGAGGGATAGTTCTTATGAGGGATGTGTAGAATGGAAAGAAGAAAGGGGTTTAAATAAGATGAGAGGGGCCAAAGACCTTATGGTCTAGTGGCATCCGGTGTCCTAGTTAACACTCCCACATAGATGATGGGAGTGGGTTCAAGCCTCAGTGGAGGCAACTGTTGACTCTTTGTGCAAAGTAGTTTTGCGATGAATCAACATCCTATTATTGGGTTAATTAATTCTATCTCCTATGCGATGAATCAACATCCTATTATTGGGTTAATTATTTAATTATTTTTAATTCGATCGGGGAGGAAGGCACTATTAGGGGACTACAACTCACGCTCAACAAGAGGGATTTGAAGCTCAAGATCAAGTGCGACTCCAGGCTCGTGGTGGGGCAGGTCACAGGCGAGTTTGAGGCTAATGAAGATAGAATGAAGAGATATCAAGATGTGGTGCTAGCAATTGATCAATTATGAAATCTTGCAGGTACCTAGGGAGCAAAACGCCGATGCGGACATGCTATCTAAACTCAGCCAGGGGGACCACGAACACATCTCCAAGATAGCTCGAGTCGAGGACCTCAAGAGGTTAAGTTTGGAGGCCTACCTGGTCCTCACCGTGCAAATCCAAGCCTCTTGTTGGTTGGACCACCTCAAGGAGTACAAAAAAACAGGTGCCTTGCCCCTGACGAGGTCGAGGCCAAGCTCGCGAAGAGGTGAGCCCCTACCTATCTAATCATTAGCGACACACTGTACAAAATGTCCTACAACGACACCCTCCTACGCTGTTTATACCCCGAAGAGGCAAGGTCACTCATTGAGGAGATACACGAAGGGACCTACGCGGCTCACCAGGGAGCCTACACTAAGGCTTTTTGAGCTATCCTACAAGGTTATTTTTTGCCCAACATGGCCAAGGAATACGTTGACTACGCGCAGAGTTGTAAGACATGACAGCATTTTTAGAATGGGTCTGGGCGACCCGCCTCCAATTACACCCCCATTAGCTTAGTTATCACATTCTCTAGGTGGGGGTGGACATTGTAAGGGCCCTACTCATGGGATCAGGCAAGAGGAAGTACCTAATAGTACCGGTGGACTATTTCACCAAGTGGGTAGAGGCCGAGCCCCTGGCCAGCATCACCAGCTCCCAGTGCAAGCAATTCGTCTACAAAAACATCCTATGCCGTTCTGGAGTTCCAATGTAGCTCATCACCGACAACGGACGTCAATACGAGGGGCAGGAGTTCAAGAAATTCTGCGCAGAGTGGCACATCACGCATAGCCAGTGGCTGTATGCTACCCCTAGACAAATGGCCAAGTAGAGAACGCCATCCGCATCCTTGTGGACGACCTTAAGAAGAAGCTCGAATCAGCAGGAGGGGAGTGCGTCGAAGAGCTAGATGCCATTTTGTGGGCCTACTGCACCACCCCTCGAAGAGCTACGGGAAAGACACCCTTCTCATTAACCTATGGTTTCGAAACCCGAGCCCCTGCGGAGGTCGTCATACCTTCCCGCCGAGCGGAAGAATATGACCCAAACACCAACGAGGAGCACCACTGAGTGGACCTCCACCTAATAGATGAGAAGAGAGAGGCTGCTATGATTCGGGCAGAAAACTACCAACGCCAAGCTAAAGGTACCATGACAAAAGGGCCAGTCCACGCTACTTCCACACGGGTGACTATGTACTTAGAAAGAGAAAAGCAAGACAACCCCAAGACGGGGGCAAATTTGCCACGAAATGGGAAGGACCATACATTGTCGAAGCAGTGGTCCGCCCGGGTAGCTACAAACTCAAAACTCCCAAGGCGAAAATTGTAGCTAAAGTATGAAACGCCGAACACTTGTTGAAGTATTATCAGTAATTCATTTTTCAGAAGGCGGTCCGTCCCCTTCATTTCAATAAACTTCATAAAAATTTTCGCCATAGAGGACTCATTTTCACTCTTTTCAAGGGGGAGGTGGTACATACCCAACCCCTCAATCGTACCATAAAGGTGCACGAGGTCCGACCTTGCGTGCCAACCCCAACGGAAGAGCCCAACAGCTTGGAGTTAAAGGACTCAGGATGAAGGACTAGTACCCTAAGGGTGCACGAGGTCCCACCTCGCGTACTAACCCCGACGAAGAGCCCTAGAGCCCGGTGTCAAAAGACTCGGGTAGAAGGGCTAGTACCCTAAGGGGGCACGAGGTCCGACCTCACATACTAACCCTAATGGAAGAGCCCCAAAGTCCGGTGTCACACAACTCCTAGAAGGGCTAGTACCCTAAAGGGGCACGAGGCCCCGACCTCGCTAGCCACCCGGCGGAAGAGTTTTTGGCTCAAGAGTACCCTTGACCAAGTAACTACCCACTATAAACCCACCCTTCTCCAATCTCACCTCGCTGACATGTTTCTTCATGATCCACCAGGAACCACTGCGAAACTCCCCCTCATCGCTGGAAGAATTCGTGACATCATCATCAGTTACAGATATCCGTACCACCTTGGGCATGTTATGACACAACCCACCCTTAAACTGCTTCAGAGTCATAGTCTTCTCAACCCTGTATTTAACAGGATTACCATTACCATTCACATCCATATCTTTCCTTATTGTACGTTTATATTTGGTGATATAGCCTAACAGAAAGGAGCATGTGGTGGGCGTTGGGGACCAACTGTCCCAGGCCGATTTCGTAATGGCGAGGAACTTGTAGAACAAAAGGGTGGTTGGGTAAATGAAAGCCTAGGTTCAACGATAAGACGTGGATACCAAAAAACTGAGCCTCGGGGGGAGGGGTGGACAAGGCATCGCTACCCGCGGGTGGTGGGAGGACCTCAACACCCGGGCTCACGAGGGCCCTAGCAAGGTCAAGGTCGCACTCAGAGATCTCGACTAGCGTGGAACGAGGGATGGTTTGATCTAAGTGAGTGTAGAGGGACGGGTTTGCAAAGGAGGCATCGGTACTAGGCTCTACGGCTTGCAAAGGATGGATATTCAAGGGGTCCTCGTATAGGGTAGGTACCTCAGTAGAGAGGTGAGGGATTTGGCTAGGAGGTGAACCGTTATCATCATCCATGGGAAGGTCTTGAATGTTTATGGAATCTAAAATTTCTTCTAAGGTATCTAAGTAACAGTGCATGCAAGGGAAGAAGCAAAGAAGGAGAAATAAGGGGGGAGGGGTGATTCAGCCTATGAAAAAAAAAACAATAAGCATATCAGCCGTGCGAGAAGAAACAAAATAAAATGATAGTATGCCATGATATAACGAGAAAAAAAAACATAAATTGTTCAAGCAAGAGAGGAAAAGAGGTTAAGAGACTAACCTCGTGCTTGGACTCGGGTGCTCGGATGGGGGCTTGAGTAGGCAGCTCGGTGTGGACTCCTCGGTAGAAGCTTGAGAGAAAGTATGGAGGGAGAGTTCTTATGTGGGATATGTAGAAGCGAAGAAGAAAAGGGGTTTAAATAGGAGGAGAGAGGGGAGAAAAAAAGGGGGTTTCATTTTGAATTTCTAAAGGGAGTTGGGAGGGGGGAGGAATTGATGAGTGGAGTGATGGGACTGATTAGGCATTTATAGGGATAGAAAATCAAAGCCTACTAGGACTCTACAACCAACTATCTATGTTCTTGGAGGGGGTGGAGTCCTAATTGCGATAAAATTCTATCTCCTACGCGATGAATCAACATCCTATTATTTAATTTAATAATTATCTTTAATTATTTAATTATCCCCGGGGTAATTATTTAATTATTATTTAATTAACCCGGGTTAATTATTTAATTATTATTTAATTAACCCGGGTTAATTATTTAATTATTATTTAATTATTTTTAATTCGATGGGGAATTAGCAAAAATTCCCAAGGCTAAGTTCGGGGCACTATGGTTGTCTACTCTCCTTCACTGACGATTTCTCGCAGCTCGGAGAATGAGGGACCGGTGATGGATATATTATAAATCGGACTGCAGAGCGTCGACGCGGAGCAACAAATCAAGGGTGATGTGAAGGGGCTCGGGGCCCCGAGGTGGAGCTCCGTGCTCAACCTAGGGGTCCATGTTTGGGGCCATGACCCAAAGGCCCCAGACTTAGGCTAAGACTGAGCCCGGGGGGCTTAGCTAAGGACTAAGGGGCTCGACCGAGGCCCAGGAGGGCTCGGTCAAAACCCAAGGGGCTCGGGTAGGGGTGCTGGGGGGATGCTTGGTCGAGGGGGCCGGGTGTTCGATGTGGCGCAGTTCAAGTTGTTATAACTACGCTCCCTTTTCGTAGGGGCGGTTAAGGAGCTGCTAGTATAAAAACACAATCCTTTGTCTTATTTGGACATCCTAAAACACTTGTAATAGCTTTACACACTCTTTGTAATCATCTTACAACCTATAATACGAATTTATCCCCGTGATATATACATTCCTTGTATTTTCTACCGTGTTATTTTCCATTTATTATTTTTGTAACCCCTCGGTTTTTCCGACAAAGTTAGGGTTCGAAATTTTTTTTTTAGGCTATAATATTTATGAGGTGATCTCTCGGTACTTCAGAAGGATTTTTATAAGTGAGACTAGTTATTAACAAGCTGCGATCTACGTACCGGTCACGAACCGTAAAATGTTAAAGGATGCTTATACAGTTCGAATTTTCCTAAAGATTAGATTATTAAGTATGATACGATTAAACCTGAACTTCTAGTTAGTTCAAGTGAAAATTTAAACGGACTGTAAGGGGTAAAATTGTTACGGACCTTGTACCTATATTTCGCGAGATGCCGGAAAATTCCCGATTTTAGTGGTTAATGACGGGATTATTTTTAGAATAATTTCGGTGTTAGAATTTTCTCGAATTAAGTTACAATCCTCCGAACTTTTATCTGATTTAACCCCAAACTGGCAAAGTGAATTTCTACTCCTTAAGATCTACCATGGGGAGTTGACAAGTGGCACTCCTAATTACCACATGGTGGAGGTAATTAATGCATGTCATAAGAGGTATGGGAATGTTGCACTTGTTTCTTAAACATCAAGAAAAACTCACCATCATCATCTCTCTCATCTCCCACATTTTCGAAAGTCATAAGGAAAGAAAGAAGAAGGAAAGAAAAACTTAGTCTTCTACTTTGTGATCAAGAACTCCCTAAGCATCTCTTCAACTCAAGTGCTCTAGTATAGGTAAGGCTTTGGTTTTGTTCGGTTAAATCCTTCCTAGAACCTAAGTGTAAACTAAAGGTTCATGAAAATGTTGTTATTATGGTGATTTTGTTTAGGATCTTTGGTGAAAGGTTCGAAGGAGGAAATCATCAACTTCTACGGTTTTAAGATCCTCTAAAGAGGTAAGGAATCCCTTAAGTTGGTTTAGTCACTTGAAGGTGATCAAATGCTAGTAAATTATGTGACTAGGAATTTTATGTGAAAATTATGTGTTAAGTTATGGATCTACAAGTTGGCTCAAAGGAACTACACTTTAATGTTTAGTAATTTTTGGTATGCATGTTCATAGTTAATTTATGCATGTATATGTTGTGTTTATGTCCATATAGGCTTATACTTGTGAAAATATTGAAAAAAAATCAAGATAGTCTCTGGCAGTAACTTCCGAGATTTATTGGGAAAAATTGGTAAGGTATTTTGATCCTATTTTTTTTTAGACTAGTAGTTCTATAAGTGTAGAACCTGCATATAAAATTTCATAATTATCGGAGTAGTATAAGTATGGTTTTCGAATTTTTTTCCAAAACTGGTCCAGAGAGAAAAATTCTGGACAGCACACTGCCAAGGGCAAAAATGGAATTTTCTGTGTTTATTCGCGGATCAAAATGACCAAAACTTTTTATGGACATCAAGTACTATAAGTTGGGGTTCTGCCATAAAAATTTCAAGTGAAAAAGAGTTCGGGAACTATTTTTACCGGCTCAATCTTTCGGACTGCGCCAAGCTGAAATTTGCTGAAAAGGAATGGTTAGAAACAAGTTTGACCAAAAATTTGGATGGACGCGGCCTTGGACGCGCGTCCAACGCGCGTCCATCGACGCCCAGAGTTACGGCGTCACGGCCGAGAAGCCGGACGCGGGCATGGACGCGCGTCCGCTGTGCGTTCGTGGCGCCCAGTTTTTCGGCGTCATTTGCCGAACCTGCGTCCGCCGCTGCGGATAACCGCGAATTTTCGCGACGCGATTTCGTTTTCGACTCGTTTTTAACCGAACCTTCCCCCGATGTTTTTAATCCCGAGTGTTATGATGTTTGGAAGGCCTACGGGCAACCGGGTAAATTTTTGAAAGCTCGAATATTATTTTTGTGCATTACATTTCTTAACTTGGGGAAAAATTGCGTTTTAAGAAATAATGTGACTCTCGTTACTTGGATTTTCATGGTGGAAAATCATTGACCAATATGTGAATGTTGGAAACAAAATTGAGCAAGTATGATAATTTTGAGTCGTCATGTGAATAGTGAGATGTCTTTGTATGATTAATTCATATTGCAGAGCGAAGTCTATTCGCTGAGAGAATAGTGAGATGTCTTTGTATGATTAATTCATACTGCGAGAGAATAGTGAGATGTCTTTGTATGATTAATTCATACTGCATAGCGAAGTCTATTCGCTGAGAGAATAGTGAGATGTCTTTGTATGATTAATTCACACTGCAGAGCGAAGTCTATTCGCTGAGAGAATAGTGAGATGTCTTTGTATGATTAATTTACACTGCAGAGCGAAGTCTATTCGCTGAGAGAATAGTGAGATGTCTTTGTATGATTAATTCATACTGCAGAGCGAAGTCTATTCGCTGAGAGAATAGTGAGATGTCTTTGTATGATTAAATCATACTGCAGAGCGAAGTCTATTCGCTGAGAGAATTAGTGAGATGTTTTTGTATGATTAATTCATACTGCAGAGCGAAGTCTATTCACTGAGAGGAAAAATGAGTTATGAAATTATTGAGTGTTTTTAATAATTATAAAATCTAGTTACTCCGTAACTAGATCGCAGAATAAAAGGTCGTAAGTCCTGATCAGTAAAGCATGTGTTGTGAGACTCCCCTTTGAATTAAAGGATGAATTCTTGGAAATGGTAGTGTTATGTGCTGATGTCACTTATATACCATATGGTGTTGCTTCGTTGTTAATATGATTGCAGGTAGAATGCAACCGTTGGGTAAAGCTTACATTTTCTGAATATTATGTTGTTTTCGAAACCTTTGTTTACTTTTGAGTGACAATGGATTTCCTTACTTAGCCGTCGCGCTAACTACACTTCATTGTGTCCTTTATTAGATGCAGTCTAGCGTGGGCCCCTGTGGCCGATGAGCTCTGAATAGGATGGGAGTCGAGGTTGAAGACTACTCTATCCTAAAATAAACACCTTGGAAGGATTAGTTTCTACACGTACATTTGTATGTTGACACGGTTATTTGAGGTTGTAAGTTTAGCCTTAGCGTTTGGGTATAGGAGAGATACCTAAACGTAGCGGTAACACCTAGTTTTCTGTTGGTTAGATGCTTCCGCAATGTATTGTATTATTAGGGATTTTGTAATAAATCCAAGAGGTGAAAATTGGGGTGTTACAATTTTCCTCTATTTATTGGGGCTAATTAATTCGGACCACCGGGTTAATTTTCTCCATCATGAGCCATTGATCTAATCTAGATTAATGGCTCAAAATGAAGGATTCTTTTTTAATAAAAAAGCGCGGGAGTCTCGAACTAATGCACCTTAAGCTTCTTTTTTTNATAATTATAAAATCTAGTTACTCCGTAACTAGATCGCAGAATAAAAGGTCGTAAGTCCTGATCAGTAAAGCATGTGTTGTGAGACTCCCCTTTGAATTAAAGGATGAATTCTTGGAAATGGTAGTGTTATGTGCTGATGTCACTTATATACCATATGGTGTTGCTTCGTTGTTAATATGATTGCAGGTAGAATGCAACCGTTGGGTAAAGCTTACATTTTCTGAATATTATGTTGTTTTCGAAACCTTTGTTTACTTTTGAGTGACAATGGATTTCCTTACTTAGCCGTCGCGCTAACTACACTTCATTGTGTCCTTTATTAGATGCAGTCTAGCGTGGGCCCCTGTGGCCGATGAGCTCTGAATAGGATGGGAGTCGAGGTTGAAGACTACTCTATCCTAAAATAAACACCTTGGAAGGATTAGTTTCTACACGTACATTTGTATGTTGACACGGTTATTTGAGGTTGTAAGTTTAGCCTTAGCGTTTGGGTATAGGAGAGATACCTAAACGTAGCGGTAACACCTAGTTTTCTGTTGGTTAGATGCTTCCGCAATGTATTGTATTATTAGGGATTTTGTAATAAATCCAAGAGGTGAAAATTGGGGTGTTACAATTTTCCTCTATTTATTGGGGCTAATTAATTCGGACCACCGGGTTAATTTTCTCCATCATGAGCCATTGATCTAATCTAGATTAATGGCTCAAAATGAAGGATTCTTTTTTAATAAAAAAGCGCGGGAGTCTCGAACTAATGCACCTTAAGCTTCTTTTTTTTTTTTTTTTAGTAATATTAACTCTGTTACAATGTAGTATCTGTTCGTAGCTACTTTCTCAACCTACTGAAACACAAAAAGTCAACAATTGCCTCCACTAAGACTCGAACCCACTCCCATCATCCATGTGGGAGTGTAAACTGAGACACCGGGTGCCACTAAACCACAAGGTCTTTAGCAATGCACCTTAAGCTTTAAACATACGCACCTTAAGAGTTAAACTAATGCACCTTCAACTAGAAAATGACGCACCTTAAGCTTTAAACATACGCATCTTAAGCTATAAACATACGCACCTTAAGCTATAAACTTATGCATTTTAAACTTTAAACTTACGCACCTTAACCTTTAAACTTAGACACATAAAGCTATAAACTTATGCACCTTAAGCTAAAAAATAATGCACCTTAAGCTTTAAATTTGATTTTTTGTATTTAATAATATTTTTAATATAAGTTTTAAAGATATAGGGTATGTTTACTAATTGGATAATTTTTCTATTATTTTTAAAAATTAGAGAATTGGAGAATAGAAAATATGATATACTAATATTATAAAAAATTAAATTAAAAATAACTTTAGTAATGTCTCATTAACTAAATATATAAAATGACACGGATGAAATGTATAAGCTAAATTATTCTATGAACCCGAGTCGAAAATATATAATTTAGATATTAACTGTTCATAATTTATATACTAAATGTTTACAATTTAAATGGTAAACAATGTAGGTAAATTGTTGGGGAGTATAAGTGTGTAACTACTGAGTATATATATAGTTGACGGTAATTACAAGCATATATATATAGACTCACGTAAACGTAAGCCAACAAATTTGAAACTGCTGTTGTCTGGCCGACGTTTCTCTCTCTAGAAGATGCATTCCCTCGATCTCCTCCTCTTTTGAAGATTCTCAGATATTGTGTGTATATATATTTCCCTTTGTCATATACTCGAATTTATACACATAATACACATGTATAGTATATATATATCAAAAATCAAAATCTATAGATACATATAAATAGAAAGATAAAAACTGTTTAACCCGTCGGTGAAGTAGTTTGTACAAAAAAGACACGAAAAACCAGATAGATAGATAGATAGAGGCAGCCAGAGTTGTGGATAAGAATGCTGCCGGCAAGATATTTGGTGGCCGTGGTAATTTCCGGCGTGTTAATGTCGGCGGCGGCGGCGGCTTTATACGGCGAAGGGACGCTGAGTTTCGCTCTCGAGAGGGCGTTTCCGACGAGTCACGGAGTTGAGATGAGTCAACTCAGAGAGCGAGACCGAGTCCGCCACGGCCGAATCTTGCAGTCCTCCGGCGTCGTTGATTTCCCCGTCGAAGGCACTTACAATCCCTTTCTCGTTGGGTAATCCCTAGAAATTCTCTCTGATTTCTTCTTTGTATCTATTCAAGAAATACCAGATTCAAAATTCTCATATAATTGAGTGAAAGATAAAATCTTTGCGTCTTTAGTGGAAGATTTCGGTTCATGAATCTTTAACTTGATTGTATTTCTATACTTTTCAAACTTATGTTGAATGCCAAATTATCAATTGTTGAAATTATCAGTATTTCTTAATTCTCAGTGATTTTGTCTCTGTTAATGAGTTGGTTTTGGATTGGATCTTGTCCTGTTGTGATTGTACTAGGAATATGAATAGTTGATTGATCTGTTGAGTTTTAAACAATCATTACTGATTTCTTAGCTCTTATGAATATGGTTCAGGCTTTACTTTACTAGGGTTCAGTTGGGTTCTCCACCGAAAGAATTCTATGTACAGATTGATACTGGAAGCGATGTCTTGTGGGTGAGTTGTACGTCTTGCAATGGCTGCCCAACGTCGAGTGGACTTCAGGTAATGGCTGCTTCGTTTCAAACTTGACGTTTTACTGTTGAGAATGTTGTAATGTGTTTGTGGAATTAGCACACTCAATTTGTTGTTTTTTACAGATCCCGCTTGAGTTCTTTGACCCATCGAATTCACCTACAGCTTCGGTGATATCGTGTTCAGACCAGAGGTGTGCGCTTGGAGAACAATCTTCCGACTCGGGGTGCTCTACTCAGAATCAATGTAGTTACACGTTCCAGTATGGGGATGGTAGTGGGACATCGGGGTATTATGTAGCAGACTTTATCCATTTTACTACGGTTGTGGGGATTTCTATGAACTCAAACACGTCGTCTCAAGTTGTTTTTGGGTGAGTTATGATCGAAGTGGAAAGGAATTGGGTGTAGTATGTAATTTTATGTGCAATTCTTCAGCTGATGTGTTACGGTTTTTGTGGCCTGACAGATGTAGCACGTCTCAGACTGGGGATTTAACTAAGCCCGACAGGGCAGTTGATGGAATCTTCGGATTTGGCCAGCAGAGTATGTCTGTAATCTCGCAGCTTTCATCACAAGGAGCAACGCCAAATGTGTTCTCCCATTGCCTGAAAGGCAGCAATGGCGGGGGTGGCATATTGGTACTAGGTCAGATCGTGGAGCCCAGTATAGTTTACACTCCACTTGTCCCATCACAGTATGTTTTTTTATTCCAGTCTTGAATGAAAACGCTCTACCTTTCAAACTGCCAATCCTCTCCAACTAAGATTCCATTTGTGTTAATGTCTTCTATGAGAGTTTAAAAGATTATTCTTTTTCAGCATGTTTCAATTGCAATTGATTTGTACTGTAATCTCTGGGTACAGTTTTTTGCATTTTCCAGTTTCTACATTTTGATTATGAGCACTTTGTGTCTGAAAGATTTATTTGGCATCATATCAATATATGTCCTATCATAGTTATCTGAAGTTTTTGTATTAGTTCTTTAAGGAGTTTTTTGCACTTTTGGTCCCGTGATTATGGGACTACTTCCACAGTTGGTCCCTAACTATTAATATTTTAAAATTTGGTTCCACGACTTTTAAATCCTTGCCGCATTTGGTCCCTCTGACCTAACTTCCGGTCATTGGTGACCAAATTTTAGCATTTTTAGGCAAGTGACTTATCTTGAAGGGCAAAATTGTCATTTCTGGTCTCCTTCCTAAGAAGTTTAAGGAAAAAAAGTAATGAAAAATAACAATTTTGCCTTTTAAGATAAGTCACCGTGACCGAAAATTAGGTCAGGGGACCAAATGTCGGAATGGTCAGTTGGTCACAGTCTAGGGACCAAAAAGTGGAAAAAACTCGTTCTTTCAGTATCAACTCATTTCACCCTTCTGACATGGTTATCCTTTGCATCAGGATGCATTACAATTTGAATTTGCAGAGCATTTCTATTAACGGGCAGCCTTTGCCGATTAGCTCGCAAGTATTTGCAACATCAAGCAACAGAGGGACGATAATAGATTCTGGAACAACTTTGGCATACCTTGCAGAGGAGGCTTATGACCCTTTTGTAAATGCAGTAAGTTATTACTGGTGGAGACGACATTCATTTATTTAGCAAATTATGCATTACTTATTGTCCGGGGTATACAAATATGCCTTGAAACTTACGGTCCTCTTGTAAGTGCAGATAACCCAGGCCGTTTCAGCATCTACACGTCCTCTCGTTGCCAAGGGAACCCAATGCTACTTAACGACCTCCAGGTTCCACTCGACATTTATCTTGCATCTACTAGACCGCCTTTCTCTTCTACGTCTTTAATATCTGACCTCGGTTCTATCTTCTGTCCAGCGTCTCCGATATATTTCCCACTGTTAGTTTGAATTTTGCGGGTGGTGCATCAATGATGTTAAAGCCTGAAGACTACCTTTTACTACAAAACTCCATTGTAAGTTAAGATCTCATATATCGGTTTGAAAATACCTATCTGCCACGTAATTTGCATCTGAATCGTCTGTATATCTGATTTAAGTAGCAATGTTTAATCACAAGGGTGGTGTGCCAGCTAACACGAACCCTTACATTTTAAAGCTTTTTTTTTTTTGAGTACTACTGACTTTGTTACAATGTAGTATCTGTTCTTAGATTTTAAAGCTTTAAGCCACTTGCTATGCTGTTTTGTTAAGTGGATAATGTAGTGCTTAACCGTGCAATGCGTGTGCTGTATAGGGCGGAGCTGCAGTGTGGTGCATTGGGTTTCAGAAACTTCAAGGCCAAGGGATTACCATTTTAGGAGGTAATATCATCGAATGCGTATGTAGTTTTACGTGTTCAAATCTTCGCCCATTGCTAATGTAATTGCTCTTATTTCTGCAGATCTTGTCCTGAAAGACAAAATCGTTGTTTATGATTTGGCAAACCAACGGATTGGGTGGACAAATTATGACTGTAAGTTGTGTGTCGGCTTCTTAGAACACTATGCATTCATTGTTGAAAACATAAATGTGCAATCCAACTATCAGCTTATGTTTTTAGTTGAAATGGAGCGCATTCTTTAATTTGGTATCAGATCCAACCCCATGCCAAGGTCATGGGTTTAAATTTCTGCTTCACCCGATAAAAAGAGACTATGCACATGAGGGGGGAGGGGGGGTGGAGCAATTTATAAACATAAACATGCAATCCAACTATCAACTTGGGCCTCGGCCCTCATCTGTTCCAACTTCATTTCTGTAGGTTCAACATCAGTAAATGTTTCCACGACCACGAGATCGGGCAGAAGTGAAGTCGTCGATGCAGGGCAGATAAATAACAACGCGGCCGGGTTGCGAGTTAATCCTTATGAGGTGATGGGAAACATTGTTGTTGCTCTCTTGTTACATGTATTGGCATTTGGCTGCTACTCTGTTTTGTTGTAACATTTGGTGTGTAGCTAGAGTTGTTTTTTTTTTTTTTTTTTTTTTTTTTTTTGGGTTTTGTGTACAGAGTCAGTCCAATATTTATTTGAACCACAGGCACACCTATCTTTAGTAACAATGCAGCAGCAGCAGCAGCCGTTTAGGTTGTCTTTTGTATTGAACATACCAAACAATTTGTGTAGTGACAACACCTTCCCGGAGTGACCATCACTAATATTTTGTTCTAATAATTAATACATAATTTATGCCTGTCAGCTTTACTGGTTTCTGGCAACGAATATTGGGTTATTATTAAAAGTCGGTTAATATAATCAGCTTGATTAGCATGAATGTCCGTGCACTTTTGTCCCTTGAAAAAGGTTGGAGTTTAAATCTCTTCTTGTATGAAAATATTAATCTGGCCAGCATTTGTCATTTAATTAATGTCAGTCTAGTGTAAACGAAAATTAGTCTGAGTATAATACGAATTAAAAAGTGTTTCCTACAGTTAAGAGTCTGTTCAGGAAATCTCATGATTTAGAAAAAAAAAAGTCTGTTAATATCATTTTTAATCCTTCGAATATAATGATGTTGACACGATCTTTATTTTTAAAATTGAGTAATTTTGATCGTCTAAGTATTTATTTTTGATACGTTTGATCTTATTTTTTGTTAAATGATCATCTAGGCACTACTCATTATGGTGTATGACTTAAAAAAAAAAAGGATTTTGGAAAAACCTAAACTGGTAAACTCACTAATAACCTAAAATATGTTAAAGCTAAACACTAATGATCATCTACTTTCGTAGTTTTGTGTCTAATTTTGTGCAATTTCAAAAATTCCCACGTCTACCCTAAATCATCCCAATGAGAGGTGGCCAACTGGCCATGGGTCGGTTCAAGGTCGAACCAATCCTGAATCGGGCATGGGCTTCATCGGATTTGTGTCAGATTTAGCCTAGACCTAAACCGGCTTATAGAGGGTCATTTTAGGTCCTATAAAAAAATAATTCAGAATCCAGCTCGAAACCAACCCAAGCCCGGATCTAGACTCATGCAAAATCTAGTATGGACTTTATAAATTATAATACATTTTATAATATTTATAAGTTATCAAGTAATATTACAAGTCTTATAAAAATATTTAATAATACAAGTTCAAATGTTATTAAAATCTTATAAATTTTTAATTTTGTAGAAAATCATATTTAATGGTTAAAATATTATTTTAAACAAAAATATTAACTTTGAAAAGTGCGTGTGAGTGAGTGTGTGTGTGTGTGTGTATATTAGCATTATATTATATCAAAAGGTTGAAGTAGTTTAAGCGGTAAGAACTTTAATGGTTAATCATGAGTTAATGGTTTAAATTTCATTTCAAACAATTTATAAATATTTTATATAAAAATAAATTTAAAAAATTCTGGGTCTAGCTCAGGCCTAAGCTTGAAATCAGCCCAAGGTAGGCCTGGCACGGGAGCGGCTCAGGCTCGAGATTTGGCCATCTCTAATCCCATGTATAAAGGGAAGAGAGAGAAAAATGTATTTCTATTTTTTACTCTCTCAAGTATTTTCTACTAGTCGTTTTAGTACTTATCTTTTGACAATCGTATTTTAAAAAAGTTGTAATTTTAGTCTCTGGAGCAATAGAATTATAAAATTGCGCTAGAATTTTATATAGTACATAGGTATTTTAGTAATTTTTAAATATTTCTTCTTTAATTATAACTTTCCTCATTCTCAATATTTAATTTGCCAAATGAAGAACTTGATTTTTAATATGTCCGTCTATTTAGGAAAAAAGTTCTAAATAATTGAAGGAATAAAGTTCAAATTGGCCACTGAATGTAACCTGAAAGTGCAATTAGGCCACTGAACTAAATAAAAGGGTAATTAGGCCACTGAACACTCTAAATGGATGCAATTTCACCTAGGGATGGCAATTTTAATCCGCCCCGCGGATAATCACCCGAATCCACCCCGCATGGATCGGATTTTTTTGGGTGATAGTGGGTGGTGGGTCGGGGGTGGATCTTAAAAATGTAAACCCGCGGCGGGTCGGGTTGGATTCGAGTTTTATGTACAAAACCCGCCTAGCACCCCACCAGACCCACCATGTGTGTATACACATATATATAATAGTAAAATAAGTAGTACTAGTATATACTTAATTATAAAAGTTTCAATAGTTTTGGGTAACTTTTTAGTACTTTTATATCTAAACTACTAAATTTGATTTTTTAAATTAACAATTTAATTATTATATTATAATATTTCTCTTATTTTATATTTTAGTATAACTAATGAATTTTATTGTTTGTATTCAAAACAAAAATGAATTTTATTGTTTAATTATGTCTAAGTAATTTTGATAATCCGTATTATTTTTTGAAAAAAAATAATAAATTGATAAGTGGTGGGTACCCGTAGTGGGCACCCGCACCCGTTGGGGGTGGGGATGGATTCTAAAAAAGTCCACCCAATGCGGGTTGGGGGTGGAGGTGGGTGGAGAAAATGAAAGGTGCGTCGGGTGATGGATGTAGCCCTCCCCAACCCACACCCGACCCATTGCCATCCCTAATTTCACCTGATAGTAAGTTACCTGATGAATTACATGCATGGTGAGTTGGCATTTTAAAATATTTTTTAATAATAAACTTTAAAATAAAAATAAAATAAATAAAAAATTTAAAATTTTTATTTAAACAAAAAAACGCTAGGATTTAGTGTTTATTAGTGTTTTATTTTCAAGGTATTATAGATAGAATTTATGAGTCCTTTCTGGTTGGAGACGAAGGAGGGGGAGAGGGGGTGGCCACCATTTTTTTAAAAAAATAATTTTTAATTTTAATTTTTAATGTTTATTATTAAAAAATTATTTTAAAATGCTCACTCACCGTCCACATAAGCAGGCAACCTGATGAAATGGAAGGTAACCTGCTATCAGGTGAAATTGCATGTATTTGAAGTGTTCAGTGGCGTAATTGCACATTTTTTCGTTCAGTGACCTAATTGCACTTTCAGATTACATTCAGTGGCTGATTTGAACCTTATTCCATAATTGAAAGACGAAAATCATCATTTCTCAAAAAATAACTTAAAATACTTTAGAAGGCTTTCGGTAGCTCGGAAATATCAAACGTTTATGAGAATTTAAAATGTGAGAAAACTATTCCTACATTTGGTGCAATCTTTGACTAAAAAGTTCAAGTCAATGTAAATATAATTCTATAATATATAGGAAAATAAATCCCACATAGCCCAAGTAATTGACAATCTACTAAAATTTGTTTAATTACATACTTTTTTTTTTATCAAGTAAAAAGTTTCTTATAAATGTAAAAAAGAAAATATATCTTCTATTGATTTATTAATTTACAAGTAATTTATTAAATTCTTAATTACTATATATATATATAGCAAGGATATAATTTTTTATTTTTTTTTTTAAAATCATAGGAATCTTAATTAATTAATTTCCTATACATTCTCTAAAGTTTTTTCTTTCAAAACAATAATTTGACAAAAAGTCAAAGGCCAAACTTAGTCTATTTTAAAATTGAAGACCAAAACTAAACTAAAATGGTGTAAATAATATTAACTACGGAGCATTTTGTTCAAAACAGCTAATTTGATTCAATAACTATATATTCTGGAACACTATGACAAGATAATCTTCACATACAATTATACAAACAAGTATAGAGTGAAACATAAATATATTCCATAAATAAGATTTTAGGGCAAAATGACACTAGTTTCAAAGAACTACACTACCTTAGCTCAAAAGATAAACAAAATGAGCTAACCAAACACAATTCAAAATTCCATCACTGAAACCTTAAAACATACAATTGCACCAAAAGACCAAAGTCTAATGTACCAAAATACATAATAGTATTATTAGTACCCCAATAAAAAGTCTAAAACTAAATGGGCAAAATCAACACTCATCTCCTTTAGCAGTAAAACATGACCGCCTTCACATTGTCTTTGATGGCAGGCAATGGCTTGACATTAGCCGTCTTCTCCCTTGTAGCCTTGCCACCGGCCAATCCAGAGGATCCATCTGATACTTCATCCTCAACATAATACCTAGCGCGGAAAGCGGCCAAATGTGCATAATATGCGGGTGGAACTGAATGGACATGAACAAATCATCGTTAGTCATCATATCAACCATAAAATGATAGGGCAAAAACAAAAAAAAAAAAAAAAAAAAAAAAAAAAAANAAAAAAAAAAAAAAAAAAAAAAAAAAAACTAACCAATGGAGATTGATTTAGTGCATCGAGCATAGCTGAGACAAACAACAAAGTTAATGATTTAAATATTAGTAACTGAATTTATATCTTCCAAGTATAATATAACATCATTCTAGTGCAAATAAAGTTTCAGAATTATTACGTATAACACAAGCAATTTGTTAGGTTCTGCAAAGCATCTGCAGTGAATGCGTTCTCATCAAACAGCACATGGTAATGAGCAGGACGGCTGGTCCCCTGGAGAAAAGAAGAATAGAGACAAAAGTGAAAAAAATGCATAAAGAGATGTCTTAAACATAATCACATAATCACACTCACTAACCAATACCAGATTGGTTTATTGCAAAATTTACCTGGATACCAGCATGGCTGCAAAGGTAGAAATCAAATTCTGTTGGGTGGCAAATCTTCGTATCAACCACAGTGCCTGGCATTACATAAAAATATATATATATAAATTGTTGTAATCACATATAGGTTGTACAAGAACTATGTAAATATCCAAACCTGGTAGTATGTTGCCACTTTTATCTGTCATTCTGCGATCACCATGATTAGCAGGGAACAAGCGGGTGTGGTGCCTCTTCTGCACTACAACAAAGGTAACTGGAGGTCGATAATTTGCCTCCAATGAATTGCATGCCTGAGCAGAACAATAAATAGAAAGTTGAAAGTTAGGACAGATAATGAAAGGTCGGGGAACCATATAACCTTAAAATAGAACAAACAGAACAACACAATAGCATACCTTTCGAATTGCATCCATTTCTTCTAACAAAACTTGACTAAATTGTCCTTCACTCACTCCATCTCTGATAAGTTCACACAAGTATAATCATTACAACATTTAGTATGTATATATGGAAAAAGGATAAAAGAAATATACTGGCCAATGTGACAAGAACTAACCTATAAAATACGATTCTCTCTGGCTTACGCCCTGTCGACTTTCTGAACTCAATTAATAATTCCCTATGGTTGTCCACAGAGTGAAAAATGGGATTTTAATATTGGCCAATTGACAATTGTATATAGTTCACACAAGAGTATACCTAATCATGCCACCATGAACAATTCCTCTTTGTGGATCCTGATGTGTTTTATAAAGCCCCTGGATGATCTCTTCACGATGCTGCTGTGCAGAAACCAGCCCTCTATACTTTGTAACATGAGGCCAATCCATTGATGCAACCACCTAAAAACAATATATAGAATAGATGTTAGCTTCATAAAATGGAAAAGCCAAACTCAGATATATAAAACATAAAAAGATCAGCAATGTACTGCAGCAATTGAAGAACTTGTGTCCTCCCCTGGAGATGGATGAGTAACATCAGCCCCAAAGATTATCGTCGGGCGATCAGTCAGGTAAGGTATGTTTCTCTGCACAGCTTGCTCCAAAAAACAGTTTCTTCCGCCAACCTATATAATTGGTGTTAAGCATCACTTTGACCTTAATTAACAAGAGCAGCAATACACAATTCTAAGGGACAACAAAGCAAACCTTAACATTTATCTTTAGTGCAACATTCTCAAGATATTGCTTGTTATTATACTTAGCTGCTTGTCTAGGTTGACAGCACTGAGAGACAATTCCCAACTCTGTCTCACAAATCCTCTTGATCTTTCCTATATTAACATAATAACCAAAAGATGCAAAGCATTAAAACTAGATTAAGAAATCATATCATCAAACTTTAATTCAACAAAGCTCACCATAGGACCCGCTAACATCAGGAAGAATAATTATCAGAAGCTGTAAATTTCCACTCTTCTTCATACTTGAAATTCTAGCAGTGCAGTCTTTATGAATATCAATCAATGCCTTTTCAATCTTACTAGGATGAAAAGGACGAATAGGAATCAAAGGGGATGGATTGAAAACCTGAATAAGAAAAAGGCATCAAACAATGTTGGTGATAAGCAATTTAACTGTCTGGGTGGAAAACAAGGCATACCATCCCTTTACTGCAGCACATCTCAAGCAATTCTCCACAAAACCTATCTGGATCATTACACCGTGAAAAATTGACACATGTCCAAAATTCCACCTTTGCAGCATCAACCAGCACCTTATTTATCATATTCCACTGTCCAACCCTAGGATCAACTAGGGATTCACGCCCAGATTCATGATATTTTATCTGTAAGAGAAAGGAATGCAGAAGTCAGTTTAATAATCCACACTATCAAGCCAATGTAAATCCAGGAATTACCCTTGGTGGTGGAAGGACACGTGCATCAATTTGAGCAAGTTCAGGCCTTAACTGCATTCCAAATTCATCCTTCACTAACGGTTTCTCGTTATACTCATTCTTTCGGATTATCTGCAAGAAAGCATTCCAGGTCTATGTAGGGAAAAGAACACGTAAACAAATTCATGGAAATTAATAAAAACTATAATCTTACCTCCTTGATCATTTCCTCCCTCTCAGGAGGACGTTTGCATGTTGCTCTTAGCAACTGAGTTACTTGTCTTTCATTAAGTTTTCTTGTATACCGTTGTCCCTTAACAATTTTGCAAACCTAAACAGAAGCAGGAGGTATATAAACTTCATGATACATCAAGAACAAAAAAGCATGAAAAAACAAAATAACGAAGGATACCTCCATGGGTATATATACAGGTCTGGCATCATTGCCGGACTGAATGGCAGGCAACATGGGATATTGGAGTACAATATTGTATTTCTGCTTGAAGTATTGGGCTACAGAAGTCTTCTCTCCCCCATCAAGCTCAAAACTTTTCTCAAAAAAAAAAAAAGAAAATTTTGCATCAAATCATATGCAAGAAAGCAAATAGCATATTAACATTTGTGTACCAAACAAACAATAGAATGATGGTAGAAAAGATCATCTTTATGCTTTACATACTATAATAATTATTAAAAAGTAGTCAACATAAACTCATGAATCAGCTACTTAACAATTATGCTGAAAAACCAATAATCAAGCAATAGAATAAGCGTACATCAACTGATGAGCTGGCCGGGAAGACAATCCAGATATTTTATAGCGCCTAGTGTAACTTAGATGATTGAATTCCACCCTAACACCCCTCAAATCTCTTTTAATCTGCAAAAGTAAAAGAACAAATCAATATAGAACATAGAAGTATAAAAGGAAGAATAGCATTTTTCTGAAAAACAAACACCTTTTTTGTGGCACTGCTATTCAGAGACACAAACTTACAAAACCTTTTCAAACATTGAAAATTAAAGTATTTAAACTTCAAATACCATACCTTTATACGGTCTTGATCTGTCAAAGGCCTACTCAAATCTCTAACAAACTTCTTCACATAGTCAGAAAGCAAAATGGGTTCATAAAATGCTCTAGCAGACACATCTGCAGCATAAGAATTTCAGAAAATTAGTGGTAATTCTACAAGATTAATGATGAGTGTAATGTAAGATATTTGATTATCCCCATACCTATATTCAAAGATAGCCCCATTTGACATGGACGAAGGCTCTGATAAAATCCTTTCCAGTAATCCAAACCATCAGATAGCTGGCCTTCTCCAAACTGACTTGAGAAAAATGATCTCCCCACAACTTGATATCTATAATGGAAATAAAAGTGCATTTCACCTACTATACTCTACTAGTACACATAAGCTTTAATTATAAAATAGATTATAAGTAAAACTGAATCTCAAAAGTCAAAAGCACATAAAAAATAGAGTAAGATGTGTTACAGGGATGATGGATCTGTCCTCAAAACCACATCAAGAACTTGTATGGTTTCCTGTGGGGCATCAAGCTGCCTGCGTTGCAAAAATTGCTGTAGATGATACAGACTATGTTTGGTAGCAAATTTGATTGATACCTTAAATTCTCTTTCTCGCCTACAGCCACACAAGCAGCAGCATAACATAGAGTCAGTGAACACTAACTAAAGGATTGCAAGAAAACCTTATATAACCTGAACCAAACTCCCCCTAAAAATGGAATTTACCTTGAACTTCCCTTATCATCATCTAACTTTACAACAAAATCCTTAGACTTGAAGGGCAATTCCCCTGCCGTATAAACACTCTTGCCTCCATCATAGGCAAGCATCCGGTTGCCCAAGTGAGTTTGGGTATAATCTGAAGCTAGCTTGCTCATAATAAGCCTGCAAACTTTGTTTGATAGGACTTCAGGAGTAATGGTCACCTACACAAGTGTATTATTGCACATGAAACTTACTAATTAGAATGGATTTTGAATAACAGAACACAACATTGATGCCAAATCACTACATACATACTTAATACTTTTTGGCTCTGAGATTTTCAAAACAACAGTATAAGAAACACAGGTAAGATCTAACAAATTAAAATGATCATAAAAAAAATCAAAAAATGCGCTTTAAGTCAATCCGGTTCAGACATAGTAACAAAGCACGTACATTATTTCTTCCCAGAATAGAGTATATATTATTTATAGTATTCTAAAACCTAAAGGAATTTAATGAGCACAACCACACACATTATCATATATAGAAAGAAAACCACATAATAAAACGATGATAGATTGATAGAGCAAAAGCAGCATAATAAGATAGTAGTAATCGGCACACTCACATCGTAGTGGTTCAAATCCCTGTCTGCAATATCAACCAGAAAATGATTTGCTCGAACAACACATCTCATGCCGACCTTCCCGAAACCAGGCCGAGTCGGAAAACGAACAGCTTTTGACGACGCTGGAGGGAGCGCTGGAGACTCGGCAACAGCCGCCTTTGACGACGCCGGATGAGAGGACGCCGGAGACTCGGCAACGGCCGGATGAGACTCTGTTTGGAGTGTAAGTTTCTGATCTAAGTCGCGGCTCAGTCGCTGAGCTGTAGACGCAGGCTGAGCCGTCATAGATGGAGCAGGAATCTGCGCCGGTGAAGGCACATTGTGAGCCGCCGATGGACCGCGACCACCGCCGCCGCGCCCTCTACCGCCGTGACCGTCATAACCGCCGCCGCGAGCACCACCGCCACCACGTCCACCGCGTTGCGAACGTCCTCGACCGGCTCCTCCGCGTCTATCGCCGTCCGTTCCACGACCTGACATCTCAGTTAGCGTAACCTAACCGAAAGGAGAATTATCCGGAAAAAGGAATGTATAGAAGCGCAGAAATCGTGAGGACTACTGTCATCAACAACTCACTATTTATAGGCAGATACTACGTTAGGAATGCAAACGTACCCTGCAAAATGACGTGCGTACTGGCGGTACTGTATAGAGTGAGAGGGGCGCGGGCGTGGCAGTTCTTTGGACCATATTGCCCTCCACTTTATATTTCATTTTAATTGTTGTTAATGAATCCTTCAAATGATTTCAATTTCTAAGTGTTTATTTCCTTTTACGTTACACTTAAATTTGTCTTTTACGGAGTAATATTTATTACGAGTATTTGATATAATTATTATTCAATTGTTTAGCTGGATTTAAGTAATTTTTAATATACTTATAAAAGTGTCAAAGGGAAAAAAAATATACAAGAAAATTGAATGGAAGACGAGTAACTCAATTGCTCAGTGAAGCATTCAAACATCTAAAAGAAAACTTAATTAAGGTCATTAGAACAAAAATATCAAGTTTTAATTGAATTTGTTTTTTTGTTTGATAGCATAAGACTTTTCAAGATTTTCGAGAAGAGAGAGACAAAGTGATTGCTAACTCATGATGTCAATACAGTCCACCAGCCTAGCAAAGCGTGCTGCGCACGCGCGAGTTGTGTGCACCGCACACACTTATCTAATTTAATCCATAAAGGGAGTATGTAATGTATCATGAAGTATTGAAATCTTTTTTAATTTCTACCAAAATCAAACAATTAAAAAATAATTTTAGTAAAAAAAAAATGTCACTTTTAGCCCTTGTTATAATCAAAGAATAAATTTAGTCCATCAATTATTTGGATACAAATTTAGTCTATCAGTTAAAGTGATTAATTTATTTCGTCTACAAAATGTAGAGCAATTTAAAAATAATTTAAAAAATATTTGAGTGCATTTTATATTAATTTTATTAAAAATGATATTTTAATTTTTATAGCCCTATGTTGTAACCATTTCGGAAATTATGATTTTAGAGGAATAGACAATGAAGATAATTGCGTGAAGTGGTCCCACTATGATGGTAATCGATGTATGTAATTCTCAATATCCAAATGATTGTTAGTTGTCTGGGTGGGTCCTTCAAAATTTGATAGTGTAGCAGTTGGAACCTCAACGAACAAAAAGTTCTATTGTAACGTATAAATTGATACTGCTAAAGAAGCTGTTTGGTAAACAACGGTTTGGAACCAAACTGTGGCTCCAAACCGTTGATTTAATTTTAGAAACACTACAAAATGCAATGTTTCTGTTTAGCGTTTTGGTGATTTGCCCAAAACGCCCATAATCCATTAGTTAAAAAAATTCGTTGTTTAAAGAGAAGCTTTAGACTTCTCTTCTGCTGCCCATACGATGTAGGAATCAGATGGGCAGGGATGAATAAGGGGGCGTTATGCTCCCCTTTATTAAAAAAAAAAAAAACTACTACTAGGCTAATATCTAAAGGATTTTTAACTATCAAGGTGGGACCTAGAGAATTTGATAACGTAGCCTTTAGAACCTCAACAAAAAAAACTTCTATTGTAACACATTTTTATGGGCCCCACTAGAATGACAATTACAAGATTAAAAAATTTTAACGGGTTGTGCTTAATCAGATTTAAGTAATTTTCTATATAACAAAAAGATTTATTACATATCAATTCTGGTGGTGGGACCATGAGAATTTGATAACGTAGGCTTTGAAACGTCAACGGACAAAAAATTTATTGTAACATACAATTTTGTATGGGCACGACAAGAACGACAATTAAATAACTCAAAAACAAAAATAGTTGGTGCTTCGTTGGATTTAAGTAATTTTCAATATACTTATAAAAGTGTCAAAGGGAAAAAGATATACAAGAAAATTGAATGGAAGACAAGTAACTCAATTGCTCACTGAAGCCTTCAAACATCTATAAGAAAAACTGAAGTTCACTAGAACAAAAATATTAAGTTTTAATTATTTAATTGAATTTTTTTAATTTTGTTTGATAGCAATAAACTTTTCAAGATTTAAGAGAAGAGAGAGATGAATTGATTGCTAACTCATGATGGCGATATCGTCCACCAGCCTAGCTAGAACGTGCAGCGCACGAGCGAGTTGTGTGCACCACACACACTTATCATTAAACCATAAGGGGAGTATGTAGTAATGTATCATGGAGTATTGAAATCTTTTTTAATTTGTACCAAATTAAAATCAAACAATTAAGAAATAATTTTAGTAAATAAAAAATGTCACTTTTAGCGCTTGTTATAATCAAAGAATAAATTTACTCCATCAATTATTTGGATACAAATAAAGTCTATCAGTTAAAGTGATTAATTTATTTTGTCTACAAAGTGTAGAGCAATTTAAAAATAATTTAAAAACTATTTGAGTGCATTATATTAATTTTATTAAAAACGATATTTTAATTTTCATAGCCCTAAAGCTAGGTTGTATCTATTTTAGAAATTATATTATGAGTTTAGAGAAATAGACAATGAAGATAACTACGTGAAATGGTTCGACTACGATTGCAATCGATTTATGTAATTCTCAATATCTAAAGGATTGTTAGTTGTCTTGGTGAGTCCTTGAAAATTTTATAATGTAACATTTAGAACCTTAATGAACAAAAAGTTCTATTGTAACGTATAAATTAAAACCGCTAAAGAAGCTGTTTGGTAAACAACGGTAACTGTGGCTCCAAACCGTTGTTGTTTGAACCCAAACTGTGGGTCCAACCCGTTGATTTTAGAAACGCTACAAAATGCAATGTTTATGTTTAGCGTTTTGGTGATTTGCCCAAAACGCCCTTAATCCATTAATTAAAAAAATTCATTGTTTAAAGAGAAGCTTGAGGCTTCTCTTCTGCTGCCCATACGATGTGGGAATTGGATGGGCAAGTAAGAATAACGGGGCGTTGAGCTTCCCTTTAAAGAAAAACTATTACTAGGCCATTATCTAAAGGATTTTTAGCTATCAAGGTCAGACCTTGAGAATTTGGTAATGTCACCTTTAGAACCTCAACAAAAAAAATTTCTATTATAACACATTTTTATGGGCCTCAGTAGAATGACAATTACAAGATTAAAAAATTGTAACGGTTTTTGCTTAATCAGATTTAAGTAATTTTCAATATAACAAAATGATTATTACCTATCAATTGTGGTGGTGGGACCATGAGAATTTGATAACGTGGGCTTTGAAACGTCAACGGACAAAAATTTTATTGTAAAATACAATTTTGTATGGGCCCCACAAGAACGACAATTAAATGACTCAAAAACAATAATAGTAGTTGCTTAGCTGAATTTAAGTAATTTTCAATATACCTATAAAAGTGTCAAAGGGAAAAAGATATACCAGAAAATTGAATGGAAGACAAGTGACTCAATTGCAAAGTACAGTGAAGCATGCAAACATCTATAAGAAAAAATTAAGGTTATTAGAACAAAAATATCAAGTTTTAATTATTTAATTGAATAAATTTTTCATTTTGTTTGATAGCATAAGAGTTTTCAAGATTTGAGAGAAGAGAGAGATGAAGTGATTGCTAACTCATGATGACGATATCGTCCATCAGCCTAGCAAGAACGTGCAGCGCACGCGCGAGTTGTGTGCACCACACAAACTTATCATTAAACTATAATGAGAGGATGTAATGTATCATGAAGTATTGCATACCTTCGGCCTTAGGTTTGCAAATTAAAATTGTCCAGGGCCAAAGATATACAAAAAATTGAATGAAAGACAAGTAACCATCCCTATTTATTGCTTTTTGGAATTTACCTTGAACTTCCTTTATCATCATCAACTTTACAACAAAATCCTTAGACTTGAAGGGCAACTCCCCTGCAGTATAAACACTCTTGCCTCCATCATAGGCAAGTGAGTTTGGGTATAATCTGAAGTAATAAGCCTGCAAACTTTGTTTGATAGGACTTCAGGAGTAATGGTCACCTACACAAGTGTATTATTGCTCATGAAAATTACTAATAATTAGAATGGATTTTGAATAACAGAGCACAACATTGATGCCAAATCACTACAGACATACATACTTCAAAATAACAGTATAAGAAACACAGGTAAGATCTAACAAATTTAAAAAAAAAAAAAACAATTGATGCGCTTAAGTCAATCCAGTAACATTATTTCTTCCCAGAATAGAGTATATATTATTTATAGTATTCTAATTAAAACCAAAAGGAATTTACATGAGCGCAACCACACACATTATCATATATAGACAGAAAACCACATAATAATAGAACAAAAGCAGCATAATAAGATAATAATAATCGGCACACTCACATCGATCGTAGTGGTTCAAATCTCTGTCTGCAATATCAACCAGAAAATGATTTGCCCAAAACGCCCTTAATCCAATAATTAAAAATTTCGTTCTTTATAGAGATGCCTGAGTAATTATCTTTGATTATTTAATGAGGTGATTAAACAAAAACACTATTTTTGTTTAAGGTCTTTAGAACAAAAATGTCACGTTTTAATTATTTAATTGATTTTTTTTTTTCATTTTGTTTGATAGCATAAGACTTTTAAAGATTTGAGAGAAGAGAAAGACGAAGTGATTGCTAACTCATAATGACGATATCGTCCACCAGCCTAGCAAGAGCTGCAGCGCACGCGCGAGTTGTGTGCACCACACACACTTATCATTAAGCCATAAGGGGAGGATGTAATGTATCATGAAGTATTGTATACCTTCTGCCTTATGTTTGCAAAACTGTCTAGGGCCAAAGATATACAAAAATATTGACTGAAAGACAAGTAACTCAATTATTTGGACCAGTTCTTTGGACCAGATTACCCTCCACTTTATATTTCATTTTAATTATTGTTAATGAATCCTTCAAATGATTTTCAGTTTCAAGTGTTTATTTCCTTTTACATTTCTCTTAAATTTGTCTTTTACGGAGTAATATTTATTTTTTGATATAATTATTATTCAATTGTTTTTTTTTATTGAAATCTTTTTTAATTTGTACCAAGATCAAACAATTAAAAATAATTATAGTAAATAAAAATGTCACTTTTAGCCCTTATTATAACCAAAGAATACATTTAATCCATCAATTATTTGGATACAAATTTAGTCCATTAGTTAAAATGATTAATTTATTTCGTCTACAAAATGTAGAGCAATTTAAAAATAATTTGAAAACCGTCTGAGTGCATTTTATATTAATTTTATTAAAACTGATATTTTAATTTTCATTGCCTTAAAAGTTTTAACCATTTTGGAAATTATGATTTGAGAGGAATAGACATTGAAGATAATTACGTGAAGTGGACCCACTACGATGGCAATCGATTTATGTAATTCTCAATATCCAAAGGATTGTTAGTTGTCATAGTGGGTCTTTAAAAATTTGATAATGTAACATTTGGAACCTCAATGAATGAAAAGTTCTATTGTAACGTATAAATTGAAACCGCTAAAGAAACTGTTTGGTAAACAACGGTTTGGAGTCAAACAGTTGCTCCAAATAGTTGTTATTTGAAGCCAAACTATGGCTCCAAACCACTGATTTTAGAAACGCTGCAAAATGCAATTATCTATAATTGATTAATTAAAATTAAGAATGCCAACAAAATGCTTCCATCAAAAGCCAGTATTAAAACATTGTGACTAAGTTAATTGTCCAATCAATTTTGTTACAACTTCAATGCAAAATAAAAATTAATAGTAACGCGTTATGCTAAAAAAAATAAATAATAATAATAATAATTGTAAGTGTACAAATGATACACGGTCCTTTGTAATTGGCTATATTATTTGTCAAAAATACACTTAGCCTATATCTAGTTTTTATTAGCTTTTGGATCGTCAGTCAGTCTGTCCGCCAGTGCTGAAAGGAAAACTGTGTCAGCGGATGCTGTCTCAGACAGCAAGCTCTCAACAAGGAATTAGTCAACCCAATTAATTTGTGTGGCTAACAAATTTTTAAGGAGTGTGGCTCTCATTTAATCAAGGTGGTTTTCAGCTCTATATTTGTGAGGGTTGTTAAAGGATGCTATGCTATAAATAGGAAGGCACTTGAAGCTCTAAAACGAATCTCTTGACACACTACATGTTTAGAGCTTCACACGTGAATTTCAAGAAGATTTATTTGAAGAATTAATGGCGTTTTGCTATTGTCTTTGAGACTGTCGTTGATGCTGAGTCGTGGTGATGAATTGAAGAATTCCCGGCTTGCAGTTTTGTCAATTCAAGTGTAGATGTTGTAGGTTGTGTTGGTTTAGAACCATTGTACGTTTGGGATATATTCAATCTGTTGTAAACCTTGGTGCATCTAGTGGATTGGGCAAAAGCTGAGTAGCCCCGCAGACGTAGGAGTTTTAGCTCTGAACTGCGTGATCATTTCTTGTGTCCGGGTTCTTTTCCTTTACTTGTGCTTTTATTCTTGTTTGTCTTTTAGTACTATCTAATCTGGACTAATAACTATAAAAACGTTAAATAATTTCTGAACCCTTAAAGTCTTGCATTCAAGAACCACGAAGTAATTTCAATTGGTATCAGAGCCTGGGACTTAATTTATTAGTCTACCGATCTGGAGATCTCGTGTTTCTTGAACTCAATTCTTTGGTGCCTTTTTGGTGTCTTTTTTTTTCGGTTCTTGCTGTTTTTTGTTCTGTCTCACCGTGTGTTGAGTGTTTCAGAATGAATAACAAACAACCTCCCGAACTAAATGGTGACAACTATGCTTACTGAAAATCACATACAAGGATGCATATCAAAGCACATGGTGAACTTATCTGGAAAGTCGTCCTAACTGGTTGGGAACATCCCACAAAAGCGGGTGAAACAGCAAATGATTCCAAAGTGCTCAAACCAGAAGTTTAATGGGATGCAGCTGAAAGGACCCTTGCTGGATATAATAATAAAGCTTTAGATCTAATTTATTCACTAATGCATGAAAGCTAATTCACTTTAGTTGGAGGTTGTGACTCTGCAAAAATTGCGTGGGAAATATTGGAAACTACCTATGAAGGCACTGACTCAGTAAGACAATCAAAGTTACAACTAGTCCAATCTGTGTTTGAAGAATTACGAATGAACGAAAATGAGGACATTGTGAGTTTCAATGAACGTGTTCAAGAACTTGCAAATCGAGCTGCTGTGCTAGGTGAGCCATTTTCCCAACAAAAGCTGGTCAAGAAGATCTTACGTTCTCTACCACCTCGCTTTCGAATGAAAGTGACCGCTATCCAAGAAAACACAAGTTGGGAAAACAAAACTGTTGCAGCACTAATGGGAAGCCTCAAGACGTACGAAATGGAGATCTTGACTGATCATACAAAGAAACAGAAGTCTGTTGCTTTCAACGCTGAAGGACAAGATTTCGAATTACCTGATACAGATGAGCTATCTGATGATCCTGTTGTTTTATTATCTAAACATTTCTCTAAAATTTTGAAACAGGTTAAGCAAAAGAATTACACACAAAATGCTAGGGGACAAAATCAGAAAGGGATCAACTCAAGTAGTTCAAAAGGTGTGACAAAATCTGGAGTATCAACGTCAAGATCATCTGGCTCACGTACTGTTAAACCTAAAGACAAAGCGAACAAGGGCATCCGATGCTATGAATGCGAAGGATTTAGACATGTTCAGGCCGAGTGTGCAACATACTTACGAAGAAAGAAGTCCATGACTGCCCTAACCTGGAGCGATGATGAACCTGAATCAAAAGCTACTAGGTCAGATGCTGACGAAATATCTGGGAATTTTGTGGCCTTCACCGCAATAACTGATGCTGATCCTGACGTAGAAGAGCATGCTGATTCAGACGGTGGAGAATACAATTCAACTGAAGATCGCAAGTTACCTCCTATGTCTTATGAATTAGAATACAAAAAATTGTACTCCAGATGGGAGGTTTTACTTAAAGTTCATCGTTCTTTGTCTAGTCAAATTGGTGTATTAGAAGATGCAAGAAAAGTGTACAAAAATCAAGCTTCTGAAAAAGAAATCATACTGAAGGCTAGTCTTGAACGTGAGGAAAAGCTACAGCAGGAGCTAGACACTCTCAAACGGCGAATCAAGATGATGGACACCACATCTACACTTGATGAAATACTTGATTCAGGAAGACAAACTACTACCAAATTTGGGCTTGGCTTCACTGGTGGCAAGAACAAAGATACTGTCTTTGTTAAAGAATCTGAACCAGTTCATAACACGCCTGAATCAAACTCAACTCAACAATGCCGTATTACAGAATCTGAACCAGTACATGACATGCCTGAATCAAGCTCAACTCCACAACGTCGTGTTACAGCATCTGAATCATATTGTGTCTTTTCAAAATCTAGTGCAACTAGACGAGGCTATGGTAATGTATTGCATCCAAACTTTCATCGCATAAGATATAACCCTGTCTGTCATTATTGCAGGATGCGCGGCCACATCAGACCTGAATGCTACTATTTCTACAAGGATCAAAGGGTTGAGAAATACATTCACAAGCGCATTGCACCATTTGTAAAACAAGTTTGGGTCAGGAAAGCGGATTTTATAACCCAGAAAATACCAAATGCACCGCAATGGAAAAGTGGTACTCAAGAACTAGTGGAAGGTGTAGAGATTCTGGAAATTCAAGATTGAAGGGTCAACTTTGAAATAAACTAGGTATTTTATAATTCAATAAGTTATTTTTTTCTTAATAAATTTTTGTTCTTTGGTACAGATCCAGAACTTTGTTTAGAGGTGGAATCTCAAACCCTAAATCTCTTTCGTAATCCTTGCGTCATTAGAAGCTGTGGAAAAACCTTCTTTAGGAGTATTGGTACCATCTTGATCTTATTCTTTAGTTGGTATTATCTCAATACCTGATTTTTTGATTTTGTTTAATTTAACCGTTATTTATGCTTTCATTATCGGCTCATAAATCTGTCTTTTAATTATGCCTTCTACTGTTTATTATGATTTTTTTTTATTGAACCTGCTGCTTTATCTTCTGATTTACCTGCTTCTATGTTATCTGCTGATTCGGTAGTGGCTACTGGCTCTGTTTCTGTCTCTGTTCCAGTATGCTCTGTTTCTGGCTATGTTGCTCCCTCTGTTTTAAGAAGGTCTATGCCCGTGCAAGTCACAACTCCTGATGCTTGTACGTTCAATATACGTGATATTGCATTATATGTTGACTTGCCTGCTGCTTTCAGTGTCTCAAAATCTGATGACTCTGTTCCGGTCACTGTTACTACATGTCCTTTATCTGTCTCTGACTCGGTCACTGTTCCAGCTTCGTCTGGTTTAGTATCTTAGTCTGCCAGTACTACAGAATCATTATCTGAATTAACCTCAAAATTACCTGTTTCTTGCTCTGGTATATCTGTGTTTGTGCCTCTTATCAGGTGCCTATTGAACAACCCTCTTCAAAAAGCAAAACACATGTTGCTTCTTTAAGAAAAGAAGAAAGGCAAAGTTAGCTATGACTACTCCACCACATCGCATGACTTGATAAAATGGCTCCTAGTTCTATTGATGTGTCACCAGCCTTGTTGCTGATCCTGCTGCGCCTCCTACCAAAGTTGAAAATTTCAAGTCTATATTGCGAGATCCGAAGCTGATGGATATATGGTAAGCTCATAGTCAAAGAGGATTGCTGCTTCAGAAGGATATTGATCTGGATGATATTATGAAGCATTGCACCATCATCACTCTACTCAAAGACCAGGATCTACTCCAGATTATTCAGAACATCGACTGATTGACGAGTTCTACGTAAATCTGTCTCTTGATACAAATGCTCAAAGTTCTACTCTATTGCACAAGGTGGTTGTTCATGGCCGATGGTACGAATCTAGTTCTGACTTAATCAACTGTGCTGTCTTAGAAGAAGAATGTGAACCGTGCCTAAATTCTCTCATTGCCGCTCTGTCTCACAATCATCTCATGGCATGTCCAATGGGTGATGTGTCCTCACAAGTGGTGACTACTATCTTTTACCTTCGTTTTGGTTTGCTCTCATATTCTTTTTTATGTCTTGATTATTTGCTCATTTGAATGTGCCTAAGATGATCTTTTTGTTAATGTGCGTATCTCTATCTGTTTTATAATCTGGTCTTGTGCCTGATTTATCTGTCTCTGATCTTGTTTTGTCTGATTCTGTGGTTTCCTCCAAAATTGTATCTGGTTCAGTGTTAACCTTTCATGTTTCTATTCCTTCTTGCCAATCTGAGTTGTGATCTGAATTTGAAATTGCTTGTCTTCTATACTTGTTGGTCCGGTCATGACCGTATTGGATACTCTTTGTGTGCTTTTGTGCAAAATGTGCTATGAAAATGTGCTTTCAATCTGCTTTACCTGAAAGTATCTGCCTTATTTTTGCTTTGTCTGTTACATCTTGACTTTTATTTCGTGTCTGCTTATGTGCTCTATGTGTTATCTGTGATAATCCTATGCTTGAAGATGCTTTACGTGGATGTGCCTTCTGTTTTATGTGCTTATCTTCTTGGTTTATGTGATCCAAATTGACATTTCTTGATTCTTTGTCTATAAGTGCGTCTCCCTTATTTGCTGAGTGGTTTTCAAGTTGTGTGTGCCTAGTTCTGGGTTTCTCGTTTCTTTTCCACTTGTGCAGGTGTCTGTTGTAGCTTCAAAGAAACTTACTTCAAGAGCTGTCTCAGTATGATATTGTGATGAAACAGTCACAATTGAGGGGAAGCATAATTATCTGGAGTATCATACTGTTTGAACTATCATTTGGATCATCATATTTTTGGATTATCAATATTCAAATTATCATATTATTTGGATTATCATTATTCAGATTATCATATTATTTGGACTATCTTATTGATGGATTAAACTGCTTATTGTATGAGAATACGCTACTATGAACGTGGGTTGCATTTGAAGAGTACGGTGATTCGTATAGATTTCAGTTGGTATGGATTGGTGGTTATTCTATTGGTGAAATTATCTTCAATCGTATCATGGATTTTGTTTTAACGGAAAAGGAGTCAAAGATTCATATTCCGTTTCCAAGTCTGAATTTTGCGTTGCTAAAAGCTCAAGGTTGTGCTCTTTACAAAAATGAACCGCTGCTTGAAATTCTTGGAAAGTATACTGTCGAACTACAGTTATGTCCAGAACGCCACTATGATGATCGTGCACATCTTCAGATAGTTCAATGTTCCAGTTATTAGTCCTGTTATGGGTGTTACACCCTCTGGCTTACCCTCTTTTCCTTTGCCCATGGCTACTTCAGCGCTTGACACAGTTGCTATTCCTGTGCTACATGCTCGTGTTCAAGCTTCCCAGTCCACACTGACGTACATAGATGATCACCTTTGTCAATTTTTTGAAAAAAAATGGGGAGTTAAGGTATGTTGTGGAAAATTTTTGATGAATGCTTGGATTTATTGTACTAAGGGGGAGTAATAGCTCAGGGGGAGTTTTGGAATTTGGTTGAAGACATTTGGAGTTTGACATGCTTGAGAAAATATGTTGAGGGGGAGTGTTCTATTGCGATTTTGCTGGTTTTGAAGCTGCTGTTTTGGTGGTCTGTTGCAGTGGGTTACGCATGTTTTTTTCTTACAATATATTTTTGGTCTTTATTTTGTATTAAGTGTCTTATCCTTGCCAAGAACCTTGTGCTCAAATGGCATGTAGTGGCCTTCCTCAAATGAAAGGTCATGAGTTCGAGCCTCAGTGGATGAGATATTGAAATTGACTCTTGGTGTTTCAATAGGTTGAAAAAAGTATAGATAGGGTCAGTTGTATTCAAAAAAAAAAAGTGTCTTATCCTTGTTACCAAACTAACTTATGGTGATTTTTGTCAAATAATTGCCAAAGGGGGAAATTGTAAGTGTACAAATGATACACGGTCCTTTGTAATTGGCTATATTATTTGACAAAAATACACTTAGCCTATATCTAGTTTTTATTAGCTTTTGGACCGTCAGTCAGTCTGTCCGCCAGTGCTGAAAGGAAGACGGTGTCAGCGGATGCTGTCTCAGACAGCAAGCTCTCAACAAGGAATTAGTCAACCCAATTAATTTGTGTGGCTAACAAATTTTAAGGAGTGTGGCTCTCATTTAATCAAGGTGGTTTTCAGCTCTATATTTGCGAGGGTTGTTAAAGGATGCTATGCTATAAATAGGAAGGCACTTGAAGCTCTAAAACGAATCTCTTGACACACTACATGTTCAGAGCTTCACACTTGAATTTCAAGAAGATTTATTTGAAGAATTAATGGCGTTTTGCTACTGTCGTTGATGCTGAGTCGTGTTGATGAATTGAAGAATTCCCGGCTTGCAGTTTTGTCAATTCAAGTGTAGATGTTGAAGGTTGTGTTGGTTTAGAACCACTGTATGTTTGGGATATATTCAATCTGTTGTAAACCTTGGTACATCTAGTGGATTGGGCAAAAGCTGAGTAGCCCCGCAGACGTAGGAGTTTTAGCTCCGAACTGGGTGATCATTTCTTGTGTTCGGGTTCTTTTCCTTTACTTGTGTTTTTATTCTTGTTTGTCTTTTAGTACTATCTAATCTGGACTAATAACTATAAAAGCGTTAAATAATTTCTGAACCCTTAAAGTCTTGCATTCAAGCTAGATCCACGAAGTAATTTCAATAATAATAATAATAATAATAATAATAATAATAATAATAATGTCAAGAGAAGGAAACACAGTCCATTATTTTTCAATACTTTTAATGTATCACATATTATTTTCTTAATATTTATAAACTTAACTAAAATTTTGAGATGAACAAATTTCACATTTAGTTTTCAACTATTGTGACATTACTACAATCATTACATTTTTAAAAAATTGACACAATATTTTCTTAACTCTCATTTGTGTGTCATAGTTAAGTCATTTGTTTATATTTTTTATCATTCAACTATTAACAAAGATGGTTAACATCTAATTCTATCATTTCATTAAAAGGGTTTACAACAAAAGGAAGAGAAAATTACATGTTAGACAAGAGACTTGAGCGGTAAAAGTACATGTTAGGCTTTTTAATAACGGCTGAATGACATACCTTTTTGGTGATTTTCCCAAAACGCCCTTAATCAATTAATTAAAAATTTCGTTGTTTAAAGAGAAGCCTGAGTAATTATTTTTGATTATTTAATGAGGTGATTAAACAAAAAAGCTATTTTTGTTTAAGGTCATTAGAACAAAAAATATCACGTATTAATTATTTAATTGAATTTTTTTCCGTTTTGTTTGATAGCATAAGACTTTTCAAGATTTGAGCGAAGAGAGAGACGAAGTGATTGCTAACTCATGATGACAATATCGTCCACCAGCCTAGCAATGAACGTGCAGCGCACGCGCGAGTTGTGTGCACCACACACACTTATCATTAAGCCATAAAGGGAGGATGTAATGTATCATAATGTATTTCATACCTTCTGCCTTAATTTTTTTTTTTTTGAATACTACTAACTCTATTACCTTCTGCCTTAATTAGGTTTGCAGAACTCTCTAGCGCCAAAGATATATAAAAAAATTGAATGAAAGACAAGTAACTCAATTGCTAACCATCCCTATTTATTGCTTTTTGGTCAGCTCATCCTAGTAAAATTAGTAAGACTCTGATTAATATTCATAATGAGTACGTGTGATTCTAGAATTTCAATAATAAAAAGGAGTAAAAACTTATACTTTCTAACACATACTTTTCAAGACGTGAGTAGTTCTGAAAGTGAAAAATTGTTGCGTTATCTTAATAAAAATCCCTTCTAATTTCCATGTGCAGTGCACTTATGTAGGTAACCACGCATGCACTACTCTTGAGGTCACATGAAAGAAAATTTGGAGGATGATTATAAACAAATTAGTATTAGTTACAGATTCCTAGTAACCTTACTTAGGTAATCCGATGCTCCCCTATGATAGAGGTAAGAGATATTGCGAGGGAATTACCTTTTATCTCAGCTCTAAAGATTTTTTTATTTTTTATTTTTGTAAAGTTAGACGACAATGATGAAAATTCAAGGTAAATTCTATTAATTCTATTTGTTATTATTTTCTTGTAGTACCATAAGATTTTTCTGGATTTTAAGTAAGGAAAAGAGGAAGTGATTTCTAATTGGCCACTACTCCCACCTACCTAGCAAGCACGTGGTATACACGCTCCCTCCGAGTGGCAATTTTTAGCATTTGGAGCATTAAAACACTCCCACAACTCCAAATACCATACCAAATATGTTTTAGGTAGCTGGATGCACATAGTTTATTACTTTAAGTAGTAGTTGTTCTATATATATATATATTTTTTGAGAGAAAAAACTTAATTCATTAAATCAGATAAAAGGCAATCAACAAGATAAAGAGGAGGAGTATCGAACCACTCCCCGCAACCTGTCAAAGAAACGGCTTCCCGAGCAACAATGTGGGCAGCACGATTCGCAGATCACTTAACAAAACAGAAGTCTACACCCTCAATCATAGATGTAACTTCTTTAATATTTAAAATACAATTATTTTATTTTTAAACTTAGACATATGTAATTTTACATTCTCGTAATCTCAAACTATCTTTTAAATAGTAATCACATTATTTAAGATAATCTCACGTTCTATTTTGTAATAGTAATTTTTGGAACAGTTACAAATTACAATCAATCAATAAAAAATAATTAATATCATTAAAATTAAAATATCATTTTTAGCTGAATTGACAAATTTGTTCATACTGTTCGATAGTCTAAAATTTAATTTTATTTTAGATTAGGTAAAAAGAGAGAGACAAAGTGATTACTAGCTGGTGACCACCTACGCCTACTACCGAATTTGGAATGCAGTTAAAAGAAGTTACCGCTATTAAAGCTTCTGTCCTTCCACCTTCAAAGGTAAGTCCTAGATTCATTTTAGTAAATAAAAAATGTCACTTTTAGCCATGTTATAATCAAAGAAAAAATTTAGTCCAGTAATTATTTGGATACAAATTTAGTCTATCAGTTAAAGTGATTAATTTATTTCGTCTACAAAATGTACAACAATTTAAAAACCGTTTGAGTGCATTTTATATTAATTTGATTAAAAACGATATTTAAATTTTCATAGCCCTAAAGCTAGGTTGTAACCATTTTGGAAATTATGATTTTTGAGGAATAGACAATACATATAATTACGTGAAGTGGTCCCACTACGATGGCAATCGATTTATGTAATTCTCAATATCCGAAGGATTGTTAGTTGTCTTGGTGGGTCCTTGAAAAGTTGATAATGTAACATTTGGAACCTCAATGAACAAAAAGTTCTATTGTAACGTATAAATTGAAACCGCTAAAGAAGCTGTATGGTAAACAACGGTGTGGACCAAAACTGTGGCTCCAAACCGTTGTTGTTTGAAGCCAAAATGTGGCTCCAAACCGCTGATTTTAGAAACGTTGCAAAATACATCATATCGTTTCTCGTTAACGTTTTGGTGATTTACCCAAAACGCCCTTAATCCACTAATTAAAAAAATTCATTGTTTAAAGAGAAGCGTGGGGCTTCTCTTCTCCTGTCCATCCGATGTGGGAATCGGATGAGCATGGATGAATAAGTGGGCGTTAAGCTCCCTTAAAGAAATAAAACTACTATTATGCTAATATCTAAAGGACTTTTAGCAATCAAGGTAGGACCTTGAGAATTTGATAGCGTAGCCTTTAGAACATCAACAAAAAAGGCTTCTATTGTAACACATTTTTAGGAACCCCACTAGAATGACCATTACAAGATTCAAAAATTGTAACAATTTGTGCTTAATCAGATTTCTGTAATTTTCAATATAACGAAATGATTATTACCTATCAGTTGTGGTGGTGGGACCATGAGAATTTGATAACGTAGGCTTTGAAACGTCAATGGACAAAATTTTTATTGTAAAATAAAATTTTGTATGGCCCCACAAGAAAGACAATTAAATGACTCAAAAAATATAACAGTAGGTGTTTAGCTGGATTTAAGTAATTTTCAATATACCTATAAAAGTGTTAAACGAAAGAAGATATACAAGAAAATTGAACGGAAGACAAGTAACTCAATTGCTCAGTGAAGAATATATGCAAACATCTATAAGAAAAAGTTAAGGTCATTAAAACAAAAATATCACATTTTGATTATTAAATTGATTTTTTTTTCATTTTGTTTGATAGCATAAAACTTTTCAAGATTTGAGAGAAGAGAGAGACAAAGTGATTGCTAACTCATGATGACGATATTGTCTACCAGCCTAGCAAGAACGTGCAGCGCACGCGCGAGTTGTGTGCACCACACACACTTATCATTAAGCCATAAGGGGAGGATGTAATGTATCATGAAGTATTGTATACCTTCTGCCTTAGGTTTGAAAATTTTCCAGGGCCAAAGATATACAAAAAAATTAAATTAAAGACAAGTAACTCAATTATTTGGACCAGTTCTTTGGACCAGATTACCCTCCACTTTATATTTCATTTTAATTATTGTTAATGAATCCTTCAAATGATTTTCAGTTTCAAGTGTTTATTTCCTTTTATATTTCTCTTAAATTTGTCTTTTACGGATTAATATTTATTTTTTGATATAATTATTATTCAATTGTTTTTTTTTATTGAAATCTTTTTTAATTTGTACCAAGATCAAACAATTAAAAATAATTATAGTAAATAAAAATGTCACTTTTAGCCCTTTTTATAACCAAAGAATACATTTAATCCATCAATTACTTGGATACAAATTTAGTCTATTAGTTAAAGTGATTAATTTATTTCGTCTACAAAATGTAGAGCAATTTAAAAATAATTTGAAAACCGTCAGAGTGCATTTTATATTAATTTTATTAAAAATGATATTTTAATTTTCATTGCCTTAAAAGTTTTAACCATTTTGGAAATTATGATTTGAGAGGAATAGACAATGAAGATAATTACGTGAAGTGGACCCACTACGACGACAATCGATTTATGTAATTCTCAATATCCAAAGGATTGTTAGTTGTCATGGTGGGTCTTTGAAAATTTGATAATGTAACATTTGGAACCTCAATGAACGAAAAGTTCTATTGTAACGTATAAATTGAAACTGCTAAAGAAATTGTTTGGTAAACAACGGTTTGGAGCCAAACTGTGACTCCAAACCGTTGTTGTTTGAAGCCAAAATGTGGCTCCAAACCGGTGATTTTAGAAACGCCTCTTTAGCGTTTTGTTGATTTACCCAAAACGCCCTTAATCCATTAATTAAAAAATTCGTTGTTCAAAGAGAAGACTGGGGCTTCTCTTCTCCTGCCCATCTAATGTGGGAATCGTATGGGCAGGGATGAATAAGGCCGGGGGCGTTGAACTCCCCTTTAAAAAAATTTTACAACGTACTATTCCAATATCTAAAGGATTTTTAGCTATCAAGGTAGGACCTTGAGAATTTGATAGGGTAGCCTTTAGAACCTCAACAAAAAAAAGCTTCTATTGTAACACATTTTTATGAACCCCACTAGAATGACCATTACAAGATTCAAAAATTGTAACAGTTTGTGCTTAATCATCTAAGTAATTTTCAATATAACAAAATGATTATTACCTATCAATTGTGGTGGTGGGACCATGAGAATTGGATAACGTAGGCTTTGAAACGTCAACAGACAAAAATTTTATTGTAACATACAATTTTGTATGGGACCCACAAGAATGACAATTAAATGACTTAAAAACAATAATAGTAGGTGCTTAGTTGAATTTAAGTAATTTTCAATATACCTATAAAAGTGTCAAAGGGAAAAAGATATACAAGAAAATTGAATGGAAGACAAGTAACTCAATTGCTTAGTGACGCATTCAAACATCTATAAGAAAAACTTAAGGTCATTAGAACAAAAATATCAAGTTTTAATTGAATTTTTTTTTTTCATTTTGTTTGATTGCATATGACTTTCAAGATTTGACAGAAGAGGGAGACGAAGTGATTGCTAACTCATGATGGCAATATCCACGGCCTAGCAAGAACGTGCAACGCACGCGCGAGTTGTGTGCATCACACTAACATGCCTAGGGCCTTTGCACAGGGCCCCCAAATTTTGGGGGCTCCATAATTAAAAAAAAATATATTATAGGTATTATGTATATACAGTACTATATAAGTCTATAATTAAGGCATTGAATTCCTAGCATCATACATTACATAGAAATGGGCCCCCAAAATTAATTAAAATTTTTTTATTTATAAGTATACTATATATTATATAAGCCTATAAGGCATTGAACTCTAGCATCATACAATTCATACATTACGTAGAAATAGGATTAGCCAATAGCTCTTATTCCCTTAACACTTTAGTATTTAAGCACAACTGCACAACCCTTTCATTCCGCTTTTTATTCGGCAGCAAGTGCACAAATCTCACAATTCACACAACAGCAGCGACAGACTCACAAACAGACGGCAATTCACGAATTCTCAACTTCTTCCATTCTCGGTATTTAAAATTATTAAATATTTTACAATTTTTTTTTATTGTTTTATTTACCTAACTTAATAATTCTAATTTCAAAATAATATATTCAAGAATTTGTTTCTTGATTAATTATTTATTCATATAGTTTCTAAATAAATTCTTATTCTTTCTTTAGGATTTTATAATTATGTCTTCTAGAAAATATTCATCTGGGTTTGAGAAACTAAAAAGAAAAGAAGAATTGAGCAACTAACTCAATCTCAAAAGGAAGCTCTTGAAAAATTCATTACAAAAGAAACTCAAATAGATGTGCAAAAAGATGATGTTGTTTTTCAAATACTACTATTGCATATCGAATATTACTTACTATCCCAATTACTGTTGCCTATGCAGAAAGGAAGTTTTCAAAGTTGAAATTGTTGACACAAGTTTTTGAACAACTATTATTTTTATATATAAATTATTTAAAAAAAATGGGGCCTAATTTAAGATATTGCACAGGACCCCATATTTTATTGGGACGGCCCTGACACTCACTTATCATTAAGCCATAAGGGGAGGATGTTGTAAAGTTAGCTGATGGTTATGGAAGTTCAAGGTAAATCCCATTTTTGTTAGTGTTTTCTTGCAATCCCTTACTACATCACTCCATGTTATGCTGCTGCTTGTGTGATTGTAGGCGAGAAAGAGAATTTAAGGTATCAATCAAACATAGTCTGTATCATCTACAGCAATTTTTGCAACGCAGGCAGCTTGATGCCCCACAGGAAACCATACAAGTTCTTGATGTGGTTTTGAGGACAAATCCATCATCCTTGTAACACATCTTACTCTATTTTTTATATGCTTTTGACTTTTGAGATTCAGTTTTACTAATAATCTATTTTATAATTAAAGCTTATGTGTACTAGTAGAGTATAATAGGTGAAATACACTTTTATTTCCATTATAGATATCAAGTTTTGGGGAGATCATTTTTCTCAAGATTTGAGAGAAGATAGAGACGAAGCGATTGCTAACTTATGATGGCGATATCGTCCACCAGCTTAGCAATGAACGTGCAGCGCACGCGCGAGTTGTGTGCAGCACACACACTTATCATTAAGCCATAAGGGGAGTATGTAATGTATCGGGAGTGCATTTTATATTAATTTTATTATTAAAAACAAGAATTTTATTTTCATAGCCCTAAAGTTAGGTTGTAACCATTTCGGAAATTATGATTTTAGAGGAATACACAATGAAGATAATTACGTGAAGTGGTCCCACTACGATGGCAATTGATTTATGTAATTCTCAATATCCAAAGGATTTTTAGTTGTCTTGGTGGGTTATTGAAAATTAGATAATGTAACATTTGGAATCTCAACGAACAAAAAGTTCTATTGTAACGTATAAATTGAAACCGCTAAAGAAGCTGTTTGGTAAACAACAATTTGGAGCCAAACTGTGGCTCCAAACCCCTGTTGTTTGAAGCCAAACTATGGCTCGAAATCGTTGATTTTAAAAACGCTACAAAATGCAATGTTTCTGTTTAGTATTTTGGTGATTTCCTCAAAACGCCCTTAATCCAGTAATTAAAAAAATTTGTTGTTTAAAGAGAAGCCTGGGGCTTCTCTTCTCCTGCCCATACAATGTGGGAATCGGATGGGCAGCGATGAATAAGGGGGTGTTGAGCTCCCCTTTTAAAAAAAAAAAAAAAACTACTACTAGGCTAATATCTAAAGGATTTTTAGCTATCAAGGTGGGACCTTGAGAATTTGATAACGTAGCATTTAGAACCTCAACAAAAAAAAAAAACTTTTATTGTAACACATTTTTATGGCCCCCACAAGAATGACAATTACTAGATTCAAAAATTGTTATGATTTGTGCTTAATCAGATTTAAGTAATTTTCAAAACAACAAAATGATTATTACCTATCAATTGTGGTGGTGGGACCATGAGAATTTGACAACGTAGGCTTTGAAACGTCAACGGACAAAAATTTTATTGTAACATACAATTTTGTATGGGCCCCACAAGAACGACAATTAAATGATTCAAAAATAATATTAGAAGGTGCCTAGCTAGATTTAAGTAATTTTCAATAAAATTTTTGTGTTATCCTAATAAAAATTCCTTCTAATTTTCAATTTTCAAAACAGTACATATGTTGCCACTCCCGTACGGTACGAGAGGGGCAATATATGTACTGTTTTGAAAATTAAGGGGCAACATTTACAACACTAATAATTCAGGAGTGACATTGATAATTGACATAATATGGAAGGGCATAAATTACAATTTTTCTAATTATTTTATTTTTACAATTAAACATGTGTATTGTAACCTCAAACTACATTTTAAATTGTAATCTTATTTTTTAAAGATAAGCTCACGTTATATTTTGTAATAGCAATTTTCGGAAGGGTTACAACTTACAATCCACAAAAACTAATTAATGCCATTTAAATTAAAATATAATGTTTTGATTGAATAAACAAATTTGTCCATAATGTTTGATAGCCTAATTGGGGAGGTGATTGCCAACTAACCACCGCTTTCACCTACCTAGTAAGAGCGTGCTATGCACGCATCCACCGAGCAGGTAGCGTGCACCCCACGTGCTCATCGTCATTCTTTTTTTTCTTTCTTGTTTTTTTCTCCAAAGACACTTAGAGAAATAGCAACCAAATGGCAATTTTAGAATGTTGAGCAATGGAATGCTCCCATATTATCAAATTTTCTAGGTCCCACCATGACAATCGACATCTAATAATCATTTTGTTGTATTGAAAATTATGTAAATACAGCTAAGCACACATCGTTACAATTCTTAAAACTTCTGTCCATTGAGGTTTCGAAATGCTACGTTATCAAATTCTCAATGGACTGAGCATAACATTTAACAATCCTTTGGATATTGAAGTTTTTGTAGAGTCAACTAAGCACATACCATTACAGTTTTCGTGTTATGTGATTATTGTTCTAGTTAGGCTATACGAAATTGTACGTTACAATAAAACTTTTGTCCATTGAGATTTGAAAGACTAAGTTATCAAATTCTCATGGTCACACTATGACACTGTTACAATTTTCGAGTCTTGTGATTGTTGTTCTAGCCTGGCGTATAAAAATTGTGTGATACAATACCGCTTTGTTAATATGTTTGAATCCGATTGACTTTAGTGCATCAATTTTTTTGATGATGATTTTGTCAAATCTTGCCTGTGTAACTATGTTCCTTATACTGTTATTTTGAAAATCTAAGAGCCAAAAAGTATGTAGTGATTTTGCATCAATGTTGTGCTCTGTTATTGAAAATCCCTTCTAATGAGTAATTTTATGTGCAATAATACACTTGTGTAGGTGACCATTACTCCTGAAGTCATATCAAGTTAGCTTCAGATTACAAGTAATCTCACTTGGAGTCAAGAGTGTTTATACTGCAGGAGAAAGAGAATTTAAGGTATCAATCAAATTTGCTACCAAACATAGTCTGTATTATCTACAGCAATTTTTGCAATCCAGGCAGCTTGATGCCCCACAGGAAACCATACAATTTCTTGTAGTGATGGCTAACTTATGATGGCGATATCGTCCACCAGCCTAGCAATGGACATGCAGCGCACGCGCGAGCTGTGTGCACCACACACACTTATTGTTAAGCCAAAAGGAGAGTATGTAATGTATCATGAAGTATTGAAATCTTTTTTGATTTGTACCAAAATGAAACATTTAAAAAATAATATTTGTAAATAACAAATGTCACTTTTAGCCCTTGTTATAATCAAAGAATCAAAGAATAAATTTAATCCATCTATTATTTGGATACAAATTTAGTCTATCAGTTAAAGTGATTAATTTATTTCGTCTACAAAATGTAGAGTAATTTAAAAATAATTTAAAAACTATTTGAGTGTATTTTATATTAAATTAATTAAAACGAGATTTTAATTTTCATAGCTCCAAAGCTAGGTTGTAACCATTTCGGTAATTATGATTTTAGAGAAATATAATAGACAATGAAGATAATTACGTGAAGTGGTCCCACTACAATGGCAATCGATTTATGTAATTCTTGATCAATATCCAAAGGATTGTTAGTTGTCTTGGTGGGTCCTTTAAAATTTGATAATTTAACATTTGGAACCTCAATGAACAAAAAGTTCTATTAACGTATAAATTGAAACCGCTAAAGCAATAAGAAATAATTTAATTATAATCTATATCTATACTATATATAAAAACAATTTCCTCCTCCCAAATTTTCCCCCCAAAACTTAGGGGTATTTTGGTAAAATCATTTATTTTATTTATTTATTATTTTATTATTTTATTAATTATCCATCCTATAATATTATTATGGTAATATATGATAATGATAATATGATAGTATGGTAATATTGTTAATATTAATGGGTGATGGGTGATTGGTGATATATAATTGATAATTGATAATATGGTATATGGTATTATTCTTAATATTAATATATTAATATATAATATATTAATATATACTAATATTAATTAATTAATTGGTGATTATTTTAAAAAAGAATAATTAATTGGTGATTGGTGATTAGTGATATGGTAATATTGTTATATATTAATATTTATATTTATATAGATTGATATTAATATTAATTAATTAATTGGTGATTGGTGATTAGTGATATGGTAATATTGTTATATATTAATATTTATATTTATATAGATTGATATTGATATTAATTAATTAATTGGTGATTGGTGATTAGTGATATGATAATCTATATCTATATCTATATATCTATATATATTTATATAATTGACATGTAATTAACTATATTAGAATGAAAAAATTATATAATATTGTAGTAAAAATTTTACATGTCAATCATCTATATTTACATAAAATTAAAATTAATTATACTTTCCTTTTGAAAAATCTTCCTTATTATGTTTATCCTCCACTATATAATGATGAGAAATGACTCTTCTCTCACAACGTACCAATATCTGTGCTCTCACTATTAGTTAGAGATCTATAATTTGTAATTCTACGAAGTCGAAGATCGAACTTTAACACGCGTAGAATTGTTATGGTATGCGGTATGATTTAATTTTTAGTTGATTCATTCTGCATGTTGGAGATCCTTATGGTGTAGTCTGCATTCCATAGAGTATTTTGTAGTACTGTGATTTAGTTTGATTTTAACAGCTCAATATACTTTAATTTTTGCTGATAAGGTTTCAAGTAGCTAGGCCAATTTTGCCATGGGCGTATC